>NC_045789.1:58824199-59141501 GCF_009873245.2 Balaenoptera musculus | reverse complement strand
ATAGACATATTAGTCCATAGAATATTCCATTGACTCAAATGTCTGGAAAGCTCATAAAGGGACCCAGGTTGTAGAAGATCATCTTTTAACGACCAACCCAAATAATGTTGTTAAGGTTTATTTGATGAAAACTCATGCTAAGGTGACTTAGAGTGATTCTGGCTGAGACTATTCAGGGATGCAAGCTCCCCAAATGAACTGATTAAGACTGCTGTCTTTTACAGATTGGAACCCTTGGGCAAGTGTAACCAGAATCAAGGGGAAGTTGGCATCAAGGCTTAGTTGGCTGGCAAAAAATTCCAAAACCTTCATAGTAAGCTTCACATAGGAGAGCCCTCCCCCAGTCCAAGCATTAGACAGCTGACTAGACCTCAGTGCCTATTCTAAACCACCAGACTGATACTTGGCAGGGACCTCTGTTCATTTACTTTCCTTTCCCCATCGTCTTATATGTATTTTTCTCACAGCTTCATTGGGTCTGCTGTATCAAAAATTTACATCATCTGGAACCATATTGGAAAACCTGGTTTTATAATCACTTGACTGGTCCAGAATCATTGGTTTTCTCACCTTTCTAACCATCATGTTTATGTAGAGCCATGTTTATTTCCTGCTGTGTCTTCAGGCAGGATCTTCAGTTGTTTTTGTGTGCAAAATGAAAACTATTAAGAAACATTACCATCTGGAAATTAAAAGAAAAAATGCATTTATTTGAATTTGTATCCTCAGACTCATTTTATTTTTGCTGGTTATGCCAAGACTGAATAGAGAATAGATGCATATATCATGATGTATAAGTGGTAGGAAAAATATGAAATTTCATGTAAAATAACTAGCATAATTCTTGCAAGGGCACTTGGCTCATACTACATTTGTTAAAAAATGTGCAAAGGTGAATACTTCGCCTTTTTGTTTCCAGCTATAATTACAGTCTGTAAAATCTGTATTAGTAACTTTAGTCCTCATACATACTGAAATTGGGCTTAACTGCTGCTAATGCACAAAGCAAATTCAAGAATATATATGAACAAATATTTTAAATGTTTAACAAGAAAAGAGAAAATGTTAATAAAAGTGAAAATATCTTTTAAAAATTTTAATGAAATAGCACATGGTGGAAAATAGCAAAGCAGTAATTTGTAATAGCAACACGGAGGAAGCCTGTGATCTACTTATAATTTTTTCAAGGTGTGTACAATCACAATGAAAAGACTATAACTAATATTTACAATTCTTACCTTGAACATTAATCATTCGATAAATGTTTATGGAATTTAACAGAAAACTTTAAGATATAGCATCTATTTTAGGCTATAGAGCAGCAAAATGTAAATTGCTTTCAGTCAGCAAGAAATGGAATAATTCTAAAATGTAAGCAGCTCCCTTTCCCTCTTGGGTGTAATTAGAACCATTATTAAATCAGATCCATTAAACTGATGGGAATTTGGGAACAATAATTAGATTTATTTGCATAAATTGATTGAAGAATACCTAGCCTAAAGAAAAATGACATAAATTTTTGAGAATTCACACTTTTTACTTATTTATTCCCTTTTTATGTTTCAAATAGGTTGTGGCTTAATCTCTTTTCATTTTCTAAACTAGAAAAACTGCTCATTACATTAAAGCTTCAAAATTCTATGGTCTCTGAGAAAAAATATTATATAACTAGGTTCCTATCAAACTATGTAAACTCAGTATTGTCTGTACTATTGAATAATATTTGCGATGCAAATAAGTGAAACCTTGGAGTCATATAGTGGTAAAAGCCAAGTGGAAACAATTTAAGTGCATTGTTTCTTGTATAAAATCCACTAGAGTTTTTTCTTTCTTTCTTTTTTTATTCTATGATTTAGAATAGACAGTGTTAGATAATTGATATGAAATGTGATAGTCTCTCGTTCATTTTACCAATCAAATCTGGATGTGTGATATTCAGGACATTATGCATTTCTAAAACTATATGAATCTGAAGTACCCATAATTTCAAATTAAGAGACAGGTAAAACCCAAATGTCTTCCTTATGCTAATACTTTTCCTTGAATAAAAATATTATTCATGAATGCTTATTATAGTACTTATTAACATTTCATTTTTAAATGACTGTATTTATCATGAAACAAATTTACTTTTGGGGAACTTTCTGATGTGTTCTCAATTAAGAAAAAAATTAGTAAGTGATTTCTATTTATTCTGTCATGTGAAATCTTTGCCTTTATAAACATGTGATTTAAAATATGACTTTTACTCAGCTTCTATCCAACTGTAACCATAGGAGTAATACTGAATAACAGAAGAAAAATTGAAATCTAAGACTTAGGAAATATCTTTAGAAATGCTATTAGCAAACAAAATAAGAACAAGAAAGGTCACCACTGACTGAATGCCAGTTTTAAGCCTCATACACTGTTTGGTACTTCACGTAGGTTATTTCTAATTCTTATGAAAACTTGGGAAGGTAGGTCTCTTTATCCTCATTATAGAAATAAGAAGCTGAGGCTTAGAGAAGATGAGGCAACTCATCCAGGGTTGTACAGCTATTAAGTGCTAGAGCTGGGACTCTGGAAAATATTCCAACCAGTAACCTCATTTTTTATAGTCAGTGACAGATATGATAAAAGTAGCAAAATACTAGTATCTCTTAGGAAACAACTTAAAAAAAAAAATCATGGTAGCATTCTAGGAAGAAAAGATCACACACTATTACCAGTTAATAGTTATCTCCCAGGGGTGGAGGTTGAGCGGATGGCATTGCATTATGGTTTTAAAGTGAAATGAACTGGATTGAATTCCATTTGTCACGATGTACTATATGCAGTTAGGAGTAAGGTTTAGAACTGTGTTGTTTGTTGTTATTGATAAAATTTGTTTGTTTCTCATCAAATCCTCATTATCCTGGGTCACATTACTCAGACCCCAAGCTGTAACTAAATGTAAACCACACTGTGATGATATCAGTAATAATTACACTTGCCGGATTCTGTCACAGGGGAAAGAGAAAGAAATGTGTTCATAAACTACTTTGACCATCTCATTATATATAAAGATAAATATCAAGTTTAAAATCGAGAAATCTTGTGAACAGATTCTGAAAAATGCAGAGCTATTTTAATTGTGTTTACAGTGGTTTAAAATTACTTGAATATGAACTTAGCTCTATAAAAAGGAAACAAATGGGAATTTTTTACAGATTTCTCATGGTAGTTTAGCATTTGTCTTATTTAAAGTAAGATTGTCAAGCAGGTAATTTCAAGACCATTTTCTATTTGTTGAAACTTCAGATTTTGTTAAAACTACATATGAACATGTACAATTGAGTTACTTTGGTTACATATAGATATCTAATATATAAATATGTACTGAACATCTTGAAGAATCACCAGCTCTGTTTATATTAATGAATGAAGTTTTAGCACAAGAAAAACTATACCTTCTCTGGTTGGAAGTAAAAAAAGTCTGTGCCTTTTATCTTTAAGGAAAGGTCTGAAGATGCTGATTCATTTAATTGCTTCCCTTTGTTATATTTTATTGTGGAGGAGATAATGGGATTGGTTTAATTTAATGAAAAATAACTCTGTCTCTGTTATAACTAACTCTGTCTATAACTAACTCCCATTCATTTGTATGTCTAGGTGTCTAGAGAAATTAGAAATGATCTTTTAAAAGTTTGATTTGAAGGCTAGTGAGACTAGTACAGAAGTGATCTTCAGAATCACTTAATGTAAAGGGTTGTGCTGATAGAGCGATTTTCTGTTAAGGAGACTTGGTAGATAGGGTGGAGTAGGGGGAGGCAGGAAGGAAGAGGGTGTGTGCTGGACTATTTAAAAGTATCATACTTTATGCAGTAGTTTTAAAATGTGTTGCCATCCATGGTATTCTTTATTTTTATACAACTATAGAGTTTATAGTGCGACTCTTGAATTAACAGGAGAAAATATATTCATGTGGTAATTTTTTTTCTTTTTAATTGTCATAATTTTCCAGATTCTCTTCTTTTTAATTGGTTGGTTACTTTTGATTTAGTTATAGGTTTTAGAGATAAGATGTATAAAAAATTACAGCCTGTAAAAGTATGGTTCTGATGTAATGGCATAGAATGTTGCTACCTTTTTTATTTAAAGGAATTAACCACTAACTAGTTTGTGTCATTTAACTTTCACAGAGACACCTGAAGTGATTATAAAACCCCATTTACTTATGTTAAAAGATAAACTAAGGCAAATTAAAATTTTAAGAACTTATTTGAGCAAAAGTTGATTCGAATCAGGCAGGAGCCAATCTAGCAGATAGAAAGGAGGTCTGAGGAGCTGTATAAAAGGAAAGACTTTTATAGGCAGAAGGGAGCGGAAGCAAGGAAGTTATACTAGGCAAAAATACAGACTGGTGATTACAAGATTACTTTACTTTAAGGAATAGCAGGGGCAGATTATCTAACTAGTGCTGATCAGGCAATTCCTGACTGACTGGCTTAGGATTCCACTTCTGGGAGAGCCAAAACTGTAAATAAGTTGTGGTTGGTTTAGTGACCTGGGACTTAGTATAAGCAGCTCCATTTTGGGCCTATTGTCTTGTCTTTTACGCATACAAGGAAAGGGAAGCTCTAACAGTTTGTGACTGGTAATAACACATTTTGAGTGTACCCTGTACACTCAAATCTGTATGAAAATTCTTTGGCATAACTGAAAACTGTTGGTCTCCACCAGGCCTCTCCAAGATGCTGGAGGCTCACTTATGTATTTGCATATAAATTATGTAGTTTCTTATATTTTCATATACATCCTCAGGCCTAACAGATATTCTCAGGTGATTTTCAAGTCAAAATCACAGTAGCCAGTACCCTTAAGGAAGTTCTTTTAGAATTTTCTGTTCTCCCTACCTTTTCATTTCACTGCTCATCTTAATTGGCTCAAAACTTCGTCAGCACCACGTAGTAGTTGATAGAGATTTTGAGAATGAAAAATGAGGAAAAAGGTTAACAAAGCAAAACAGATCTGTTTCTAGGAATATTTCACACAAGAAGGATAAATTGTCTTTTCAGAGAGGAAGAAACACATCCATGAAATCATTTAAAACCATGAGATAATTTTGAAATTGTAGAATGGGAGAAATTTTTTTTTTTTGGACAAAGTAAATCAGTTATTATGAGGAAAAAATAATTTCCATAGTGAAATCATTTGTACCTGCTTGCTATTTTCTTCCTAGTTCCTTGCTGCCTAAAGTATTTTACTATTATCTTTGCACACATTGCCATTAGAGTAATACCTGTAGTGGGGGAAGGAGAGGGCATGGGAAGAGGCCAGCAGAAATAGAGATAAATGACTGAAATTTGACTTTAGTTGTACCTAGAAAAAGCCAGCAAAGTTGACACTGTGGGTATTTTACAATGATTTGTTTAATTAGCTGAAACTCCTAAGGGAAAATTTTATGAAATGGCCAACTCCCAAAGCCTAATGTAAATCTGTTTTTCCGTGTATGACAGAATTTCATAATACAGAGATGTTAAAAAGGTACCAGTGAATAAAACTCCATACAGTCAAACCTTTTAATACCAAAAGTAACATCTTACAGAGAAATGTGAAAATAAGTTCTATAGGTTAAAATATTATTCACCTGAGAGAATTAAGGTACATGTTTGCAGGTGGCTAAGATAATCGTATTTTGGCTAGGGGGATTTTCTTTTAACTCTCTCCATTTCCTCTCTTTCTTGTTTCCTGTGGATTTTTCTATATAGGTAAGTATATAATCAAGTTTACATTCTGTTCTTACCTAATGGATTTTTTAATCTACAAGATAATTCACTTTTGGAACAACTAAAGGCTATGAATTCTTCATCATCCTGCTTTAGTGCTTTCAGAGTTTGGATTTAGGTAACTGGTCGACTGCAAAGGCTGGAGAACTAGGTTTTCTTTTGCATTTGGCTACACAGGCACAAACACATTGTGAGTCATTCTCCCAGGGGAGAAAATAGCAGCTGGCCAAAGAGCCATCTCCTCAGGTGTTCTTAGTTTCATTTAGAAAATCAAAATCTTATGAATGTATTGATTCCAGATGAATAAAATCCATCAGTTTTGTTATAATCCTGAAGCTAGAGGATGACTTTATATAAACTGTAGTTGAAAGCAGTTTGTGTTTTGTATGAAGCTGCATCATTGGCTGTTTTCAGTAACTGATGAATTTTCTTGAAAAGATTAGCTAAATGGAGGCTTCTAGTCATGAATGCATGTAGTCTACACTAAAGATGTAGTTTATACATTGCAGATTGGAAACAGGTGTTCCAGCACTGGTTCTATAAGGGCTGTTACAAATTGCTTTCAGTAGGAGGCTATGAGGAAACAAATGTAAGAAAAAGAGCAACTCATAATTCTTATGATTATTACCTCATCTATACAAGTATTGAATGACTCAAATGGAAAAAGAGAGTAAAGAGCAACAGGGGATTAAATCTTTCAAAATGTAAGCCTAGGTGGGAAGGGTGTGATAGGACAGAGACAGAATCAGTGTTCATGCTGTAAAATTGTTCCATTTCCTTTATTCTCAGAAGTAATTGACGTCATTTCTAAATGTATACGTATAAACTTATAGATATGAAAAATCCATGTAGCAGAGACAACTAGATGTCCAGTATCTGCTTACCATTTCTTCTGCAGTAATGGAGCCCTCATTTTTAGCTGGACCCTTGGCTAGTGGGAATAAAGAGAGTTTCCCTTATACCTAAGGATGTCTTAGCCAATAGTACATAAATAGAAGTGGTGTGTGCAACTTCCAAGAAGTGTTCTTGAATGAAGGTGGCATTCTCCTTCCCTTTTTTTAATCCTTCCTACTGGCTGGTTGCAATATGCTAGAGGAGCCACTATAGATCACAAAGTAGACTCTTATGTATTAAAGGAAGCAAAGAACATGATAGAAAGTGCCTGCTTCCATATTAACCCTGGAAGCCTGTTTTCTCTTGAGAGAGAAATAAAATGATCTCTTGAGTTAGCCATTCTTCTGTTGAATTTTCTGTCACCAACAGCTAAACCTCATCCTATTATACTCAAGCATGAGATCCAATAATAATTTCGCTAGCAGACTGTGCCTATATCAATTCCTGAGGGTCTCTGCTTCTCAAAAATGCATAAAAATGTGAAAATTATATTTTATGTGTTTTCTCTTTCATCTTTGCTTTATTTTTTTTGCTGTGCTAGTTTTACTGATAGCAATTGCAGTCAAAAAAGGTTTCAGAAAAAAATTTAAGTAAAGGCTATATATTTACTTCATTCTTGTAAAAGTTGGGGAAAAACTGGCTAAAAGTGAATAATGGCAATAAACTCACTGTTTCATAGTTTGAACATTACTGCTTTAAAGATCCACATTGATGTACCCTTTATATCCATTCCAACTGTCCTTGCCTTTTTGCAAAACCCCTTCAACTCTTGTTTGTGTTATTCCAAGAAACTCAAACTACATTCATTGCTTTTGGACTGTTTCTTTGCCTTCTCTGACCAGCTCCCTCATTCCCTTGTGCTATGGTATATCTCTTTAACACTCAACCACACTCTGCAGTCATTCTTTACATGGCAGTCAAAACCAATGGAACTGTTTGTTCCTGAAGGGCATTTGTCTATCTAGACTAATGGGCATATAGTAGCTACCCATTAAATATTAGGAAAGAAAAAGGGATGGAGGGTAGGCAAGAAGGAAGGGATTGTTCTTAGGGTAAGCCAGCTTTCCTGTTTATATTCATTTTAAAAATTTTATGTGGACAGGTACAGTCACCATATACATTTCTAGTGTGCACAATAAACTTTTTTATTACAATTTTGTGTTTTAATAGTTTAATTCTTGGCATTTTAATTTTCTTTCAGGCATAAATTCTCTTGGAATGCCCCCTTACCTCTTCTTTTTTGGACAATTTCTTATATTGAGAAAAAGGAGGAAGCTATTCATAACTAGTGGTCACGAGTCCCATTATATTTTTCTCTTCTCTTGTATTAACAATGATCACTCTCCACTGTGTTCTATTTAATTACCCAGAATTTGTTTAGTCGTAATATTAACCCTTAACGACAGAAATCAATAGCTTCTGTGGGAAGTGTGGCAGTTTGAGGGAAAATTGGAAGAGCTTATAGGGATACAGAAAGACACAAACTGAGACAGTGTAGATATTTACAAGATGAGATGTAAATCAATTTTTGCCAGCAATTGCCTCCACCAGTACTATTCTATTAATGTGTACTGTTCAGTACACTTTTACAATATTTATTGGCATGACATTATTTCATCAGTGATTCTTTCATTCTTTGGTTGCAAAATTCTATATTTACATAAAGTCTTTATTAAAAATTATACTCTTGCTCATGTAGAACACATTAAAAAGTAAAAAAGAATAAAGTTAAAAATTACTCATATATTCACTTCCCAGAGGTTACCAATGTTGTCATCTTAGCTTATAGCCACCTAGCTTCTGCTCCGCTTCTACAGGGAATATTATTGTATATTCTGTTTTGCAATCTATTAACTTCAAAATTGGTCATGAAAAAAGTTTACATCAACAAATGTTTTTCTACAATATTATTAATGTTGGTATGCTATTTCATTTGTATGGGTATAATATATTCAACTAATCTCATATTATGGGATACTTAGGATAATTCCAATTAGTTCATATCATAAATAGCACTGCAGTGAATATTCTTGCAAATTGTGTGATTATATGTTTTGTGCCCATCTATGACAGTGTCCTTAGACTAAATTCCTAGGTAATGAACTTCCTAAGTTAAAGGATAAGCAAAATGCTATCGCATCTTTTTAAATACTCATTGACAGTTGTCCTGCAGAAACGTTATACTAATATACAATGTAAATAGGGCTTTCCCCCAAATCCCACCAACTGTTCAGAGCCACTTAAAAAACTGTTTAGCAATTTAAGGAGAGGAGTGTGTGTGTAGGTATCACTTGAAAGTAGATATTATACTTTTTGTGTGAAGAATCATTAAATTTTTATCATAGAATTCTGTTGCTTAAAAGTCCCAATTGAGAATTTATGTTAACTGAAAATAATATTTACATATTTAAATAGTAATAGAAGAAGGGCAGAATATTTTTTAAATCATGTACTGTGTCTAAAATTTTATCTTATAAACCATACTCTTATTTTGAAACCACATGTATTAGTTTCCTAAGGCTGTTGGAAAAAATCACCACATATTTTAATGGCTTCAAACAGCAGAAATTTATTCTCTCCATAGCTGTGGGAGCTAGAAGTCCAAAGTCA
This sequence comes from Balaenoptera musculus, assembly GCF_009873245.2. NCBI lineage: Eukaryota > Metazoa > Chordata > Mammalia > Artiodactyla > Balaenopteridae > Balaenoptera > Balaenoptera musculus. Next base: position 59,132,247 of record NC_045789.1, on the reverse strand, counting down.
AGATGTCAGCTGGACCATAATCTCTCCAAAGCCTCTAGAACGAGATCCTTCCTTGCCTCTTAGCCCCTGGAGTTCCTTAGCTAGAGGCAGAGTAATTCCAACCTCCGCCTCCATCTTCACATGCTGTCTTCCCTGTGTGTCTCTATCTCAAAACACCAGTCAAAAAAAAAAAAAGATAAACACCAGTCAAGTTGGATTTAGGGCCTACCCTCTCCAGTATGACCTCATCTTAATTTGATTACATCAGCAAAGATTCTGTTTTATAAAGTAAGGCCACATTCAGGTCAGGACTTCAACCAAGCTCTCTTTGGAGGACACATTTTAACTCATAACCCCATATATCTTAAAATTTATCCAATAAATTATTATCTATTTTGATAATGAGGTAATAGTAGTTCTTACTTGTAGTCGATAATTTTAATAGTATTACCTCGTGCAAGGAGAAATTAATTAAATGACCAAACTTTTGCATCCTGTGACTACTTTCTGTTCTAGAGACCCTCTTATATACAAATAATAGGAAAATTAAAATACACTGAGGATTTTTCTGAGACATGCCACTGATCTCACAGGTGTCTAGATTATGACAGAAGGCAGTGAAGAAAATTCCAGCCCATTCAGACCTCTGTCCATACCAGTATTTAGAGAAGTGCTTTATAAAACTGTCTAAATACTTCAAAATAACCAAACCAACTCACATAAATAGGAGGTATATGCATTTTAACAAGTTCAGCTTTTAGCAATATGCAGTAGAGTTACAATAATAACCAGTTTTCATCTACTGAAAAGTCTTAGCCACTGTTGTAAAAAAAATTATTCATTTTTAGCTGGTCTTTTTTAGCAGGTCTTTCCTTTTTTCTCTAGTTTAAGTTCTTTTGATCCCTTTCTATTTTTGAACTTTTTTTCCCTCACAATAGCCTACTATTCTTTACTAGGGCACTTACTACTATTTGTAAAAGTCCTGTCTGCTTATAGAGATGCTCAAATTTCACTTTAAATCCAATGATATTTAGCATTGTATTACCAATGAAGTATTGGTTCTTTAGGGTACAAACTTCTAAATGCTGTCTGCTGTATTTATTACACAGCTTCACTTAGTGTGAAGCTCTCTGTATCATTAGGATGGATTCTAATGTGTTTTCTGCTTTTCTGTAAAGAGAGGGATATTTTATATGATTTTTGTGGGATGTGGTTCAAAAACTGTATCCCCCTTCTTTCACTGGGCACAAACTGGTGTATCTTAACTCTTCCTTAGTAACCCTTTCCGCACTCTCTGCAGTGCTTGTGGGGGGCCTTTTTATCCATTTTATATAGAAGTTATATATGTAACCTTTAGAAACAATTCTGTATCTTCTTGTTCTCACCTCTGATTTTAATTGTCTTTAGGTTAAATTTTCAATTCTTTCTTACAAATATTATACTCATTTAATATCTAAATGCCAGCTATGACTTTATTTCTTAAAAACAAAGAGAAAATGCAATGAACATAACCAAACACATTTAGTTTACTCCTAATTTGAGGACTGCTTAAAATATTTTCATACTCCTGTAAACACTGCCATGGGTATTTTAGGTATAAACACATTACATGTAAACAGAATGCTTTTGCAAACCAGATTCACTTGTAAAATATTCACTTGAATCATAATGGCGTAATATATACAGCATGTTTAGGCAGATTGTTGGCATTATTTTATTTTCCTAATTTCACCTATTGTGAACATCAGAATCTTAACTCCTAATAAATATGTAGTATCCTCTGATCCAGGGCTTGATGAAAACAGTTCTTTAATTCAGAACATTGGATGCTCAGTCCATATTCTCTTAATATTTATTGAGCACATGCTATGGGCCACATGCACTCTGCTTATTAACTTTATGCTTATTATCTCCTTTTATCCTCACAACAATTGTGGATTATTATTATTAATTTTTTTCCATTTTAAAAATAAAGATGCTATTATTCAATTTACTAGTACTTACCATCAGTGAAATATAAAAAGTAGAATGGGTTTGATATCAGACTTTAGCTTTTCTTACCGTTATTAGATGATAAACTTAACTTTAGTTACTAAGTGAATAGTCCTGATCCATTTTAGATCCTTTGTCCTAATTTTGTCCTAGGCTAAAGAGTTTCAAATTATGCAGGAAAATTGTGTTGCTAATGATAGAAAAGATGTCAACATAACAATGCTAGTTCTCTGGGATCTTTCTAGATGGCATTTTCTTCGCAGCATATTGCACTTAAAATGGATACTCTGGGCAAGAAGGCTATTACTTCTTTATAACAGCATTAAATGTCTTCCATGTTATATAGGATTGTAGTTAAATGGAAATTTAAATATAGATGGAAAATCTAAAATTTTTTGTCAGTAGTCTATTAGAAAGTATCCTCTGTGCAACAAAAGGGAAAAGAAAAATAATAACTTTAGATAGAGCAAAATATAAATTATTCCCTATCAAGATATACTGCTATGCTATTGAAAATTCTATTCCCAAATGGAATCATCTTTGCCCATGGCGTTTCTCATTGAAATAAAGAAAGGCACATTTCCTAATAGTGGAAGTGAATTAAAAAGTGAGCCAAATGGCAGTTTTAATCACTCAACAGTGGAAATTTAAATTGAATGCTTCATATCTTTTATTCTAAAACAGATGTAATTTTATCTTCTTTATGTACTATTTTTATCATATATATTATTTTAATGTCCAAGTCTTTTATGTATTTATTTTTAAATGTAGTGATTTATCCAAAAGTCATATTATACAGAGAAATTATGAAAATCTTTAGTATTAACTTAAGTGAGCAAAGATGTATAGTTCAGGAAAGATATGTATTCATTTCAAGAGCATTTATTAAGGACCCATAATATGAATAACAAGTAAACGTTCTTGATTCAGTGCATTCAAGTGGCACTTTTAGGGGATAGTTATTACACAGTAACTTTGGTAGAGATTTTGTTAAAAATTTCACCCTAGACCCATGTTTCCTAAAATTATATTTTAAAGATTATTTTCCCCTTTGAAGTATTAGAATAAACCTCTCCAATAACATGTGAAACTGCTTATGTGTTTCTGACATAATATAATGGATGCAGTGGATTTACTTCTTTAAATCTTGAAAGACATTGTCAACATACAGTAGTAAAGACTTGTTTTGCTATAAACTAGAAGAAAGATTGACATAGCTTTTACTTTGTCAGCAACTGATTATATAATTATGTATGTGTTTATGGAGGAAAAAAATGTCATAGCTAAAATATATATTGTTAGTGTCTAAGTATTTCCTAAGCAATTTAAAATTTAGATCTTAAATTTATATGTTGGGAGACCGCCAGGATGGAAAATAACAGATTTGAGGGTGGCCATATTATTATGTTTTTGTTTACTTCTTAGGACAGTTTTTTAAAAGATAAAAAAAAAAAAATGGAAGTTTGTCTTGGTTTCTCTAAACTGTGCTTAGTTAGCACTGATATTACATTGATGTATTATTTAGTACAATTTTTTAAAAACTGTTTTTAAAATGCAGATGCCATAGTTATTTAGTCCATTTATTGCATTTAATTAGAGTGTGTGAAATTAAATATGGAAAACTCTTTATGAATCAAGTCTCAAAATGTGTGAAATTACCAGTTAGGTATTTTTGCCCACAGAAGAAGAATCTTGTTTTAGAACTCAGCTTCTTACTTTTTAAAACTACATCTAACTTCCCTCTTTTGCAATCACCAGCTACCGACTGTAGAAGAAAGAAACATGTTTTGTGCCCTAGAGGTGTGTGTCTGTCAGAGCTCATCCCTCATCATACTCCCGTTCTTAATTAGCACAGTGTGTGTCATGGGGACTCACAGGGGCAAGATTTACTAATCCGGTATTCACTGAATGCCTTACGCAATCACTATTTCTTAAAGAAATGTAGACATATAGAAAAAATGTAAACCAATATCTACTTAAGGATCTGGTGGTCTTCACACTGTAAGATCCATAAGAATTACCTGGGATGCGGATTCCCAGGGCCCGTCTCCCAGATTCTAACCCTTTAGGCTCCTGATGGTGAAACAGAATTTGCATTGTTAACAATCAAATTTAGGAAATTTTGATAATTGTAGCCCATTTATCCCTCTGATCTTGGGAAACCCCACTAACACTACTATTATTATTGACAGCTTGTGTTACTAATACTTATTAAACACTTGTCACGCGCTTGACAACATCGCATGCACTTTTTAAAGTACTCTCTTTTTATATCCTTACAACAACCTTATATAGTAGACACTATTTCTGCCCATTTTACGGACAAGGTAACTAAAGCCCAGAGAGTATGGTTAACTTGCCCAAAATTACAAAGTTAATAAGTTGATTTATAGAGATCTCTCACTTTAAATTTCTTAACATTTATTTAACAATTAATGATGCCCCCAAGTGGTTTTCACAAGATGGATGAATCAAACAAAACAATAAACCCAGACTACTCTAACATACACATTATACATCTGCAGTATGATATCTACTAAACAATGACTTAATTTCTCTCATTAGAATGGCACTAATTTTTTTTAAAACGTTTTTATTGGAGTAAAATTGCTTTACAATGGTGTGTTAGTTTCTGCTTTATAACAAAGGGAATCAGCTATACATATACATATATCCCCATATCTCTTCCCTCTTGCGTCTCCCTCCCTCCCAGCCTCCCTATCCCACCCCTCTAGGTGGTCACAAAACACAGAGCTGATCTCCCTGTGCTATGTGGCTGCTTCCCACTAGCTATCTATTTTACATTTGGTAGTGTATATATGTCCATGCCACTCTCTCACTTTGTCCCAGCTTACCCTTCCCCCTCCCTGTGTCCTCAAGTCCATTCACTAGTAGGTCTGCGTCTCTAATCCCGTCCTGCCCTAGGTTCTTCATGACCTTTTTTTTTTTTTTTTAGATTCCATGTACTTCTGTTACCATACGGTATTTGTTTTTCTCTTTCTGACATACTTCACTCTGTGTGACAGACTCTAGGTCCATCCACCTCACTACAAATAACTCAATTTCGTTTCTTACTATGGCTGAGTAATATTCCATTGTATATATGTGCCACATCTTCTTTATCCATTCGTTTGTCGATGGGCACTTAGGTTGCTTCCATGTCCTGGCTATTGTAAATAGAGCTGCAATGAACATTGTGGTACAAGAGTCTTTTTGAATGATGGTTTTCTCAGGGTATATGCCCAGTAGTGGGATTGCTGGGTCATATGGTAGTTCTATTTTTAGTTTTTTAAGGAACCTCCATACTGTTCTCCATAGTGGCTGTATCAATTTACATTCCCACCAACAGTGCAAGAGGGTTCCCTTTTCTCCACACCCTCTCCAGCATCTATTGTTTGTAGATTTTTTGATGATGGGCATTCTGACCAGTGTTTGATATCTAGTCTCATAGCGTTGTGGTCGGAAAAGATGCTTGATATGATTTCAATTTTCTTAAATTTACCAAGAATTGATTTGTGACCCAAGATATGATCTATCCTAGAGAATGTTCCATAAGCACTTGAGAAGAAAGTGTATTCTGCTGTTTTGGGATGGAATCTCCTATAAATATCAATTAAGTCCATCTTGTTTAGTGCATCCTTTAAAGCTTGTGTTTCCTTATTTATTTTCATTTTGGATGATCTGTCCATTGGTGAAAGTGGGGTGTTAAAGTCCCCTACTATGATTGTGTTACTGTCTATTTCCCCTTTTATGGCTGTTAGCATTTGCCTTATGTATTGATGTGCTCCTGTGTTGGGTGCATAAATATTTACAATTGTTACATCTTCTTCTTGGTTTGATCCCTTGATCATTATGGAATGTCTTTCTTTGTCTCCTGTAATAGTCTTTGTTTTAAAGTGTATTTTGTCTGATATGAGAATTGCTACTCCAGCTTTCTTTTGATTTCCATTTGCATGGAATATCTTTTTCCATCCCCTCACTTTCGGTCTGTATGTGTCCCTAGGTCTGAAGTGGGTCACTTGTAGACAGCGTATATACGAGTCTTGTTTTTGTATTCATTCAGCCAGTCTATGTTTTTTGGTTGGAACATTTAATCCATTTACATTTCAGGTAATTATCAATATGTATGTTCCTATTATGATTTTCTTAATTGTTTTGGGTTTGTTATTGTAGGTCTTTTCCTTCTCTTGTGTTTCCTGCCTAGAGAAGTTCCTTTGACATTTGTTGTAAAGCTGGTTTGGTGGTGCTGAATTCTCTTAACTTTTGCTTGTCTGTAAAGGTTTTAATTTCTCCTTCGAATCTGAATGAGATCCTTGCTAGGTAGAATAATCTTCATTGTAGGTTTTTCCCTTTCATCACTTTAAATATAACTTGGCACTCCCTTCTGGCTTGCAGACTTTCTGCTGAAAGATCAGCTGTTAACCTTATGGGGATTCCCTTGTATGTTATTTTGTTGTTTTTCCCTTGCTGCTTTTAATATTTTTTCTTTGTATTTAATTTTTGATAGTTTGATTAATATGTGTCTTGGCGTGTTTATCCTTGGATTTATCCTGTATGGGACTCTCTGTGCTTCCTGGACTTGATTAACTATTTCCTTTCCCATATTAAGGAAGTTTTCAACTATAATCTTTTCAAATATTTTCTCAGTCCCTTTCTTTTTCTCTTCTTTTTCTGGGACCCCTATGATTCAAATGTTGGTGCATTTAATGTTGTTCCAAAGGTCTCTAAGACTGTCCTCAATTCTTTTCAATCTTTTTTGTTTGTTCTGCCCTGCAGTCGTTATTTCCACTATTTTATCTTCCAGATCACTTATCCATTCTTCTTCCTCAGTTATTCTGCTATTGATTCCTTCTAGAGAATTTTTAATTTCATTTATTGTGTTGTTCATCATTGTTTGTTTGCTCTTTAGTTCTTCTAGGTCCTTGTCAAACGTTTCTTGTATTTTCTCCATTCTATTTCCAAGATTTTGGATCATCTTTACTATCATTATTCTGAATTCTTTTTCAGGTAGACTGCCTATTTCCTCTTCATTTGTTAGGTCTGGTGGGTTTTTACCTTGCTCCTTCATTGGCTCTGTGTTTCTCTGTCTTCTCATTTTGTTTAACTTACTGTGTTTGGGGTCTCCTTTTAGCAGGCTGCAGGTTCATAGTTCCCATTGTTTTTGGTGTCTCCCCCCCCCCCCCCCAGTGGCTAAGGTTGGTTCAGTGAGTTGTGTAGGCTTTCTGGTGAAGGGGACTAGTGCCTGTGTTCTGATGGTTGAAGCTGGATCTTGTCTTTCTGGTGGGCAGGTCTGCATCTGGTGGTGTGTTTTGGGGTGTCTGTGACCCTTTTATGATTTTAGGCAGCCTCTCTGCTAATGGGTGGGGTTGTGTTCCTGTCTTGCTAGTTGTTTGGCATAGGGTGTCCAGCACTGTAACCTGCTGGTCATTGAGTGGAACTTGGTCTTGGTGTTGAGATGGCGATCTCTGGGTTATTTTTGCCATTTGATATTACGTGAAGCTGGGACATCTCTGGTGGACCAGTGTCCTGAACTTGGCTCTCCCACCTCAGATGCACAGCCCTGATGCTCTGCCAGACTGCAAAGACCCTGTCATCCACACGGCTCAGAGTAAAAGGGAGAAAGAAAGAAAGAAACATAGAAAACATAAAATAAAATAAAATAAAGTTATTAAAATAAAAAATAATTATTAAAAGTGAAAAAAAAATTTTTTAAGTAATAAAAAAAGAGAAGGAAAGAAGAGACCAACCAAACCAAAAAACAAATCCAACAATGATAACAAACGCTAAAAACTATACTAAAAATACCAAAAACAAACAAACAAAAAAACAGACGGACAGTACCCTGGGACAAATGGTACAAGCAAAGCTATACAGACAAAATCACACATAGAAGCATACACATACACACTCACAAAAATAGAAAAAGGGAAAAAATATATGTATCATTGCTCCCAAAGTCCACTGCCTCAATTTGGGTTGATTCATTGTCTATTCACATGTTCCACAGATGCAGGGTACATCAAGTTGATTGTGGTGATTTAATCCGCTGCTCCTGAGGCGGATGGGAGAAATTTCCCTTTCTCTTCTTTGTTCTCACAGCTCCTGGGGTTCAGCTTTGGATTTGGCCCTGTCTCTGTGTGTAGGTCGCCTGAGGGTGTCTTTTCCCACTCAGACAGGATGGGGTTAAAGGAGCAGCTGATTCAGGGGCTCTGGCTCACTCAGGCTGGGGGTAGGGAGGGGTACGGAATGTGGGGCAAGCCTGCAGTGGTAGAAGCCAGCAAGACATTGCAGTAGCCTGAGGCACGCCATGTGTTCTCCCGGGGAAGTTGTCCCTGGATCAAGGGACCCTGGCAGTGGCAGGCTGCACAGACTCCGGGAGGAGATGTGTGGGTAGTGACCTGTGGTTGTACACAGGCTTTTGGTGGCTGCAGCAGCAGCCTTAGCATCTCACGCCCGTCTCTGGGGTCCGCACTGATAGCCATGGCTCACTCCCATCTCTGGAGCTCGTTTAGGTGGTGCTCTGAGTTCCCTCTCCTCACGCACCCTGAAACAATGGTCTCTTGCCTCTTAGGCAGGTCCAGACTTTTTCCTGGACTCCCTCCTGGCTAGCTGTGGCGCACTAGCCCCCTTCAGGCTGTGTTCACGCAGCCAACCCCAGTCCTCTCCCTGGGATCTAACCTCCAAAGCCCGAGCCTCAGCTCCCAGCCCCCGCCCGCCCCGATGGGTGAGCAGACAAGCCTCTCAGGCTGGTGAATGCTGGTCGGCACCGATCCTCTGTGCAGGAATCTCTCCACTTTGCCCTCCGTACCCCTGTTGCTGTGCTCTCCTCCGTGGCTCCAAAGCTTCCCCTCTCTGCCACCCACAGTCTCTGCCCACAAAGGGGCTTCCTAGTGTGTGGAACCCTTTCCTCCTTCACAGCTCCCTCCCACTGGTGCATGTCCTGTCCCTATTCTTTTGTCTCTGTTTTTTCTTTTTTCTCTTGCCCTACCCAGGTACGTGGGGAGTTTCTTGCCTTTTGGGAGGTCTGAGGTCTTCTGCCAGCGTTCAGTAGGTGTTCTGTAGGGACTGTTCCACATGTAGATGTATTTCTTATGTATTTGTGGGGAGGAAGGTGATCTCCACGTCTTACTCTTCTGCCATCTTGAAGCTCCTCCAAACTAGGGCCGAATGGCACTGATTTTTAATGCAAAAGTCAAACAAAGATCCTCTCAGTCAGGTTTTCCTTCAGGCCCCCACCCTCCTTGGTCTAAATCAACATTGCTTCTTCTTGTGTCTGTAGCTAGTTCGTTCTTCACAGTCAAGAATGAGTACAGTCATCAGTAGTCCTAACTGAGATTTAGCTGTTACTAAGTAACTTCAGGAAATGTGATAAATGCATTGCTTTTCAGTGATACATAATGCAGGATTTTTTTTTCCAGCTCTGTGTTCCACCCTTGTTACCTAATCTGTTGGTATTATTATCCTTTACACAGTTTACCCAAACTATTCTAACAATTCAGGTTACATGCCCTAAAGGGGCCCTTTTGTACTAGTAAAACTTAACCAAATAAATACATATATACATAAACAAAGGATGAGAAACACAAGATTGACAACATTTTTTTTATTTTGCCAAGTAAATATATTAATTATATATATATTTTAAAACTATTATTGGCATCATTACATAAAAAGAAAGAATATTTTAGACCCTTCTCCAGTGAAGAAAGGGAGAATAAAAGTCATAATCTCAGAGTAAAAGATATTGTTTTGAGTTCCGGGAAGAAGGGAAATGGATTGGTATATGTTCCTGCACTGGCATCTTGCAGCCAGTGTTTTCAGCAGTTGCCTATATTGTTTTTTCAAGAGCTTCCTAATGAGTTATTCCCTACTTTTATACTTACTTATAAAATGACCCCCTTCCAATTTTCAACCATTTTGAAAGATGCTTCCATCTTTCATTCCATTTAGAGTTTAAAATTTTGTAGCATCATTGCTATGATGCACCATTTCCTCTCTAAGTGAGCAGCAATCTGCAGTTTTTTAATTTCTGTAAAAATGTATTCCTAGTGTTCTTCTCTCAGCCTTCTACTTCCTTTTTTGACTAAAACATATTTAGAATGTATTGTTGCCTAATATTATCTTTAAAAAAGGAAAAAAATGTTCTCAGTTGCAATTTCAAAACAATAGCAATAGTTCTTTTGTTTCTATTTCTTTGGTTTTCTTACTACTGTATTGAAGGCACTACAAAAAGGAAGTCTGGAATTAGAGTAGTTAGGGACTATATGGTATGTCTTTCATTTTTTAAGGTATGTTTTCATATTGTTTGTATCTATTGTTTTCTGACACCAACCCGGTGTCCAATAATTCAATTCAATTCTGATACTAACTCCCAGAGTAAAAGAAGACCCCACAGGTTAAAGGCTCAGTCCCAAGAAGACTGCCGCCCCTCAGAGGCCAGCCACAAATGAGTGCCCAGGCTACCCACACTTCTGCCTACCTGAGTACAAATTCAGAGGGTTCCCATGACTCCCTCCCCCATCTCAGGTTCAATAATTTTGTAGAACAAGCCATGGAACTCTGAACTCATGCAGCTGCTCTATTTAGGATTCCAACTTTATATGCAACTCAATAAAAGCCAAATTGAAGTGATTTGTAAGACGATGTGTGGCGTTCTGCACAACCTCAATGCTGGGTGTCAACTCCCAGCACATTAGTGTGTTCACCTAACCCAGAAACTTTCAAAATCTTATGGTTCAAGAGTTTGTATGACTGAATCTCCAGCCCTCTCTACCCTCCCAGGCAGTTGAGGAATGAAGTCTAAAGTTCCCACCCTCTAATCCTGCATTTGGTCTTTTTGTTAACCACCCCCCTCCTGAAACCATCTAGAGGCCCCACCCTGAGTCACCTCATTGGCATAAACTCAGAATTTGTTATTAATAACAAAAGATGCTCATAATCCTTAGGAAATTCTAAAGACTTTAGGAGTTCTGTGCCAGGAACCAGGGACAAAGACCAAACACATTTTTAATTTTACCACAGTTTGATTTCTGCAGAGACTGGAATATTATGACCAGATTTTCCTCTCCCAAACCATCAGTAGGCTTTCACAGTGTGTTTACTGTCTCATCATCTGCTAATTTTCTTATGTTCTACTACATAATTTCACTTTGGCTGCAGCATAAAATGGCTATGAAAATACTTGGAAAAATTTAAAAGTAATCTCTGCCATAAAGTATTATTATTACCTTAATTATTTTGAAGAACATTTCTCTCTTAGACACTAAAGAAGCATGTTTGTGTCCCCTGCCTTTGACCCATCAAGAGTGTAAACTCAAAGCCACCTGCTGAAGCATTTTTTCTTTACATGATTTGCATTCCTTGTCTTAATGTTTATATATAGTTCCTAATATTTGAGATTTATTCTTACTTTCCAGGAGCCCCAGTCTCAGTCCCAAGGGACAGGTTCATCTGTAAAACTCAACAAGGGAGATCCAGAAATGGAAAGTATGAACTAGAATGATTCCTGAACATAATTGTTTTTATTTATAGCCTCTTTTCTACAGCCTGGTCTTGAGATCTATACTTGATGTATAAAGCATATCTATCTTTTTGGGTATTTATGAATGTTAATACATTGCAGTTATCATTTGCAGATATGGTTTAGTTTATTTTCTAAGAAATCTTCTATCTTAGCATATTTATAAGCCAGAGTAGTTGAGAATTTATTGCCTCTTTATTGGTAGAAATACGTGTGTGTGAGTATGCTTCTATTCATATTCTTAGAAGGATTGATGGAATAATGGAGGGCATCCAGAAAGTTGACTAGTCAATACCTTCCTTGCAAAACTGAAACCAATATCAAAAATAAAAGAAGCCATGTAGCACCCAAGTCTTGGTTTCTAATATGATTCTCCAGTCAAAGAAACCAGCTCCTTGGAGGGGTGTCTGACTCTGGGACTGGGGCAGAAAGTATACAGAATGAGCCTGGAAAATCTTATAGTGTCAGAAAGTAAGGGGAGGGGGTGTCTCAAAAAATAAAACAATGGGGATGTGTCAAAGACAGATGAGAGTAACTAACAGGGAAGAGCACCCATGGCCAAAGTGGAAATAATTTGTGCAACAGATTAAATTATGTAACACTGGATTACAACCTACAGTATAAGATGAATATCCGTGAGTCCATACTGATACAGATAAATGATTAAATAAGTAAATAAATGGAGGAGGAGAGACAAATCTCCTGCAGAAAAAAATTCCAAATAATTTGTGCTGATACTCCCTCCTCAATGAAATGAAGCTTAATTCCCACACCTTCAGTGTAGGTTACACTTAGTAACTTGCTATCAAAGAATACAATATGGAAGGGGAAATAAAAAACAAAAAGTAACTTTACAGTGGAGAAATTTGGGAAACACTACCTAAGTCAGATGATCAATGCTGATATCTTCATCAGTCAGACATGTTAATAGCATATACACTTGGCATGATGTGATTAAAATGGCACTTCACTTCTGTGGCCATCTTTCCAAAAGCCTACATTCCCAGTCTAAACATGAGAAAAGGACAAGAGACAAGCACAAATGTAGGGACATTCTACACATTATCTGACCAGAACTTCTCAAAATTATCAAGATCTTCACAAACAAGCAAAGTGTAAGAAAGTGTCACAGTCCATAGAAAGCTAAGGAGACATGACAACTAAATGTAATGTTACATCCTGGATGTGATCCTAGAACAGAAAAAGGACATTAGGGAAAAGCTAATAAACTATGGTGTTTGGTTAATAATAGTTTATTAATATTGGTTTATTAGCTATGACAAGTGTACTATAGTAATGTAAGATGTTAAAAATGGGGAAACTGAATGCTGAGTATATATGAAACCAGTTGCAAAGTAAAGTAATCTTTGCAAATTTTATGCAGTAAGCTAGAAACTATTTTTTTAATTGTAAAATAAAAAGTTAACTTCTAAGAACAAAGTAAAATTACAAAACCAAAAGTCTCACATTTATAGAGTTGATTGAGTTTTTATATTGAATATTTTCCGGAAGCGATCAAATCCAGAAACTGAAGAGTATATGGTATTTGCTTGCTTTTCAACAGATAGGAGTTCTGATTTAAAAGACGTTGTTTAGTTAGTGAACTACCAATGAAGAATATTGAGATAGCAATAGGGAATATCAGTAAAGATTATTTTTCACTTTTAACAATTTTCCTGGGACTATTGAAAAGATCATGACAGATTTAATTTTGTTCCTTAGATATCAGCAACTTGTTACTAGTAAAATGTACAACTGGCCCACCTTGGGACTTTAATAACCCACCTTGAATCATTTTAAAGTAGTTTTATGAGGGTTACGAGCTATTAGTGAAGAAAATACTTGCCTAATAGTCACTGAAAGGCAGTAGATATAATTCCTTTAGTTTTTTCAGGCACACATTTATTGAATGCCTACCAGTTGCTAGGCTCTGGAGATACCAACTTAGTCCCTAATTTCAAGGAAGTTACAGTCTAGTAGAGGGCAGTGGGCATACAATCAATAAGAGTAATTAAGTAAACTGTTTACCTGGGTCAATTGAGAGCACTGAAGAAGGAATCATCAATTCCAGAGGATAGGGACAGTTTACAAAGGCTTTGCAGAACAGGTGATTCCAGAGCTTAAATATCTTTCATCATGCCAAAGAAGTTGGGAAACCAAAGGCATAGTCAGAAACCTGAAGGAGTATGTCAAATTCAGGCAACTGCTAGTGTTTGAGAATTTCTCAGTCATGGTGGGAGTAGAAATTCTACAGTAGAAAAGCTTCCATAAGCGAAAAACCTAGAAATAGAGGCATGCTCCAGGTTATAGGGGGCTTTATGAACCTGGCTAGAGTTTTAAATAAGGGAATAAGATGATCAAGTTATTCTGGCAGCTGTTTATCAAAGACAGTGAAGGTGGCTTGCCTGTCAGAAAGTCTTGGGGCTTTGTTTTAACTTCCTACCACCTAAGCACTGCTAATTTCCTCCACAATGATGAAGAAATATACCTAAGAGTGGCGTTACAACAGCCATTAAATGTGTCTGGTAGAACATCGAGAAAAGCTTTGGAAGGGCATAAGATTGTAGACAGCTGAGAAAGGTGTTGAATGACTATTTTAATAGTCCACATAAGAGATCTGAATTAAAGTACAGCAATAATGATAGAGAGGAAGACAAATGTGAGATACTAGGTTGGCCAAAAAGTTCATTCGGGTTTTTCCTTCACATCGTACCAAAAACCCGAACGAACTTTTTGGCCAACCCAATACTTTGATGAAGCAGAATCCTTTGGAACTTAATCACTGATAAGTGGTAAGAGTAAAGATATCCCAAGTTACCTTTCATTATTGAAAGGAACAGAGGTCGGCTTGTGAGGAAAGATTATGAACTGTTTTAGCACATTGAGTTTGAGATACCAATGGGAAGCAGAGGATATACCCAAAACGTAATAAATAAAATGATCTAGAGCAGGAGTTGGCAAACCTTTACGGTAAAGGACTAGATAGTAACTATTTTCGTCTTTGAAAGCTATATATAAGGTCTCTATCACAGGTACTCAGTTCAGTTGTTGAAGCTGGGAAGTAGCCAGAGACACTATGTAAACAAATGAGGGAGGCTGTATTCCAATAAAACCATATGAACACTAAAATTTGATTTCATATCATTTTCATGTCATGAAGTATTCTTTTTTTCCTAACTATTAAAAAAACAGGAAAAAAAAATCTGCACTCATGGGCTATAAGAAAACAGGCAGTGGGGCAGATCTGGCCCAAGATCCTTAATTTGCTGACCTTTGATCTAAAAAGAGATCTGACTTAGAGATGGGAAGTTTTTGTTATTAACCTATAGAAAGAAGTCTGAAGTGATGGTTGTGAATACCATAGTGTCTATAGATTGAGGGAGAAAAGAGCATGGCTAGTATGTGGTTAGGAAACCAGAATTTATGGGATAGGAGTCAATAAATGAGATTTGAGAAGTAAAACAAATCCTGTATTGTTATGAATAATCCCATAATCATTATTCTATACATATGTTAACTATGAATCTATATACTATGAGTATATATACTACACTGCTGCTTCTGGGCTCATTTTTCTATGTATTTTTCAGTGTTTAGTGTACCACCTGCATTAGAGCTTGCATTTGAAAGATATCTAAAGGAGGATGGATGGTTAGTAAAAATTTTAAATACTGTTATTTAGAACTGTTTGATTTAACTGGGAAAGTTGTAGGGAAACTAAGTGAAATGCTTAGAACTTTAAAATAATTTGCAGATCAAGTAATAATAAAAGAATTAGTAATGGTAATATTGCAGATTAGTGGTTACACTTAACTTTTTCATACTCCAGTCATGATGGTGCTAAATGTTTTTGTTTGTTTTTCCTAATTCCTTGATGGTGAAAAATAATTAATTAAAAACATTTATTAGTGAAGTCCCTAATCGTTAGGTAGGTTTTAGTGAACCAGAGCTCCGTATTTTCTCAATACTATTGTTATCTTTCCAATTTGTAAGTTGTTTTTAGCATGACATAGAAACAACAGTAACCTCTTGCAGTTCTGTAAGAAGTAGAAGAAATTCAAATGTCAGAAAAATTAAAAACATTATTAAATGATATTTATAACAGTTCTGATAAAATGCTAGGAAATAACTGTGATTATGGATCTACAATAATGATCTGTTTCTGCAGTATGTAGTATTAAAGTGGCATCATTCTCACTAAAGAGGCAACTACTAAACAGAACCAGTTATCGCATCGGTAAAACCAGTTTTAAAGGAAGCAAGTTAGTGCCTAATTATTCATATTAAAGAAATAAAGGACATAATCTTTTTCTGATGCTTGTCTGGGTTAGAGAAATATGGTCTCATTGCTTTTAGGTTAATAAAACAACACTATGCTAAAAGCTATTTTTCAAAGTACAAATCCTTATACTTACCTTAAAAAATAGAAGTAAATGTGTATGTATATGTTTATTGTTTTGAAATAAAGCTTTTAACTACAGGGTATACTTCAGAATTACTTGTGGAGAGTTTTGATTCAGTAGCTTCAGGGTGGCAGGGCTTTGCAATTTTTAAAAGCACCTCAGGAGCTTTCTAACATGCAAGTCAAAGGTAAGAAACACAACTGTGTTGTGTGTGTGTATATATACAAGTTTGTGTATTGTTTCCTTCCTTCCCTGCATCCAGCTTAGGAC
Source organism: Balaenoptera musculus (assembly GCF_009873245.2). Classification (NCBI taxonomy): domain Eukaryota; kingdom Metazoa; phylum Chordata; class Mammalia; order Artiodactyla; family Balaenopteridae; genus Balaenoptera; species Balaenoptera musculus. The sequence continues at coordinate 59,116,083 of NC_045789.1, read as the reverse complement.
AACCAACCCAAGAGCAGTGACATTCTCTCCTCTTTTTGTCTTTTTCCTTAACAATATGGAGATAAACTTAAGCCAGAAAAACTTTCTTTTTGGAGTATAATTGCTTTAGCAATGTTGTGTTAGTTTCTGCTGTACAATAAAGTGAATCAGCTGTATGTATACATATATCGTCTCCCTCTTGGACCTCCCTCCCACCCCCCCCATCCCACCCATCTAGGTCATCACAGAGCACCGACCTGAGCTCCCTGTGCTCTACAGTAGGTTCCCACTAGCTATCTATTTTACACATGGTAGTGTATTTATGTCAAACCTAATCTCCCAATTCATCCCACCTTCCGCTTCCCCTCCTGTGTCCACACGTCCATTCTCTATGTCTACTCCTGCCCTGCAAATAGGTTCATCTGTACCATTTTTCTAGATTCCACATATATGTGTTAATATACGATATTTACTTTTCTCTTTCTGACTTACTTCACTCTTTATGACAGACTCTAGGTCCATTCACATCTCTACAAATGGCCCAATTCTGTTCCTTTCTATGGCTGAGTAATATTCCATTGTATATATGTACCATATCTTCTTTATCCATTCATCATTTAGGTTGTTTCCATGTCCTGGCTATTGTAAACAGTGCTGCAATGAACACTGGGGTGCATGTGTCTTTTTGAATTATGTTTTTCTCAGAGTATATGCCCAGTAGTGGGATTGCAGGGTCATATGGTAGCTCTATTTTTAGTTTTTTAAGGAACCTCCATACTGTTCTCCATAGTGGCTGTATCAATTTACATTCCCACCAACAGTGCAAGAGGGTTCCCTTTTCTCCACACCCTCTCCAGCATTTATTATTTGTAGATTTTTTGATGATGGCCATTCTGACTGGTGTGAGACAAGCATTGTCCAAAATTAGATTATCAGAGTTGGAGTGAAATGTGGAATTATTTGTGATGCTGATCGGAAAGTGAACAAATTTGCCCACAAGCAGAGGTAGGATAACAGCAGCTGCCAGCGAATTCTTTTATCTCTCTGAATCTGGGTGGAGTAGAAGACGTTAATGATGCTGGCATCAATGCAGTGTGCTGATGCCAATATCTGGGCCCTTTTGTTCATGCCAACATTATACAAATCTTCTCATCCACTCTACTCCATCTGTGGTACTTCCCCTGGGTGCTACATCTAAGAGTTTTCACTGAATGCCCGATTCCAGTGCAGTCACCTCTCAGAGCTCCTTCAGGTTATTAATAGCTGCCATGAGAATGCCTGCCATGTGGCAACTACTCTTTGGAGCACTTTATGTCTTCTCATTCATTAATCATCACAATATTACAAGACAACTACCATCACCATCATCATCATCATCATCATCATCATCATCATCATCATCATCATCATCATTCTTCTATTACAAATAAGAAAACTGAGGCTCAGCAAGTGTAAAGTAGCTTATCCAACAATAGGAAGTGATAAAGCCAGGATAAGAACCACATTCGGCCTAATCCTTAAGTCTGCTTTTTTCCCTAAACCATGCTGCCAAATATTACTGTGTTAAATCACTCATCATTTTGTGTCCAATTGACAAGTATTTCTACATATGAAATATTAAAATCTATTTCCTAGTATAGTGAGGATGCAGAGTGCTGCTTTGTGTCATAGGATAGGTGTACAAGGGCAGTTACATCCTCTCGTTTTAAAAAAAGCATAGTTCCAAATTAAGGAAACCAGCTTCAGGATTATCAGGGAAAGACCTGGGAAAGGTGAGAGCAAAAGAATATATCATGATTGTTAAAAGCAAGGACTTTGGAATGAAGTATGTATTTGAATTCAGAATCCAGTGGTTGTAAGATGTCAACTTGGGCATCTGTGCAATGGGGACAATAGCATCACAAGGTGTTGTGAAAATTACGTAAAATAATATAGGTGGTTAATTTAGGGTAATGCCTGATGAATAGTTAGTGCTTATAATAGTTTGTTTAGAAAAAAAATATTCTGAAAGACTAGATTACTAGATTGGATTAAATCAAGAAATCAAAGGGATGGAAGATTAAATTCAACCGAGGAGCAGCATGCTTAAGCAACAATCTTCATAAAGCCAAGTCTAAATTGAAAAAAGGTTGGTCCCCTTTTAATTAGATGGGATTTTGATTACCTATTGGTGCATAACAAACCACCCCAAATTTAATAACATAAACTTTCATTTTATTCTGCTCATGAATTCTGGGGTCAGCAATTCATCTCTAACATGGTGGAATTGGTTTGCTTTTGCTCCATGATATCAATAGCCTCAGCTGAGAAAACTTGAACAGGTGACTTGAATGACCAAGAATGGAATCATCTGGAAACCTTTATCACAAGTTATCTGCTGGGGCTTGATTACTTAAAGCCCAAGCCTACCTGGAACTGACAACCAAAACACCTACATGTGGCTTTTCCACGTAGGATTGACTTCTCAGCATGGCATCTGCTGTCTGAAAGAGAGTGCCCCAAATTAAAGCTTCTGGACAGCAAATGTTCCAGAAAACACAGTAGAATCCGCACAGCCTTTTCTGACCTAGCCCTACAAGTTGTGTAGCATCACTTCGGCAACATTCTATTGGTGCAAGGCAGTCACTAAGGAAAGCCAATATTCAGGGGAGATGAATGAGACTCTCCCTTTTGATGAGGGAATGACAAGGTAGAGTGGCTAACCCTCTTGGACTTAGAGAGTTACCATGACATGAGCCTCTCAGTTTTAAAACTGGGAATGTCCCAGGATAGCCAGGATAAGTTGGTTTCTCTATGGTAAGCTCACATTCAAAAGAGCATTTGGAAGAAGATGACTGTTGCTCAAAATATAGTCTGCACCAAAGACGAAAACCATGGGGCAGAGCTGTAACTATGAGAAGGCAGAGTCTAGATCAGCCAAAGCACAGGCGTTTGCATGTTTCAGCTGGCCTGACCCACTTTTAGCTAGAGTTGTTGGTTGGCATTGTCAAATGTGGGTCAGAAGAGAAAGAGACTGACCTATGATGGGATATTGAGTAACCTGGCCCTGAACGAAAACAAAGCAGACCGTTGTCCCCTCACACATGGTCCTTGGTGTTATGTGTAGCACCACTGCCAACAGTACCCTTGGGAAAACCTCTACTCTAAGTCTCTGCATAAGCTAGTGGCCTTGCTCTCCATAGCAGCGCAATGCAGAGTGTAATCCCTGGACCACTACTATTAGCCTCCCCAGGAGCTTGTTAGAACTGTGACTTCCTGGACTCTATCTCAGAATGACTAAACCAGAATCACTGGGGGGTAACCCAGGAATCTGTGTTTAAACTCACTCTCCAGGTGATTCTGATGTTTGAGAAAGTATGAAAAGCAGGGCTCCAGCACAACTACTCCAGCGCAACTGCTACGTTAGTGGTTCTCATCCTGGGTGTGCATCTGAATCAATTTTTAATTTTTTGGTGGGATAGGGGGTATATGTTTAAATCAGACTAAAATAGGCTTCCTATTTTCTGTCACCAAAGTGATTCTGATTTAGAACATTACAGAAACAGTAGATAGGCAAAAGAACTTGGATTTCAGAAGCCAGTATTTGCAGCCCAGCTTTGCCACTTAATTACTGTGTGACTCCTCTCTGAGAAGGGCAAGTTGAGCCAGATGAACAGTATGACCTTTCTCTGTTCTGACATTCTGTGATGTGCATGATATCCTGAACTCACTAACACAGACGAATACACTGTTGACTGGGAAATACTCTACTTCACATAGTGTCTGGACATCATTCATTCTCTAATTCCAGTCCCACATCTTTTAGGGAAGGGGGGTAAAGTGGGTATTAATGTTGATAGCAGCATACAGACACACACACATAGATACACATGAAATTACTTTATTTTCAAACATGAACACAAGTCTTACAAATATATCATATTAGTTGTGGACGAAAGTAGATATTTTATAACTTCAGGCCTATAATTTATAATTGGCAACAAAAGGCAAAAAAAAACTCACTGTCAGCATGAGGGCACAGTTTGAAGCAATTGAAATCATACAAGCATTGCTTCATAAACATCGATTTCTGAGCAGTATAGTTTCAGAAAAGATTGATTTTTAAAGGATATTTTTAATTATGCTCTAACAGGTGTTTGGAATGAAATGGTATATTGCAGCTATCCATATGAAGCTTTGGTCAGCATTGATATTTGGAATGTCTAGCTTTGCAAGAGAGCAAAAAGGAAAGTGGTTTGAAATAAACAAACTCTTGTAGCGTATGGTTTATATGACAAGAGGTTGTCATCAAATCTTGAAAATAGTCTTGACGTATTTAATTGAAAGACAGTGGACACTAAGCTGTTATAGGAACAAACTATCTGGGTTGCTTATCCTTGGAAATTAAGTTACTGAGTTAAAGTTCTTAGTTTTAAAACCTAATAGTAATCCATTTAGATCTTCTTTTCAAATCAGTTTACTCAGGAATAACTGCCATGTATACATTCCAATTTGTCAATGAATTGGCATGAAATGTTGGAAATTGATCTTTTTTCTTCTTAAACATCCTTATTGGAGTATAATTGCTTTACATTGTTTTGTCAGTTGCTGCTGTATAACAAAGTGAATCTGCCATACGTATACATATATCCCCATATCCCCTCTCTCTTGCCTCTCCCACCCTCCCTCCCTCCCTATCCCACCCCTCTAGGTGGTCACAGAACACCGAGCTGATCACCCTGTGCTATGCAGCTCCTTCCCACCAGCTATCTATTTTACATTTGGTAGTGTATATATGTCAGTGCCACTCTCTCACTTTGTCCCAGCTTACCCTTCCCCCTCCCTGTGTCCTTAAGTCCATTTACTTCTTCTGCGTCTTTATTCCTGTCCTGCCCCTAGGTTCTTTGGGTCCTTTTTTTTTTTTTTGATTCCATATATATGTTAGCATACAGTATTTGTTTTTCTCTTTCTGACTTACTTCACTCTGTATGACAGTCTCTAGGTCCATCCACCTCGCTACAAATAACTCAATTTTCTTTCTTTTTATGGCTGAGTAATATTCCATTGTATATATGTATCACATCTTCTTTATCCATTCATCTGTCAGTGGACACTTAGGTTGCTTCCATGTCCTGGCTATTGTAAATACTGCTGCAATGAACATTGCTGTACATGACCCTTTTTTTTTTTTTTAAGTCTTTTTAATTAATTAATTAATTTATTTATTTTTTATTTATGGCTGTGTTGGATCTTCGTTTCTGTGTGAGGGTTTTCTCTAGTTGTGGCAAGCGGGGGCCACTCTTCATCGCGGTGCGTGGGCCTCTCACTATCGCGGCCTCTCTTGTTGCGGAGCACAGGCTCCAAACGTGCAGGCTCAGTAGTTGTGGCTCACGGGCCCAGTTGCTCCACGGCATGTGGGATCTTCCCAGACCAGAGCTCGAACCTGTGTCCCCTGCATTGGCAGGCAGATTCTCAACCACCGCGCCACCAGGGAAGCCCCTACACGACCCTTTTTGAGTGATGGTTTTCTCAGGGTACATGCCCAGGAGTAGAATTGCTGGGTAAAATGATAGTTCTTTTTTTAGTTTTTTAAGGAACCTCCATACTGTTCTCCATAGTGGCTGTATCAATTTACATTCCCACCAACAGTGCAAGAGCGTTCCCTTTTCTCCACACCCACTCCAGCATTTATTGTTTGTAGATTTTTTGATGACGGCTATTCTAACTGGTGTGAGGTGATACCTTATTGTAGTTTTGATTTGCATTTCTCTAATGATTAGTGATGTTGAGCATTCTTTCATGTGTGTGTTGGCAATCTGTATATCTTCTGTGGAGAAATGTCCTATTTAGGTCTTCTGCCCATTTTGGATTGGGTTTTGTTTGTTTTTTGATATTGATGCATGTGCTGCTTGTATATTTTGGAGATTAATCCTTTGTCAGTTGCTTCATTTGCAAATATTTTCTCCCATGCTGAGGGTTGTCTTTTCATCTTGTTTATGGTTTCCTTTGCTGTGCAAAAGCTTTTAAGTTTCATTACGTCCCATTTGTTTATTTTTGTTTTTATTTCCATTTCTCTAGGAGGTGGGTCCAAAAGGATCTTGCTGTGATTTATATCATAGAGTGTTCTGACTATGTTTTCCTCTAGGAGTTTTATAGTGTCTGGCCTTACATTTAGGTCTCTAATCAATTTTGAGTTTATTTTTGTGTATGGTGCTGGGGGGGTGGTTCTAATTTCATTCTTTTACATGTAGCTGTCCAGTTTTCCCAGCACCACTTATTGAAGAGACTGTCTTTCCTCCATTGCATATCCTTGCCTCCTTTGTCATAGATTAGTTGACCATAGGTGCATGGGTTTATCTCTGGGCTTTCTATCCTGTTCCCTTGATCTGTATTTCTGTTGTTGTGCCAGTACCATACTGACTTGATTACTGTAGCTTTCTTGTATAATATGAAGTCAGGGAGTCTGATTCCTCCAGCTCCGTTTTTCTTTCTCAAGATTGCTTTGGCTATTCGGGGTCTTTTGTGTTTCCATACAAATTGTGAAATTTTTTGTTTTACTTCTGTAAAAAGTGCCATTGGGAGTTTGATAGGGATTACATTGAATCTGTAGATTGCTTTGGGTAGTATAGTCATTTTCACAATTTTGATTCTTCCAATCCAAGAACATGGTATATCTCTCCATCTGTTTGTATCATCATCTTTAATTTCTTTCATCAGTGTCTTATAGTTTCCTGCATACAGGTCGTTTGTCTCCTTAGGAAGGTTTATTCCTAGGTATTTTATTCTTTTTGTTGCAGTGGTAAATGGGAGTGTTTCCTTAATTTCTCTTTCAGATTTTTCATCGTTAGTGTATGGAATGCAAGAGATTTCTGTGCATTAATTTTGTATCCTGCAGCTTTACCAAATTCATTGATTAGCTCTAGTAGTTTTCTGGTGGCATCTTTAGGATTCTCTATGTATAGTATCATGTCATCTGCAAACAGAGACAGTTTTACTTCTTTTCCAATTTGGATTCCTTTTATTTCTTTTTCGTCCCTGATTGCTGTGGCTAAAACTGCCAAAACTATGTTGAATAATAGTTGTGAGAGTGGGCAACTTTGTCTTGTTCCTGATCTTAGTGGAAATGGTTTCAATTTTTCACCATTGAGAACGATGTTGGCTGTGGGTTTTTCATATATGTCCTTTATTATGATGAGGTAATTTCCCTCTATGCATACTTTTTGTAGACTTTTTATCATAAATGGGTATTGAATTTTGTCAAGAGCTTTTTCTGTATCTATTGAGATGATCATATGGTTTTTATCCTTCAGTTTGTTAATAGGGTGTGTCAAATTGATTGACTTACGTATGTTGAAAAATCCTTGCATTCCTGGCGTAAACCCCACTTGATCATGGTGTATGATCCTTTTAATGTGCTGCTGGATTCTGTTTGCTAGTATTTTGTTGAGAATTTTTCCATCTATGTTCATCAGTGATATTGGCCTGTAGTTTTTTTTTTTTTTGTAACATCTTTGTCTGGTTTTGGTATCAGGGTGATGGTGGCCTCATAGAATGAGTTTGGAGTGTTTTCTCCCTCTGCTATATTTTGGAAGAGTTTGAGAAGGATAGGTGTTAACTCTTCTCTAAATGTTTGATAGAATTCGCCTGTGAAGCCATCTGATCCTGGGCTTTTGTTTGTTGGAAGATTGTTAATCACAGTTTCAATTTCAGTGCTTGTGATTGGTCATATTTTCTATTTCTTCCTGGTTCAGTCTCGGAAGGTTGCGCTTTTCTATGAATTTGTCCATTTCTTCCAGGTTGTCCATTTTATTGGCATATAGTTGCTTGTAGTAATCTCTCATGATCCTTTGTATACTGCAGTATCAGTTATTACTTTCTCCATTTTCATTTCTAATTCTGTTGATCTGAGTCTTCTCCCTTTTTTCTTGATGAGCTGGCTAAGGTTTATCAATTTTGTTATCTTCTCAAGAACCAGCTTTTAATTTTATTGATCTTTGCCTAGCTTTTCCTTCATTTCTTTTCTTTTATTCTGATTGATCTTTATGATTCTTCCTTCTGCTAACTTTGGGGTTTTTTGTTCTTTTTCTAATTGCTTTAGATGTAAGGTTAGGTTGTTTATTTGAGGTGTTTCTTGTTCTTGATGTAGGATTGTATTGCATAAACTTCTCTCTTAGAACTGCTTTTTGCTGCATCCCATAGGTTTTGGATCATCATGTTTTCATTGTCATTTTTTTTCTAGGTATTTTTTGATTTCTTCAGTGACTCTTGATTATTTAGTAGCGTATTGTTAGCCTCCATTTGTTTGTATTTTTTTCCAGCGTTTTTCCTGTAAATGATATCTAGTCTCATAGCGTTGTGGTAGGAAAAGATACTTGTTACGATTTCAGTTTTCTTAAATTTACCAAGGCTTCATTTGTGAGCCAAGATATGATATATCCTGCAGAATGTTCCATGAGCACTTGAGAAGAAAGTGTATTCTGTTGCTTTTGGGTGGAATGTCCTATAAATATCAATTAAGTCATCTTTTTAATGTATCATTTAAAGCTTGTGTTTCCTTATTTATTTTCATTTTGGTTGATCTGTCCATTGGTGAAAGTGAGGCATTGAAGTCCCCTACTATGATTGTGTTACTGTTGATTCCCCTTTTATAGCTGTTAGCATTTCTTATGTAGTGTAGTGCTCCTATGTTTGTTGCATAAATATTTACAATTGTTATATCTTCTTCTTAGATTAATCCCTTTATCATTATGTAATATCCTTCTTTGTCTCTTGTAATAGTCTTTATTTAAGCATTTTCAGAACTCTGATGAAAAACTGATGAACTCATAAAAGTGCTAACAAAGATCAAGATGAAAAAAAAAAAATTACAGGGGACTGAGTGAAACTGATGAGGATGATTAATAATTTTTTGTGACTTTCTGTTTGAATTAAAAAAAAAATCCCACAAGGACTCAGATGCAAAGAATATACAAATCAATTTTCACTGCAAAGTAAAGGAGCTGTTACAGTGGAGGATTACTGGACTGAATGTCAATATTATGACATAGCATGAGTGTGTTTCATGTTTGGTAATTGCAATCATTGTTGCTTTTGTAAAAAAAAAAAAAAAAGTTTATTTTAAAGTCTATCTTGACTGATATGAGAATTGCTAGTCCAGCTTTCTTTTGATTTCCATTCGCATGGAATATCTTTTTCCATCCCTTCACTTTCAGTCTGTATGTGTCCCTAGGTCTGAACTGGGTCTCTTGTATACAGCATATATACGGTCTTGTTTTTGTATACATTCAGCCAGTCTGTAGCTTTTTCTTGGAGCATTTAATCCATTTACATTTAAGGTAATTATCGATATGTGTGTTCCTATTACCATTTTCTTAATTGTTATGGGTTTGTTATTGTAGGTCTTTTCCTTCTCTTGTGTTTCCTGCCTAGAGAAGTTCTTTTAGCATTTGTTGTAAAGCTGGTTTGGTGGTGCTGAATTCTCTTAGCTTTAGTTTCTATGTAAAGGTTTTTATATCTCTGTCGAATCTGAACGAGATCCTTGCTGGGTAGGGTAATCTTGGTTGTATGTTGCTCCCTTTCTTCACTTTAAATATGTCTTGTCACTCCCTTCTGGCTTGCAGAGTTTCTGCTGAAAATCAGCTGTTAACCATATGGGGATTCCCTTGTATATTATGTGTTGCTTTTCCCTTGCTGCTTTCAATATTTTTTGTTTGTATTTAATTTTTGATAGTTTGATCAATATGTGTCTTGGAATGTTTCTTCTTGGATTTATCCTTTATGGAACTCTGCCTCCTGGACTTGAATGACTCTTTCCTTTCCCATATTAGGGAAGTTTTCAAGTATAATCTATTCAAATATTTCCTCAGTCCCTTTCTTTTTCTCTTCTTCTTCTGGGACCCCTATAATTCGAATGTTGGTGCATTTAATGTTGTCCCAGAGGTCTCGGAGACTCTCCTCAATTCTTTTCACTCTTTTTTCTTTATTGTGCTCTGTGGTAGTTATTTCCACTATTTTATCTTTGAGGTCACTTATCCGTTCTTCTGCCTCAGGTATTCTACTATGATTCCTTCGCGAGAATTGTTAATTTCATTTATTGCATGTTGTTTCTTCATTATTTGTTTGCTCTTTAGTTCTTCTAAGGGCCTTGTTAACGGTTCCTTGTATTTTCTCCCATGTCATTTCCAAGATTTTGGATCATCTTTACCAACATTACTCTGAATTATTTTTCAGGTAGACTGCCTATTTCCTCTTCATTTGTTTGGTCTGGTGGGTTTTTACCTTGCTTCTTCATCTGCTGCATATTTCTCTGTCTTCTCATTTTGCTTAACTTACTGTGTTTTGGGGTCTCCTTTTAGCAGGCTGCAGGTTCATAGTTCCCATTGTTTTGGTGTCTGCCCCCAGTGGGTAAGGTTGGTTCAGTGGCTTATGTAGGCTTCCTGGTGGAGGGGACTGGTGCCTGTGTTCTGGTGGATGAGGCTGGATCTTGTCTTTCTGGTGGGCAGGACCACATCCGGTGGTGTGTTTTGGGGTGTCTGTGACCTTTTTTATGATTTTAGGCAGTCACTCTGCGAATGGGTGGGGTCGTGTTCCTGTCTTGCTAGTTGTTTGGCATACCCTGTCCAGCACTGGAGCTTGCTGGTTGTGTTGATTGGAGCTGGGTCTTAGCGTTCGGACGGAGATCTCTGGAAGAGCTCTCACCAATTGATATTACATGGGGCCAGGAGGTCTCTGGTGGTCCAGTGTCCTGAACTCGGCTCTCCCACCTCCGAGGCTCAGGCCTGACACCAGGCTGGAGTACCAAGTCCCTGTCAGCCACATGGCTCAGAAGAAAAGGGAGAAAGAAAAGAAAGAAAGAAAAATAAGTAAAATAAAGTTATTAAAATAAAAAAATAAAAGGAATAAAAAAAGAAGAGAGCAACCAAACCAATAAACAAATCCATCAATGATAACAAGCACTAAAAAGTAAGCTAAGGTAACCATATAAATCAGAAACTAGTGAGTTGCATACAGCAAACCCCAAGTCTACAGTTGTTCCCAAAGTCCACCACCTCAATTTTGGGTGATTCCCTTGGCTATTCAGGTATTCCACAGATGCAGGGTACATGAAGTTGATTGTGGAGATTTAATCTGCTGCGCTTCTGAGGCTAGCATGGAGAAAATTCCCTTTCTCTTCTTTGTTCGCCACCGCTCCTGGGGTTCAGCCTTTGGATTTGACCCTGCCTCTGCATGTAGGTCGCCCTCTGGCATCTTTTCTTCACCCAGACAGGAGGGGGGTTAAAGGGATCAGCTGTTTAGGGGGTCTCTGGCTCACTCATGGCCAGGGGGAAGGAAGGGTACAGAATGGCAAGGCGAGCCTGTAGTGGCAGAGGCCGACATGACATTGCAACAGCCTGAGGCATGCCCTGTGTTCTCCTGCGGGAAGTTGTACCCTGACTCATGGGACCGCTGCAGTGGCTGGCTGCACAGGCTTCTGGGAGGGGGTGGTGTGGATAGTGACCTGTGCTTGCACACAGGCTTCTTGGTGGCTGCAGCAGTGTTAGCGTTTCATGCCCGTCTCTGGTGTCCACGCTGATAGTCGCGGCTCGTGCCCGTCTCTGGAGCTCGTTTAGGCAGTGCTCTGAATCCCCTCTCCTCGTGCACCCCGAAACAATTGTCTCTTGCCTCTTAGGCACTTCCAGACTTTTTCCTGGACTTCTTCCCGGCTAGCTGTGGTGCACTAGTCCCCTCAGGCTGTTTTCACGCAGCCAACCCCAGTCCTCTCCCTGGGATCTGACCTCCGACGCCTGAGCCTCAGCTCCCAGCTCCCACCTGCCCTGGTAGGTGAGCAGACAAGCCTCTCAGGCTGGTGAGTGCTGGTCGACAGCAATCCTCTGTGCGGGAATCTTTCCACTTTGCCCTCTGCACCCCTGTTGCTGTGCTCTCTCCTCCGTGGCTCGAAAGCTTCCCCCCCACCACTGCCCCACCGGTTCCTGCCAGTGGAAGGGCTTCCTAGTGTGTGGAAACCTTTCCTCATTCACAGCTCCCATCCCAGAGGTGCAGGTCCCGTCCCTAATTCTTTTGTCTCTGTTTTTTCTTTTTTCTTTTGCCCTACCCAGGTACGTGGGGAGTTTCGTGCCTTTTGGGAGTCTGATGTCTTCTGCCTTCATTCAATAGGTGTTCTGTAGGAGTTGTTCCACATGTAGATTCATTTTTGATGTATTTGTGGGGAGGAGGTGATCTCCACGTCTTGCTCCTCCGCCATCTTGAACGTCTATGGAAACTGATCTTTAAAGATAGCTTCTCTAACATAATAATGATTTCCAGCACTGAATTCAAGCTCCTGATCAGAGCAGAGGCAAACTAGTTTTTCTTCTCAGTGCCAAAGGCCTTTCAGGAGCCTCAGTATATATTTGCATGTCCAACATAAAATCCTGTTTCTTCCCTATCTTACATTTGATTTGAACATTTCAAAGGCCCAGAGTATCAGATACTCAAGTTAAACTGAGCTCACCAGAAAGCCAAGCTTTCAGATGTTATTGTGGCAATGACTTACTGCCTAAAATGCGTGCAGAAACTATAGTAATGCTGGCTTTAGAAGGTCAGAATTTTGATCTACTATTCCCTTTTATTTGTGGTAGAATAACTTTATACTGCTGAGGCAACAAATAAAGCTGAGGTCACTAGCAGAAACTGAGCAAATAATGGAATTTTCAAGCAAGATTCTTTTCAATCTGGTGTTGAACTGACTGAGGGGAAAAAGTGTTACATTTACTGAACTGAGCAAGTTCTGTGAATAGTGCCCTGAAGACACATAAAAGGAACAGGTTGGAAAAACTGGTAAAGTTGTGAAGCTGTTGAACTAAAATGCAATCACCAGAAGCATAGTATATAATGTTTCATTTAATCGTATCTTGTGCTTGTTTTATTTGGGGGACATACACTATCACATGTTTGTACTCTGATCTGGAATGGCCCAAATATCTAAATAATGATGCAGTATGCTGCATCGATTTTTAGCCTGTTAGGAGAAAATGTAGAAAGTATTATTTATGCATGAATGTTTGTAATTTGCTTAGTAGTTTACTTATAACTCTCTGAATGAGGTTGGTTTAATTTAAGCAAAAACTATGAAATATAATTTTCATCTAGAATAAAATGATTATTTTAGATGAGAAACTTCAACCATCCAAGGAGGGGGGAAGAAAATGGAATTGAGTGAATCAGTTTCTTCAGGGCCTTAGTGTAACTCTCTTGTATCCTGATATCACTTCACTCAACATGCAGATCCTCAGGAAGTCTAACTGGCCTAGCTTGACTCTCAGACCCACTTCTGGACCAGAGAAGGTCAGGGCATCTTGAATGGCATTTCACAAGCTTATAGACACAGGAGGCTGGGTAGTTTCTCAAAGCAAAATTGAGATGCTTTTCCAAGCAGAAGGAATGAAAGTCTGGGAAGCCAAAACATAAATATTCAACACAGAAAGCAAAGTGGGAATTCATTCTTATTAGTCCTGGTAATGGAAGATAGTTTCTTACCAATCTGACACTTTTCCACTTCAGTTAACAGATAGATTGCCAAATATTCCTGAAACACACACACACACACACACACACACACACACACACACACACTCTTTATTTGATAGCAAAAATTAATCCAAAAATGCTTATACCCATTCCTTCCCCTCCTTGCCTACTTCAAGGTTTCTCACCCTCCACACTTTGGGCAGGTGTCCGTTTGGCGTTTTGACATCTGGGACAGGATAATTCTTTGTTGTAGGAGGCTGTCTTGTGCATTGTGGGCTGTTGAACAGCATCTCTGCCCTCTTTCCACTGGATACCATCCCTCTCTGTTGTTACAACCAAAAATCTCTAGATATTGCCAAATGTCCTCTAGAAGACACCATCATCACCATCGAGACCCACTGAACTCCTAGACTATATTTGAGGAAAAATCTCTTTTTTCTAATGAAAATAAACGATAAGTCTACTAATACATTTTAGCTGTTTGAAAGAAGTTTCACATAGAGGAAGATTGCCCAATATACTAATATTACCATTTCTTTTTGTAATGGTTAGTCTGTAACCAGCACATTAAATAAGGATTCTGAGTTCAGTCATAAAGCACCTTTTTTCTGATCCTACCAAGTTTCTTCCCTGCCCTTATAGCCCCCTTTGCCCCGCAATCATCATTTCAGTCCAAAGAATAATCTAATTTTTGAAGTTCCAAGTTCCATGTACAGTTCCATATGATAGCAAAATTTCCAAACTGCATTTACAGTAAAGTTTCTTCGAAACGTTCCATCTCCTCAGTGCTGTAGGTAGGAAGCTTGCTGTGAGAACTAGGTGCCTAGCCTGCTTCCTCTCTGTTTTTTCACTGGATGCTTCCACTTGTCTTCTGTGGGACAGACTGCCTCTAGCTCCTGAATGGTTTAGCATTGCAGGGGAGGAGGGGAGGAGAAGTGAGGCACAGGAAAATTTTATGTGATAGATTTAGATGGAATAAAAAATAATTTCTCCTTAGGAAGATGGATAAAAATGAATCTGTCTTGGGCAGTTATTTGAAAGCTGAAAGGTCCTATTGAGAAATATTTGACTGTGTTTCATGTGAAAACAAATGATGCATGTTCTTCCAGCTGGGTGACCACTTACATTTCCTCCTTATGCCCCTGGAAATTCAGTGGTACACCTCTTCTGCCGATATCATTTTTCACCTCCAAAAATCACCTTGGGCTTCCAGGCCACACCCTCCTCTGGTTCCTGAGAAACTTATGCAGCCTTGTTGTCAGATTTAGAGTAGAATTATAGCTAATTCCCTATGCATCTTGGTCTTTCTTTCTCTGCTTTGTCCCCAAACTCTGGGAAATACATATTAAGCTCCCGTGAATCCTTTCTCATTAGGTTTAAATGAGAGGGAAACAATGCCACAGCCGTTCAATAACTCAAATACACTTGGTGGTGGCATATCTCACCATTCTCACTGTATTATGTTCCTCAGGGTCACATCACTTGTACAAGCTGCAGTGAAATTCCTCAGGACTGTCTGCAATCTAATGACATCAGATTTCTCTGCACTGGAGCTAGTCAGCCTGTCCTCAGCATATATGTTTTCTGTGGCAGGAGGAATTCAGATGCTATTGGTACTGGCCTAAAGCTACTTTATTCTCTTCCTTCATGTCCATAGTAAAGCTGGAGAACACTCAGATTTCAAAATGCCTCCAAGCTTTCCAGTATAACTTCTGAAACCTTATAATTAAGGAACTCCCTGTTCAGCCAGTCTTTTCACTGAAGACTCCTTTCACTTCCTGGCATTAACTAAAATGCATGTCTCCCCTGAGCACACCCTCAAGTCCTCTTTGAAGGAAGATTATTTTCTCATATCTGTTGTAATTCTGTTTTAGGGATTAAAGGTAGTGTCACGTTGATCAATCATCCACATGCTTGTAGAATAGCAAAAGTAAACAAGACAAAACTAAAACTCTGTTCTTTTGAAGCTCATGGCATTCAGCTGTTTTCCCTGAGAGTCAACTATAGGCACAGTAGAGATTATGTACAGACTCTATAAGAATCATATTGACTTTGTTGTAGTTTCTTTTGATTACAACATGGAAAATTCTTATGTACTTGGCCTTCAAATTCTGTTTCTTAGGTTAAAAATCATAGAAAAGGGATTACGATATTAGCCCATATATATTTTTAACAGATATTCTAAGGAATATTTGCATTATAACTGGTTAGATTAAACCAAACAGAAACTTACATCTAAATGTAAATTTTTTGAGATAATCATATCAGAACCCAATAGTAAGTTAAAGAATTAAACTTAAAAGATAAAGAGGAGGAAGACCATTATGAGGGCAAGAGAGTCAGGAGGTGGAGAAGGTAAGTGTGTGAGAAGGTATTCAGCTGGGTGAAATAGGAGCAGGAATTGAAAAAGGTAGTAAGGAATGAAACATGAACAAATTTCACCTCATTAACTAAAGATCCACCATAGGAGTCAGATAGATCTTATTCTGACTCCCTGCAATACTTCTAAGAAGTTGTTTTGGGTAGTTACTAGCATTGCCCTTCCAAATGACAGCAAGGTTTTTTTTCCCCCTAAAACATTACCAAACAAATGAATTTAAGTGAAGTTGATTTTAAGGAGGATCTGGTGGAGTCTAAGATCAAATAGTGTGTATATCCTTTAAAGTAGGAGTGGTAAAATGCAACTTGAATTGTGCATTAATAGTATACAGAGTCTTTTAAACAACACATTAGACTAGTAAATTTGTCAAATGGTTATGATAAAATATGAGCAAAGAGTTTTGTTTTTCTATTTGAAGTTGTTCCACTGAGAAAGAACAGTATCATATGTTTATTTTTTAAAGTTATTTGAATAACCCTTATCTTAAAGTTTTACCAAACACATTTGGAGTACTTGATAAGAAGTAATGGATTTTTGCTTTCATGATAAAGGGGAATTTATATACCTTTTCTTCTTTATGGGAAATGCCACTTAATGAAAATGTTGCCGTTGTATTTTTGATGACAGTTATTTATTTCTCTGAACATATGCCATATTCCAAAAAAAAGAAATATAACTGAACTTATTTTATAAAAGAGTATACCAGAGAACCTTTCAAAATTACTTTCACATTCTGAGTGTCTTTCACTACATACAGGTTGACATGAAATGTCAATCTTTTATTAGGTCATTGTAATATATGACAGATTGATTTTTGTCTTTAAGTTTTCTGATTAAATATATAGGGTAATAAGTGATAATATATATAATATAAATGTCACCATTTTGATGTGGTAAATGCAATATTATTCTTGACAATACTGCTATATAAGGTTTTATCTGTGAATATACGCAAATATTGAATTCCTAGTAAAGTAAGAAGTTTGAGACAAAATCAAAGAACATAAGATAGTCTATATAGAACAATATGAACAGCAGGTTTTTTTCTCTCTATTGATTACTTAGCAAATCTATAGAAGTCATTCCTGAAATGTAAGCTATACTTTTAGCATGTATTAGTATTTATGCTCTATTCCAGTGCTATGCCAGTTACTCAGTTTTTACATGGTTATGATAAGTAGACACATATTGTTGGATCTTGTACTTTTTCTCTTGGATTTTGTATAAACTCTTAGATATATCTGTGCAGCTTATGTATTTATCACTTTTAGTGGCAATAATCTATAGCCACTTAAGCCATTCTAAAACTGTGCATATTTATATTCTCATCTCCTCTCTAATATACAGCACACATATACATCATTTTATATACATATTTGGATTTCTTTTGTAGAATTTCCTTGTGGTATAGTCCCTGAGATGGAAATATAAGGAGAAAGGGTTATGATGTCTTTTCCATTAACAAACTAATAATGGGACCACATTTTAAAATACACACTACCTTTTCTATTACCAGTGCCATTATTACCCTATTGTCCTTTAACTCTACTGTTTATTATATTAACTTCCAAACTGTTCTTTAACACTCTTCTTTCTTTCTTTTTTCTCTTATATTCTATGTTCTATAGCCAAATTATTCTGCCTAAAGCAGAACTTCATTCTCTGTTCATAAACTTCAACAGAAGTTTTAATTTCTAATTTAGTAGGCAATTACAGTCCTTAGCAAGACATTCAAGTTACTGCAAAGTATCACTTCAGCCCACTTTTGTAGCTTTGCAACACAAATTTGGATGCCTTCCATTGGTACTATTAGTCATTGGAGTACTATCAATTATTCAAGATCCATCTGAAAGGTCTTTCTTTGACTTACCAAACAGTTACCAAGTGCCTACTATGTAGAAAGCACTGAGAGATTCAAAAATGAAAGAAAAACAGAACAAAATATAGTTTCTATTCTTGCAGTACTCACTGCACGGATTTGAGATTGAAAACAACACATTTGTGTAATTGTTGACAGCCTGAGTAGAACATGAGTTGCTTTGAATGATGAGTAGGTGCACATCAGACACAGGAAGTTAAGGACAAGACAATTCAGTGGGAAAAGAATAGTAGACTTTTTAACAAATTGTACTAGGACAATTGGATATCTACATGCCAGTGAGTAGAGTTAGACTCCTGCCTTATAACATACACAGGAATTAACTAAAAATGAATCATAAACCTAAACATAAGAGCTAAACTATAAAACTTAGAAGAAAACGTAGGAAAAATCTTCACAACCTTGGATTAGACAATAGTTTCTTAGATGTGACACCAAAAAGCAGAAGCAACACAGAAAAAAACAGATATATCATACTTCATCAAAATGAAAACCAATTGTACTTCAAAGGGCACTGTCAAGAAAGTGAAGACACCCACATAACTGGATAAATTATTTGCAAATCATATCGTATAGGAGAATTGTATTCAGAATATATAAAGAATTCTTACAACTTGATAATAAAAAGATAAATACCTAATTAAAAATTGGACAAATGATCTGAATAGACATTTCTCCAAGGAAGATATGCAAATGTCAAGTAAGCACATGCAAAGGTAGTCAGCATTATTAGCCATCAGGGAAAGGCAAATCAAAACTACAATTGTAGGACTTCCCTGTTGGTGCAGTGGTTAAGAATCCACCTGCCAATGCAGGGGACACAGGTTCAAGCCCTGATCTGGGAAGATCCCACATGCTGCAGAGCAACTGAGCCTGTGCACCACAATTACTGAGCCTGCGCTCTAGAGCCCACAAGCCACAACTACTGAGCCTGTGTGCCATAACTACTGAAGCCCGCTCTCCTGGAGCCCATGCTCCGCAACAAGAGAAGTCACTGCAATGAGAAGCCCGAGCACTACAACGAAGAGCAGCCCCGCTTGGCCCAACTAGAGAAAGCCCATGTGCAGCAACAAAGACCCAACGCAGCCAAAAATAAATAAATAAATAAATAAATTTATTTTTTTAAAAAAACTACAATTGTATATCACTTCTAACCATTAGACAGGCTGTAATCAGAAAGACAGATAACTATAAGTGTTGGCAAGAATATGAAGAAATTGAAACGCTCATCCACTGTTGAGGATTGTAAAATGGTGTGGCCACTTTGAAAAACAGTCTGATAGTTTTTCAAATGGTTAAACATAGAGCCACCGTATGACTCAGTAGTTTCCCTTCTAGGTATCTACTCAAGAAAATTCAAACATATGTCCACATTAAAAAATACACAAATGTTTATAGCAGCATTTATTCATAGTAGACAAAAAGTAGAAACAACCCAAATATCCATCAACAGATGAATGGATACATAAGATGCGGTATATTTGTAAGTAGACTATTACTTAGCAATAAAAAAGAATCAACTACTGATTCAAGCTACGACATGGATAAACCTTGAAAACATTATGCTGAAGAAAATAAACAGTCAAAAAATTCACATATTGTATGATTCCATTTATATGAAATGTCTGAAATAGGCAAATCTGTAGAGATACAAAGAAAAGTAGTTGCTTCCTAGAGCTAGGGGGTTGGGGAAAATGGGGAGTGACTTCTAATGGGTATTCGGTTTCTTTTGGGGGTGATGAAATTATCCTAAAATAGATCGTGATAATGGATACACATTCATATGAATATACTAAAGACCATTGAATTGTGCACTCTTAATGGCTAAATTATATGGTATGTGAATTATATCTCAATACAGCTGTTACTTTTTAAAAGTTAAGGAAAGAAGGGTACAGAAAGGCATGTTCCCTTTTCTTATATACTCTCTCTATATAGAATGATCTTCCCTAGTTATCTGTAGGGCTCACTGCTTCATTTTCTTCAAATGTCACCTTACAGTTGGGCCCACGTTTATTACCAATCTAAATTTCAAAATTTTCTCCTTTGCACATATTACTATCTAACATAAATATTTTACTTATCTTGTTTGTTATTTGCCTTCTCATGAAGGAAATAATTTTTGTGTCTTAATTTGTTGCTGTATCTGTAGTCTCTAGCACATAGTAGATATTTGTTCAATGTGTGAATGGTATTATATAAAAAAAAAAGTGACAAGTAAACCCAGGTCTCAAACAGTGTGGTTTGTTTTGACACTACAAATAGTTCTTAAATAGCTGGATCAGAGGATAGCCAATGGGGTGTGGTATAAATAAGGCTGTAGAGGAAAGGAGAAGCCCTGTTTCTAAGGATCTTATATAGACACACTAAAGAGTTTAATCTTATATCCTATAGACAGGAGAGAACCATGGAAAGGTGATGACCAGGGGATTGTGATGATCCTTATTAGTTCGGTTGACTTGTAGAGGCAGAGAATTCTCTCTCTCCCTCTCTCCCTCTCTCTGTGTGTGTCTCTCTCATAAGAAGGGGTCTCTTAAACTATTTTTCATTTTCCCACCCATTCTGTAATAATATATATTGTCATGTATTTGGAAGTACTGGTGACACTAAGGACATATAATTTATAAGATTATTTACATTTGTTTATTTATTATTTTATTTTAGACTATTCCCCATGGTTTAAATTAGACATTTATTTAATCAGTCTCAAGTTAGTTTCTAGTCCCAATGTTAACCTTATTAAAAAAAAAAATAAGAGTAGAGATTCAGAAAAAATAAACAACACCCCCAATGACTGAAAACAAAACAGTATTTTTCCAATTTAACTTGATAACAGTATTTAGATTTTGCACACTAAAATCAGGGTAACTTAAAAAATGTCCATAGGCAAGTAGTACTTGTGAGAAAAGTAGTACTTTTTTTTTTGTTTAGTTTTAAAATTATTATTTAGACCAAAAATGTGAGCAGAAAGTGACTACAGTTTATTCTATTCTCTTAAGGCAAAAACCTATTTATCAACCCATAAGGAAATTACAAGCCCTGCTTTCTTTCAGTTCTTTGTTAAAAATGCACTGTAGTGCAGTATGATTTGCATGTTAATGATGTGAATCCAACTGTATAATAAATGAGAAGGGGAAGAGATAAACTAGTTTCAGAGAGCAGGTTTGTTTGTTTTTCATGATTTCTTCCTTAAACATTAACTTGAGAACACATCTATGAGGTATGCTTATGTGAAAGCTGATAATTTGTGATCATCGAGTGCAGTGGCATTGAAGCAAGAAGTTTCATTCTCAGATTTCTCACTCAGAAAGCAACTGGACACTAGAGGCATTTGAACATCTTTGGAAGGCAGATCAAATATAGTAAACAAGGGGCTAGCAGAATTTATTCTGTGCAGTGTGATCCCTGAAATCAGAAAGCATGAAGCCACCACAGTTTCTCTTTCTCTCACCAACTTCCCCCGTCCTTGATCCAATTCAAGCATACAATTGAGATGCTTTGTATTTTGTGTTTTTCATTAGTTTCCTGGTATGTTGTTATGCATGTGCTCCTTAAGTTAAACAGCAAAATAAAACCAATTTTTAAATATTAATGTCTGATTTGTGGAAATGTGTCTTAGAAGCATGGAAACACTAGAAATTGAAACGCATAATCTGTGTTTTTGAAAGCCATCCAATTTCCTTTACTTACAGCCTTTGAACCATTTCACAAATTGAAAAGCAACCATCCAGCCATTTCATGTTTCGAATAATATATGTTTAAAAGATCCTAAAACCATTATCAGCATGCAGTGGCCCTCTCATTGAACAAATATAGATTAGAGGTAAATGAAGAAATTCCTAAATAGAGGTGATTTTCCCCAAAAAGGGCATTTGGCAATCTCTAGAGATATTTTTGATTGTCACAACTAGGATTAGTGAGTACTACTGGCATCTAGTGCATAAAATCCAAGGATGTTGCTAAACATCCTAAAATGCACAGGACAACCCCCTTCCCCAACCCACACACACATACACACACATGCACCAGAGAGTTGTCAGTAGTACCAAGGTTGGGAATTCCTGCTCTCAGTAAAGTTGTGGAACCAAATCATATCTTAAATTTTAAATTCTAATTCACAAACATTTAAAACTCGGAAAACAGTTAGGACTTGTATTATCTACTGGTATATAAAAATGCTGCCACAAACTTAGAGGCTTAAAACATGCACATTTATTATCTCAGAGATTCTGTGGATCAGGAGTCCAGGCACAGCTTAAGTGGGTCTTCTATAAAGCTGAAATCATAGTGCCACTCAGGGAAGAGTCCTCATCTGAAGGCTCAACTGGGGAAGAATCTGTTTTCAAGCTCATTCAATAGTTGGTAGAATTCAGTACCTTGTAGACTGTCAGATTGAGGGTTTCAGTTTCTTGCTGGCTGTTGTCCTCAGCTTCTTGTCCCATGGCTCTCTATAGGCAGTTCACAACATGGGCAGCATGCTTCCTCAAAGCCAGAAGGGAAAGTCTTCTCACAGACAGATAATATGTGTAATGTAAATCATGCACATAATCACATACATCCTGCCACCTTTGCCTATTTCTATAGGGTAGAAGTAAGTACAGATCTAGCCCACATTCAAGGGTAAGAAATTACACAAAAGTGTGAAAGTGTCCACTCCTCTGTCTGTTTCATTTTCTTTCTCTGTATTAAAAATTTTCACATTATTTGGGACTTGGGGGTTGGGGGTTTGGGGAGTAGAAAGGCCATCTTGGGTTCTTGTTCATTGCTAGTGATGGTTGAAGACGCGTCTGTATTTAAAATATACAATTGTAAATATGATAAATGGAATAACTAATAAGTGAACCTTATATGAGTTACATAACACAAAAGTCGGTATTGAATCTCTCTCCACTGTACATTAAGCTTAACTTATTATAATGAATTTGTCTTGTTATTATAAATTTTGTTTACTATATCCTTACTGGAGAACTTCTCTGTTTACTTTTACTTTAAGTTTATGCTGAATGTTCATTCTCTGATATGCAACTATGTTTCCCTTTGGTTTTTATACAAGCCAGCTTAATTTCTAGTGTTGGAAATTAATTTCAGCAGTGAAACTGTGATACTACATATGTTATAATATTAAAGAAAATTATTGTTAAGCAAGAAACACACAAATATTAATGAGAAATAGTTTTATGATTACAATAAATCTTTTATGCATTTCTGTTCTTTTAAGATGTACAAATAACTATAGTTCTTTCCATATACTGTTTGATCTATTAGATATACTGTAAGACATATTCTATGGTATTTAATACATATGCGGTGACTGATAAAATTGCATTATTGTAGATATCAAGTGTATTTTTCACTTTCATAGGTGAATTCAGAGTTTCTATTTTATAGAAATTATATTCATAAGCATAATTTAGGGAGACATGAAAATTACATAGTCAAATAGATTTTTTTGTTTCCTTCAAATAACTTTCTTGGACATTGGCACCATTTGCATATCTTACATGGATACGCACATATACACAAAATATTTATTAAGCACCAAAGGGAACTAACACTCATCCTTGTTTATAGACTTGACCAAAGTTTCAAAGCTAGAAAGAGCAAGAGCTGGTACTCATATGCAAACATCCCTTCATGTGGCTCTACCTAACTAGTAAGAATGAAATCTTGAATTCTTAGTCTAAATTAACATCCTAAAAATAATAAACATATATTGAATACAATTATGAGTAATCCAAAAATGACCATTTCATTCACCCTTTCCCCTTTTCTGCTTGCAATCACTATAATCACAGCTATCGAAAAGATTAGTGATTTAGCCAAGTAAAGGGAGTGGGATGTGGGTGGGAAGAATAGTTAAGACTGAGAAGAGTGTGTTCCAGAAACAAATGTTAGTATCATTGAAGATGAGATGGGGCCTTTTTGGGACACAGGAAATAAATCCAGGATGGTTAGAAGGGAGAGAGGAAAGGCAAGGAGGTTTCAGTGGAAGCTTGAGAAGTAGACAGGATGAGGATCACAGGGCTTTTGAAACCATGTTTAAGCATGTCAAATTTATAATAAGATCAGTTGGGAGCTTTTAAAGAGCAACAACATCAGATTTGCGTTTTTCAAGATCACTCCAGCTACAAGGTTAAAGGTAGATTATAGGTATTCATGCGATGATTCAGGGAAATAACTATTGATAGCTGCAACTACCTCGGTGGACCTCAAGAGCATTATGCTTAGAGAAAAAAAGGTAAATCCCAAAAGGCTTCATGCTTATGATTCTACTTATACAACATTCTTGAAAAGATGAGACTGTAGAGTTGGAGAATAGGTAAGAGGCTGCCAGGAGATAGGGATGGGGATGTGTGGGTATGAATACAGAGAGGTTGCACAGGCAGTTCTTCTCTATTGATGGAACATTTCTGTATCATTAATGTGGTGGTGGTCACACACATGTATTCATGAGATACAATCACATAGAACTATATGCAGGTATGCATAAATGAATGCAGTTTAAAAACGGTGAAAATTGAATAAAGTCTGGAGTCAAACTAAAAGTTATGTGCCAATGCTTATTTCCTGGCTTTGATACTATACTGTAGTTATATAAGGTCTCACCATTGGAGGGAAGCTAAAGGAAGGGATTCTTTGTACTATTTTTGCAACTTCCTGTGAGTCTATGCTTATTTCAAAATAAAAAGATTTTTTAAAAGCTATTGTAATAGAACAGGCTTAGAATGGGAATGGGAATGGTGGTGAAGAATGAGAAAGGCAATATTCTCTGGGCTCAACGACAATCAAATTTGCAAGTCCCAATGTTAATATTTTGTATGGAATCAAGGCAGTTGATGTTAGAGTGCTTTTATTGAACAAATATTAATTGAGCAACTCTCTGTGTCCCAGGCTGTTGAAGGCACTGAGGACCACTGTTGAGCAAAACAACAAGAGTCTGTCCTTATGGGAATTTGGGGCTACCAAAAGAGTCTAAAACATGCCTGCAGAGAGTGTTACACAAATTTTTGATACTCTCCTATATGAAGACCAGGCAGTGCTTCTAAGAGATCAAGCTACTGATAGCTTGTGGACTCCTAAATTATGTGAGCCATCTATAATTTTGATTCCACAGTAGTTTGATCTTCTTCATATCATATATTTCAATATTGATTTAAAATGTCCTTTTCCTTCCCCATCCCTCCCATTTTACTTTCAAAACTAAATATTGAATTTTTTTGGAAAAAAAGATTTGTTATATCCTGTATGCCCCCAAATTTCAAGTTTTGAAATACCACAGAGCAGACAAAGATTTTGAAGAAATATTTGCTCCTTATTTACATTATTCTTACTTAAAAAAATATTCCCCATTGGAGTGCAAGTAACAATATCTTATGTTTTCCAAAGTTAGTTTGGATAAAGTCAGTGGTAGATTACTAGTGGGGTTTTAAATATCCTTCAGAGATTGAGGTGAAAAAGATAAACCTTATAATTGTACTTCAGGGTGGTCTAATTTCAGTTCTTGTTATATAACTTCAGGAAATAGTTCAACTTTCTAAATTAGATGGCTGTTTATAACTTCCCTGAAAGAGTCAGTGGCATCTCAGGTTAACCTGCATTTGATATAATAATGCTATTATTACTGAATGTCTATTTTATGTCAGTATTACTGAAGTAAACATAGGAATCCAC
Source organism: Balaenoptera musculus (assembly GCF_009873245.2). NCBI lineage: Eukaryota > Metazoa > Chordata > Mammalia > Artiodactyla > Balaenopteridae > Balaenoptera > Balaenoptera musculus. The sequence goes on along the minus strand of NC_045789.1, from coordinate 59,090,689 downwards.
ATTTTTTAAATCCATATTTTTAAAGATAAGTAAATTTTTACTTTCTGGAAAATTAACTTGCCCAAATCCAAACAGCTAGTAGATGATTATCTAATATTTGAAGCTAAAATAAATGTTCTTTCCAGTACACCTCGCTGTCTTTTATCTTATTATTACTACAGTAAATACACTGTTTAATGAAGCCTTTGAGGGCTCTTCAGAGGGCTCTGAAATTGAACATAATTTTTTTGGAGTAGAAGAGCTCAATATAATCAGTATCCATTTTATTTACTTATTTTCCTAGCAATTTGAAATATACATGTGATATGCATATATTTGTGTGCATAAGTGTCTGTGTGTGTGTGCGTGTGTGTGTAGAGAAACCTGAAAATTTTTATCCTGTGGGCAGATTTTTTTCCTAAGAAATTTGCCTCTCTGACCCATTTATTATGACCTGTGCAATGCATGACTCCATCCTCTTAAAAGGAAAATCATCAGGAGAAAGCAAAATGGGGAGGTTTTTATTACTCTATTAATTTGGAAGGTTTTGAGTAGGCATGGTTGGCATCAGAGTAGGAAAAAAATAAATTGTTTGGTGCATATTTGAGTGAGGAGACGTTACTAAGTTCCCAACTTGAGGACTGGAGAAAAAACAGTCTCTTCAATAAGTGGTGCTGGGAAAACTGGACAGCTACATGTAAAAGAATGAAATCAAAACACTCACTAACACCATACACAAAAATAAACTCAAAATGGATTAAAGAATTAAATATAAGGCCAGACACCATAAAACTCTTAGAGGAAAACATAGGCAGATCACTCTTGACATAAATCACAGCAACATCTTATTTGACCCACCTCCTAGAGTAATGAAAATAAAATAAACAAGTGGGACCTAATTAAACTTAAAAGCTTTTGCACTGCAAAAGAAAGCATAAACAAGACAAAAAGACAACCCTCAGATTGGGAGAAAATATTTGGAAACAAAGCAACTGACAAAGGATTAATCTCCAAAATACACGAACAGTTCATGCAGCTCAATATCAAAAAAAAACAAACAACCTAATCAAAAAATGGGTGGAACACGTAAATAGACATTTCTCCAAAGAAGACATACAGATGGCCAACGAACACATGAAAGATGCTGAACATCACTATTATTAGAGAAATACAAATCAAACTACAATGTGTTATCACCTCACACTGGTCAGAAGGGCCATCATTAAAAAAGATACAGGCAATAAATGCTGGAGAGGGTGTGGAGAAAAGGGAGCCCTCTTACACTGTTGGTGGGAATGTAAATTGATACAGCCACTATGGAAAACAGGAGGTTCCTTAGAAAGCTAAAAATAGAACTACCATATGACCCAGCAATCCCACTACTGGGCATATACACAGAGAAAACCATAATTCGAAAAGATACATGCACCCCAATGTTCATTGCAACACTATTTACAATAGCCAAGACATGGAAGCAATCTAAGTGTCCATCGACAGAGGAATGGATCAGAAGATTTGATACATATATACAATGGAATATTACTCAGCCATAAAAAGGGACAAAACTGTGTCATTTGCAGAGGCGTGGATGGACCTAGAGAGTGTCATACAGAGTGAAGTAAATCAGAAAGAGAAAAACAAATATATATTAATGCATATATGTGGAATCTAGAAAAATGGTATAGATGATCTTATTTGCAGAGCAGAAATAGAGACACAGACGTAGAGAAAAACCATATGGATACCAAAGGGGAAGGGTGGTGGTGGCGTGAATTGGGAGATTGGGATTAACATATATACACTACTATGTATAAAATAGATAACTGAGAACCTACTGTATAGCACAGGGAACTCTACTCGGTGCCCTCTGCTGACCTAAATGGGAAGGAAATCCAAAAAAGAGGGGATATATGTGTATGTGTAGCTGATTCACTTTGCTGTACAGCAGAAAATGATACAGCAATGTAAAGCAATTATACTCCAATTTAAAAAAAAAATGACAGAGCTGTTGAGGATATGACAAAGACTGGTTAGAACCAACTAGGCCCAAGATGGTGGAAGATTCGACCTCCAGTAGCCCTTGAGACTCATTATACGCTCATTGTAATACATTAGCATGCTAAATGACACACCCACCAGCACCACAACAGTTCCAAGGACATAAAAGGACAAAAAGTAGGCAGCGGCTCAATTCCTGGAAATCCCATCCCTTCCTCAAAATAGTTGGAATAAATCTCCCACTCTTTATTTATTTATTTTTTAAATTTTTTAATTTAATTTTATTTTTTATACAGCAGGTTCTTATTAATTATCTATTTTATACATAATAGTGCATATATGTTGATCCGAATCTCCCAATTCATCCCACCACCACCAGCCCCCACCACTTTCCCCCTTGGTGAACAAAGGTTTGTTCTCTACATCTGTCTCTCTATTTCTGCCCTGCAAACAAGTTCATTTGTACTATTTTTCTAGGCTCCACATATATGCGTTAATATACGGTATTGTTTTTTCTCTTTCTGACTTACTCAACTCTGTATGACAATCTCTAGATCCATCCACGACTCTACAAAGGACCCAATTTCATTCATTTTTATGGCTGAGTAATATTCCACTGTATATATGTACCACATCTTCTGTATCCCTTCATCTGTCGATGGGCACTTAGATTGCCTCCATGACCTGGCTATTGTAAATAGTGCTGCAATGAACATTGGGGTGCACGTGTCTTTTTGAATTATGGTTTTCTCAGAGTATATGCCCAGTAGTGGGATTGCTGGGTCATATGGTAGTTCTATTTTTAGTTTTTTAAGGAACCTCCATACTGTTCTCCATAATGGCTGTATCAATTTACATTCCCACTGACAGTGCAAGAGGGTTCCCTTTTCTCCACACACTCTCCAGCATTTGTTGCTTGTAGATTTTCTGATGATGCCCATTCTAACTGGTGTGAGGTGATACCTCATTGTAGTTTTGATTTGTATTTCCCTAATAATTAGTGATGTTCAGCATCTTTTCATGTGTTCGTTGGCCATCTGTATGTCTTCTTTGGAGAAATGTCTATTTAGGTCTTCTGTGCATTTTTGGATTGGGTTGTTTGTTTTTTTAATATTGAGCTGCATGAGCTGTTTATATATTTTGGAGATTAATCCTTTGTCCATTGATTCGTTTGCAAATATTTTCTCCAATTCTGAGGGTTGTCTTTTCGTCTTGTTTATGGTTTCCTTTGTTGTGCAAAAGCTGTTAAGTTTCATGAAGTCCCATTTGTTTAATTTTGTTTTTATTTCCATTACTCTAGGAGGTGTATCAAAAAAGATCTTGCTGGGATTTATGTCAAAGAGTGTTCTTCCGATGTTTTCCTCTAAGAGTTTTATAGTGTCCGATCTTACATTTAGGTCTCTAATCCATTTTGAATTTATTTTTGTGTATGGTGTTAGGGGGTGTTCTACTTTCATTCTTTTACATGGAGCTGTCCAGTTTTCCCAACACCACTTATTGAAGAGACTGTCTTTTCTCCATTGTATATCCTTGCCTCCTTTGTATAGATTAGTTGACCAAAGGTGCGTGGGTTTATCTCTGGGCTTTCTATCTTGTTCCATTGATCTATATTTCTGTTTTTGTGCCAATACATATTGTCTTGATTACTGTAGCTTTGTAGTATAGTCGGAAGTCACGGAGTCTGATTCCTCCAGCTTCGCTTTTTTCCCTCAAGACTGCTTTGGGTATTCAGGGTCTTTAGTGTCTCCATACAAATTTTAAGATTTTTTGTTCTAGTTCTGTAAAAACTGCCATTGGTAATTTGATAGGGATTGCATTGAATCTATAGATCGCTTTGGGTAGAATAGTCATTTTCACAATAATGATTCGTCCAATCCAGGAGCATGGTATATCTCTCCATCTGTTGGTATCATCTTTAATTTCTTTCATCAGTGTCTTATAGTTTTCTGTATACAGGTCTTTTATCCCCTTAGGTAGGTTTATTCCTAGGTATTTTATTCTTTTTGTTGCAATGGTAAATGGGACTGTTTCCTTAATTTCTCTTTCAGATTTTTCATCGTTAGTGTATAGGAATGCAAGAGATTTCTGTGCATTAATTTTGTATCCTGCAACTTTACCAAATTCATTGATTAGCTCTAGTAGTTTTCTGGTGGCATCTTTAGGATTCTCTATGTATAGTATCATGTCATCTGCAAACAGTGACAGTTTCACTTCTTCTTTTCCAATTTGTATTCCTTTTCTTTCTTTTTCTTCTCTGATTGCCATGGCTAGGACTTCCAAAACTATGTTGAATAATAGTGGTGAGAGTGGACATCCTTGTCTTGTTCCTGATCTTAGAGGAACTGCTTTCAATTTTTCACCATTGAAAATAATGTTTGCTGTGGGTTTGTCATAAATGGCCTCTATTATGTTGAGGTAGGTTCCCTGTATGCCCACTTTCTGGAGAGTTTTTATCATAAATGGTGTTGAATTTTGTCAAAAGCTTTTTCTGCATCTATTGAGATGATCATATGGTTTTTATCCATCAATTTGTTAATATGTGCATCACATTGATTGATTTGCATATATTGAATAATCCTTGCATCTCTGGGATAAATCCCACTTGATAATGGTGTATGATCCTTTTACTGTGTTATTGGATTCTGTTTGCTAGTATTTTGTTGAGGATTTTTGCATCTATATTCATCAGTGATATTCGTCTGTAATTTTCTTTTTTTGTAGTATCTTTGTCTGGTTTTGGTATCAGGGTAATGGTGGCCTCATAGAATGAGTTTGGGAGTGTTCCTTCCTCAGCAATTTTTTGGAAGAGTTTGAGAAAATGGGTGTTAGCTCTTCTCTAAATGTTGGATAGAATTCACCTGTGAAGCCATCTGGTCCTGGACTTTTGTTTGTTGGAAGATTTTAATCACAGTTTCAATTTCATTACTTGTGATTGGTCTGTTCATATTTTCTATTTCTTGCTGGTTCAGTCTTGGAAGGTTATACCTTTCTAAGAATTTGTCCATTTCTTCCAGGTTGTCCATTTTATTGGCATAGAGTTTCTTGTAGTAGTCTCTTAGGATGCTTTGTATTTCTGAAGTGTCTGTTGTAAATTCTCCTTTTTCATGTCTAATTTAATTGATTTGAGTCCTCTCCCTCTTTTTCTTGATGAGTCTGGCTAATGGTTTATCAATTTTGTTTATCTTCTCAAAGAACCAGCTTTTAGTTTTATTGATCTTTGCTATTGTTTTCTTTGTTTCTATTTCATTTTTTCTGCACTGATCGTTATGATTTCTTTCCTTCTACTAACTTTGGGTTCTGTTTTTTCTTCTTTCTCTAGTTCCTTTAGGTGTAAGGTCACATTGTTTATTTGAGATTTTTCTTGTTTCTTGAGGTAGGCTTGTATTGCTATAACTTCCCTCTTAGAACTGCTTTTGCTGAATCCCATAGGTTTTGGATCGTTGTGTTTTCCTTGTAATTTGTCTCTAGGTATTTTTTGATTTCCTCTTTGATTTCTTCAGTGATCTCTTGGTTATTTAGTAACGTATTGTTTAGCCTCCATGTGTTTGTGTTTTTTACGTTTTTTTCCCCTGTAATTTATTTCTAATCTCATAGCATTGTGGTCAGAAAAGATGCTTGATATGATTTCAATTTTCTTAAATTTACTGAGGCTTGATTTGTGACCCAGGATGTGATCTATCCTCGAGTATGTTCCATGTGCACTTGAGAAGAAAGTGAAATCTGCTGTTTTTGGATGGAATATCCTATAAATATCAATTAAGTCTATCTGGTCTCTTGTGTCATTTAAAGCTTGTGTTTCCTTATTAATTTTCTGTCTGGATGATCTGTCCATTGTTTTAAGTGAGGTGTTAAAGTCCTCCATTATTATTGTGTTACTGTAGATTTCCTCTTTTATAGCTGTTATCAGTTGCCTTATGTATTGAGGTGGTCCTATGTTGAGTGCAATTTATAATTGTCATATCTCCTTCTTGGATTGATCCCTTGATCATTATGTAATGTGCTTCCTTGTCTCTTGTAACATTCTTATTTTAAAATCTATTTTATCTGATATGAGTATTGCTACTCCAGCTTTCTTTTGATTTCCATTTGCATGGAATATCTTTTTCCATCCCCTCACTTTCAGTTGGTATGTGTCCGTAGGTCTGAAGTGATTCTCTTGTAGACAGCATATATATGGGTCTTGTTTTTGTATCCATTCAGCGAGCCTGTGTCTTTTGGTTGGAGCATTTAATCCATTCACATTTAAGGTAATTATTGATATGTGTGTTCCTATGACCATTTTCTTAATTGTTTTGGGTTTGTTTTTGTAAGATCTTTTCTTCTCTGTGTTTCCCACTTAGAGAAGTTCCTTTGGCATTTGTTGTAGAGCTGGTTTGGTGGTGCTGAATTCTCTTAGCTTTTGCTTGTCTGTAAAGCTTTTGATTTCTCCATCAAATCTGAATGAGATGCTTGCTGGCTAGAATAATCTTGGTGGTAGGTTCTTCCCTTTCATCACTTTAAATATTTAGTGCCACTCCCTTCTAACTTATAGAGTTTCTGCTGAGAAATCGGCTGTTAACCTTATGGGAGTTCCCTTGTATGTTATTTGTCGTTTTTCCTTTGTTGCTTTCAATAATTTATTTTGCCTTTAATTTTTCTCAATTTGATTACTATGTGTCTCAGCGTGTTTCTCCTTGGGTTTATCCTACCTGGGACTCTCTGCGCTTCCTGGAGTTGGGTAGCCCTTTCCGTTCCCATGTTAGGGAAGTTTTCTAATATAATCTCTTCAAATATTTTCTCGGTTCTGTTCGCTCTCTATTCTCCTTCTGCAACCCCTATAATGCGAATGTTGTTGCGTTTAATGTTGTCCCAGAGGTCTCTTAGGCTGTCTTCATTTCTTTTCTTTCTTTTTTCTTTATTCTGTTTCATGGCAGTGAATTCCACCATTCTGTCTTCCAGGTCACTTATCCGTTCTTCTGCCTCAGTTATTCTGCCACTGATTCCTTCTAGTATATTTTTCATTTCAGTTATTGTATTTTTCATCTGTGTTTGTTTGTTCTTTAATGCTTCTAGGTGTTTGTTTTTTAATTATTCTAGGTCTTTGTTAAACATTTCTTGCATCTTCTCAGTCTTTGCCTTCATTCTTTTTTTGAGGTCCTGGTTCATCTTCACTATCATTATTCTGAATTCTTTTTCTGGAAGGTTACCTATCTCCACTTCATTTAATTGTTTTTCAGGGGTTTTGTCTTGTTCCTTCATCTGGTACAAAGTCCTCTGCCTTTTCATTTTGTCTATGTTTCTGTTAATGTGGTTTTCCTTCCACGGGCTGCAGAATTGTAATTCTTCTTGCTTCTGCTCAAATCTCCCGCTCTTTAAATTATGTAATTACCCAGCCCATAAAAACTGTCCACCCCGTATTTTGGGACTGCTCTTACCTGAGACAGCTCATACTCTATCTGTGGAGTGTGTATCTCACAGGGCCACTCTGGCCTTTTGAGATGGACTGCGTTCTGCCTATGGAATGTGTTTTTCTGTTTTCACTTTCCTATGGCTCACTCTTGAATTCTTTCCTGAGAGAAGCCAAGGATCCTCACTTGGTGGCCTATCCCAGGAACTTGCCTGAGACCTGGGACATGACCATCCTCTCAAGCCCCATTTTCCTGCAACCTCTTTACAAAGGGTGTTAATAAATCTATCTACTTCTTACCTTAAAACAAACAAACAAACAAAGAAAAAATTGCCTTAGAAATAAATGTCCTGAGTTCTATTCCTGAATGTATAACAGAAAATACCTTGGCCTAATCACTCAACCACTTAATTCTCTCAACATAGACAATTTCTACCCTTATCTTTATTTTAGAGGAGAGTAATCATTAATTACTAGTATCTATATAAATATTATGTTTCTTGAGCATCTAGGTCTGTATTTTCTGATACTTGTATTATAACTGAATATTATATAAATTTAAATTTGAAACTCCTGTATACTAAATCTTACAAAATTTAATCTGGAGTGGGTGATTAAATTATTTAATCCAACTTTATTAAAATCTCAATGTAATAATATACAGTAACATATGTTCATAGATCTGAAAATACTTTTCAAAATAAAGCATAGATAATTATTCTATCACTCACCCATCATGCATTTTTGAGTATTTAATATATGTCAGGTAGTATATTTGCATGGAAAACAAAGTAGAATATCAAATTTCCTTTCACTCAGTAAGAGCTGTAGAGTTGTAGAGTTTAAGTGTGGTTTTGGAAGAATGACTTAATTTATCAAGTCTGTAATCTATAAGCTGATTATTAAGTGACTTAGAAGAATGTTTATGGTTTTACTTGAAATTAAGAATCATTTATATGACAATTATGCAGCTCTCTTTCTTTTTTATAATTTAAATTACCTGAAAAAAATGAAATGTTTAGCGGTGTCATCAGTGTTAGAAAGATGATGGGCACAGTGGAGAGCCAAGATGTGACTCTCTACAACCCATAATACAGTGAGCCTGCCCACCCTGTAATCTCCTTCAGGAGAGGGGCCACGTCATATTCAAACTTGTATTCCCATCCTAGCAGCTAGGATCCTTGCAGTTGGATCTCCCATTTGTGTCACTGTTAGGTTTAATTGGTTAAAAATAATAAAAGTCAATGCTTGAGTTTAACTGTTTGCTTTTAAGAAAGTGCTTAGAAAGCAATATAATGACCTTCTTTTTTTCCAGACTCTAAACATAAACAGCAAAACAAATAACCAAGAACTGTAGCCACCCTGAAAAAGGGCCTTACATTTTGCCAGTTTCTTGGAAACTTGTGTATATGTAACAGGGGCGAGCACATATATATTATTTCAAGCATCCGCAATAGATCAAAGTTACTAAAATTGCATTCTTTAAAAAATCTTGGAGCTTAAATTATGAGCTTTTCTTTGCTATTCACTTTGAGTATTTCATTTCTAAATACAGAGAATAATTTTATTTTTCTTGAATTTATTTTAACTTCATACTTACAAATAAATCATGTATAAGCCTTACAGTTTGGAATCACTTTGTCTTCATAGGTAAACTACAATTCACAAGTTAATAATAAAACATATGTCACTGCAAATATTAGGCAATAATTTTAGTACCTGGATAACAATGATGTCAATAGTAGGGTAATAAAATACAATATTAAGGCTAGAAGCAAGGAATTATTCTAAATCCTAACCCAATTTAACTAGTTACACTCCTTGAATGCTTTGCTGGTTGTTGAGAAATCAGTAAACTCAAATTCAGTTGAATTTATTCTCCCAGTTTTTTTGTTTGCATGGTTTTGTCACCACCAAAGTTTACTTAATAGTCTCATAAATCAAAACTTCTAGATATTTTGCAGTAATGAGAAAACCAACACAACTCTGTTGGTTATAACTCAGGAATCCTTGGGAATATTTTCAGACTGTTTGAAGTCAATATGTCTATGTGGTTGTTTCAATTTTAAATAAATAATAGTAATCGAGATGGAGCTGAAGAAGAATTGACATTAGAAGAGCTAACTCTTCTTTTGTTAAAATGAAGAATCAAAGATCAGCTCAATTCCACCAACATTGTTCAAGGCCTACTATGTACCAATGAGGATCATAGTTTCCATACTCAAAAACCATCACCTCTCTCACACCCCCATGCTCTTGTATATATGCACATGACCCATAGCATTCTAGTCATTATCATCACCACTGACACCTCAGACGTATAGTCAAATAGATACTTGTTCTCCCTACTTCTGTCCTCTTCCCATTCAGTCACTCTTAAACACAGCAACCCAAGTGAACCTAAGTCAGATCATATCTTTCCTCTGCTCAGACCGTACAGTGGCTTCCCACACCAGACAGAGTAAATGCCAAAGTCCTCCCTATAACTATAAAGTGCTATATGCTCAGTCCCTCACCACATCTCTGATCTCATTCCATACTGGTTTTCCTTAACGTTGCTCCAGCAACACTGGTCATCTCACTGCATATAGACCTTTGCGGATGCTCTTCCCTCTACCTGGAATGCTCCGCAGTTATTCACATCTCTCAGTCCTCCACTTCCTTCAGGTCCTCCTTGTCACCATAACAGCTAGGCAATGCCTGACACCCTACTAACAATTGTAATTTCCTCTACTAACACTTCTGATTACTTTCCCTTCCCCTGGTTTTTTTTTTTTTTTTCTTCTTATCCTTAGCACTTTTTAATATCTAATATGCTATATATTTTAATTTTTTGTCCTATTTATCCTAATGAAATATAAGCTCTATGAAGGCAGGGATTTTTATTTTTTATTGTTTTTATTGTTCAATTCTGTATCCCCTGCATTTAGAATAGCAATTGGCACATGGTAAGCAATCAATAATTCTTGGTTCTATTAGGGAATAAATAACATTATTACTGATAGTAAATGCTTATTCATCTGTTCTCTGTCATTTACTTTGCTAAGTACTTTAAACCCATATTGCCACTTTTTTCTCAAAAAAAAATATATATTATTGTCTCCATTTAGTGAAAAACACAAAAAGAAAACTAAAGTACAAAGGTATTATAATTTGTCCAAAGTCACGTTTCTTTTAAATGATTATTTATCTCATTGTATTATGAAGAGACATTTCTGTTACTACAGTATTTTATTAACTCTAAGATTCTCATGATTTCACCTCTTAACATTTCATTAGTTGGAATGTACCTAACACTTGAAGATATGTCACAGTTTAATTGGCAGAGATTTTTTTCTAGGTGGCACAAAGAAAAATTAATTGATCTTGTACCTTCCACAAAATACACTATATTAAAATCTTCTTGAGGGCCGTGCTCTTTGCTTAATCTCTGAATCCTTGATGCCCATCACAATGTCTAGTATAAAACAAACACCATAAATATTTACTGAATAAATAATATTTTTAGTATATTTCTCCTCTTTCTATTTCCTATCTTCTTCAGTAGATTTTCTATAAAGCTTCTTAGGGCTTCATGAGGGCAAGGAACATGATAACAATATTCAATGTTTTATTCCCAGTACTACTCCTGTCATATGGTAGATGATTAATAAATATGGATGGGATGAATTAATCTTATAATCCCTAGAAATGAACTCTCTTATAGACAAATAATATATTCTAGACTTGATACTTTAAAAAATGACTTCAAATCTTTGTCAGATAATATGGATTACACATGGGTTTTGGAGTCAAACTATCCGTATTAAAATCCTGGATTTACCACTTCTGAACTATGTGAAATTAAGAAATTCTCTTCACCTCTCTGTACCTCAATTATGCATGTAAAGCATTAGCACACTGCCAGGTACATAACATATGCTCATGATAAAGCAGCTATATTTCACATTATTGTTTGCTGATTGTTTATTGCCTACTTGTGTGCCCAAAACTGTACTCAATTTTCTGGACTTTATAGTTTTTTCTTGGGGGTCCTTACATTAAGAGACTTAGACATGCCATAACAGAAAGAAATTAGCTCAAAGAGGATTACTTCCTCCAGTCTCACCATCAGTGGGCAGGTACTTTCCTGTGGATCAAGTTCAGGTTATCAATATTCCTTTGAAGTTAGTGTAGTTAAGAGTGTGCCTAGGTTGTTTCTCTGTTATGAACTTTCAACCTTTGAAAAATTACTGAATCTCTTGGTGCTTCAGTTTCACCATCTGAAAATCATAATAATTAATAGTACAGATTTGTTGTCAGAATTAAAATGGGCGAGTTTCCTGTGAAGTGCTCAGAATAGTGCCGGATGCATAATAAGTACTCAAAACTACCCAATAGGTCCAGGCCATAGCAATACCAAGAAAACATATGTGAGCAGTATTGGGGACATATTAATTTCCAAATTTATTGAGTTTTTACATATATGTTTCTGTCATTAAATTTTGTCTAAATTTTTAACAATACTATAATCCCAGTAGAAAGGGAGAGATTTTGATAGACTTGGATTAGAATCCTGGTTCTATCACTTTCCAGCTATATAAGCTTGGGAGAATTGCCTAATTTGACTTCTTTCATCTCCAAAATGAAGATCGGTATAGCTACCCTAAGGTTATCAGGAATACTAAATTAGTATTTCTTATAATACGTATATAAGACATACAGCACAGTTCCTGTCATGGTAAGGGCTAAATATGTAGCAGATAATTCTAATAAGATGCCCCCAAAATCCTTTATTTTACCTTAATATCTTACATGATAAGGCCATTACAAGTTCATGTTTATTAGAACAGATAATTTTCTTTATTTATAGTAAGAATATATTCTATGAGAGAATCAGAAAATATAAATGGATCAAGTTACAAAAATAACTCTACCCCCACATGGCTGATAGTATGTGGAATTTCACTATTTCAAGGGGCCATGGAGCCAAGTATTATAGATGGATTCTGAAAAGAATTGGAAAATTTCATGATTTCATGACTGATAATGTTAATGTTTCTCTTTAAAAACTAAGTGTAATCAAATCTTCTGCCACCAACTGACATTCATGGAGGTCAGGCAGAATTTCTTTCTTCTACCCAGAGCACTGCGCAAGCAAGCAAAAGCCACTTGCAGCATTGTTATGGTTTTGGTTTTCGTATTTCCTTTATCATGCCCTTGGGAGGATTTCTTCAATAATTGACCTTGGATTAAATGCTTGGAAGGTGGGGAGAAGGAAATTCTTCTGTAGTCAACCAAAATACTTTATGTTGGGATGAAGTTAGCCCAAAAGAAAGGCTTGTAAAGGGAAAACCATGAGGGGAGGTGCATATTTTAAAGAGGAAAGGAAAAAATGGAGAATCAAGAAGAAGGTCCATGTATTTCATGAGTAGAAAGAAAACATTTCTTCTATCGTGAAGTTTATCCTGTTTTTGATTCCATGGTTTATATTCTACTTTAAGTATTACATTTTTCAGAAGATGCCTGTATTAGTCTGCTAGGGCTGCAACAACAAAATACCACAGACTAGGTGGCTTAAGCCAACAGAAATTCATTTTCTCACTGTTCTGATGGCTGAAAGTTCAAGCTCAAGGTGCTAGCAGGATTGGTTTCTCCTGAGGCTTCTCTCCTTGACTTAAGATGGTCACCTTCTCACTGTATCCTCACATGGCCTTTACTCTGTACCCCTGTATCCCTGGTATCTCTCTTCTTATATGGATACCAGTTCTACTGTATTAGGACCCCACCCTTATGAATTCATTGAATCTTAATTACCTCTTTAAAGGCCCTATCTCCAAATATAGTCATATGTGGAATAGGGCTTCAACATATGAATTTTGGGGGAAAACAACTAAGTCCATTAACAGTGTCAATCCCAAATAATAAATGTGTTTTGTGATCAAGAATAGTAATGTTTTATTAGAATCATTTTACTTCCTTCAGTCTCTTCTTAAAGCATTATGGAAGACTTGTAGTTGTAGAATGCATGAAATAATTCAGGCTGCCACTTTTAAAAGCATATTATGAAAAATATGGAATATGTAATTAGAGGACACTGACTTACTACTTACATGATTATGATTCACTTACCAGTTGAGCCTGTTTTCTCATTTGTAAAATTAGGAATTCATAGTTATAATTACTCTGCATTACATTTTAAAATAAGAATTCAATGAGATAATAGAGATAAGGGAAAGCATTACAAAATGTAAAGCACTATACAAATGTCGTTTATTTTCAGTTTTCCGTAGTATACTCCACAGAGTATAAACTGTAGTAACATTCAAAATAATATTTATTCTTTTTAAGGCAGGCTGAAGAAAAAAAATTAAGCAAAATAAATCAAATCATAAGAATGAAATAAGCCATGGACAATAAATTTCGGAGGGCAAGAGAATTAAAAATTTATTTTGGAAATAAATGTTAATTATGAGGGAAAAATGTTAATATGAAGGACTTTTTTGGTTACATTTCTGATAACCAAATACTAATCTGTATAAACACAATAAGCACAATGACAAAATACTAAGGAAAATTGCACAATTTTGATAAAGTGTTTTATATAAGCAGTCACTCAAACTTATTTTCTTTTACATAGTAACCTTCCCTGATACACAACTTCAGCACATGAGGCACTTAAAACACATAGTTTTATTAAGCTGGCTATATCATCAGGTAAGATTCAGTAACAGTGTGCACTGGGAAAGTGTCATATCACTTTTACCTTGCTGGAAGATAGAGAAGGACAACTCCTTATAGCATACGATTATAGGCTGGAACTTCACCAAGTGTGTTGCTAGAACTCTTTTGTGAATCCAGATCTTTTTTCACAGTATCTAGAAGTAAGGCACGTTTCTTTCCTGGGCACTGGTGACAACAGTATGTCACTCGTCGTACTTATTCTGCCAAAAGCTGGCATTGAGCAGAGCTCTTGGGAGTCTTACATGGCCGTAAATGGGAGGGAAGGGATGGGGGATCAGGGACAGCTTTTAAAATGGACTTTTTATTCAGCTTAAAGTCAAACAGAAAGGTACAACCATGCTTGTAGATATCTCTCTGTGACAACAGTTTCCAAGGAAAAGAGGTATATACTGATCCTAACAGTAATGTTTCTGTATTAAACTAAATAAAGTCTTTGCAATGTATTTCATAACAAATTGAACTTTAAAAAAATATATCTTTTATCAGTGTTGTTGCTTCATAAAAGTATATTCAATTTAAATATGAATTGTTCTGAGATAAGGTAATTTGGGGGAAAGAGGGGCTTTGTATTCTCCCTGTTTATTTTCTCTTTGAGTTATTTCTTTGAGTTTTCTTAATGTAGAGTAAAATGCATTTATAAAATAACTTTTGCAGCCCATCAACTCTAGGGATTCTTACCTGCCCCATTTGCTATTTCTTTCTATTTATCCTTTCCCATCTTTAGTGAATTTTTACAACGGGACCCTCTCCTGCTTCCTTGACCTATCCCTGATGGTCATCTATCTTGGCTGAGATCTTATTAACTCTTAGTCAGACACAAGGCCAAAAGTTGAGGAAATGATCTTGACAAAACACATTGTAGTATAAAACCCTGTCTTGTTAAATTTGAAAAGGTTCCTTGATGGAGATGGTATCCAATCTAAGCCCCACAGAATACATAGGAATTACTGGGTGGAAATGGGGGCAGGAGCACTGCAGCATACGCAAAGACCCTGAGGCCAAAAGAACAGGGGGCAACTGGGAAACTACTGGTAATTTTGTATGGTTTACGAGTAGAAGTAAAAGATAAAAAAGTATTATAACTGAGCTGGAGAAAGAAACTCCTAAGGGCTCTAGGCATGAAGAAAAGGGGTTCAGCTTTGTTTGGAGGGCAGATAGAAACCATCTGGGGATTTTAATCTGGGGAGTAACATATTCCAATGTATACCCTAAGAGATGTCTTTGGCAAAAGGTGGAGAATGGTTTGAATAGGGTAATTTTAGAGAAAAATAAGAACACTGATTTTCATTATGTGGTGCTATTGTTGAATACTTTTTGGTGGGATACTATAGTTTTTAAAAATCTGAAATCTGGATCATTTAAATAGAGCACAATGATACATATATAAAATCTATGCTAAAAGACAATCCTATTCAAACTTGGCAAGCCTGGAATCAGAGCAAGCAAAAGTCTTATGATCATATGTCATTGCTCCTTGTGCATGATTTGTGTCATAGAGACAATAGGCCAGAGAATCTTCTCACCAGACATGTGATGATGCAATTTTATCAGAGCAAAAATGATTACAAAACAAATCCCCTCTTCTCCTAGAGGGTTGTATGTTAATTAAAATTTCTAAGTGAAGAAGGGTGCATTTATTTAGAAAGCATTCTTTAGTACCTATAGAATTCTCAGGAAGAGAAGGAAGACCATTGAAAATCACAGCTTCTATTTTTAAATTAATTTCTTCTCTAGATCAAAAACTTCTTGAATGAGTAAATTTGACCATGAGATTATTTCACTAATACAGCTAACTTATATGAGTCTCCGTTTCTACATGATCAAAGTAGACTACAAAGAACTAAAAATGCTTGTTTGAAACAAAACTGTAGCTCATTATCAATGAAAAGATCAGAGTTCCTTTCAAAAACTTCTAATTCAAAATCATCCCTTCAAAAGTACAAATGAGAGATGGCATTATTGAAATTGGAGTCAGAGAAAATAACTTGAAGTTAGCTTTTAACTATTGCCTTACTACTCCATCAAGTAGTATGAGGGTCAAAAATAATTTTTCCATCGGCTGGAAAAATTTGCACAAAAATGTGCTTATATTCCCAGCAATGACACAATTGACACATATTTTTTAAAAGCCAATGCTAATATTAATACAATTAATATTGTTTACTTTTAACATTAATTAATATTAATAAATAATATTTCATTTCAACTTATTATTATTAAATTTTCTTAATTTTATGTTTTCTTTTTGGAAAATTCTGATAATTTTATATGTAAGCAATTTATATTATAATAATTTTTACTGTTTATAATTTTAAGAATTCAATTACACTGTTTAAAAATATGTTGCTAAATATTATATTTGAATTGGTGTTAAATGCTTAGTGTCAAAAATTTTGTTACTAAATCCTGAGTTTCATTTGCAAAAGTAGATATTGAAATACCAGTACTGGCATTTTGCTCTGGTGTTGCTTTTATTAAGAAAAATGTTAAAAGGCCACTGTTTTCATTCATAGATGATGGCAGGTTGAAAATAGATAATGGTGATTGGGAAGACAGAGAATTTTTTTTTTTTTTAACATCTTTATTGGAGTATAATTGCTTTACAATGGTGTGTTAGTTTCTGCTTTATAACAAGTGAATCAGCTATACATATACATATATCCCCATATCCTCCTCCCTCCTGCGTCTCCCTCCACCCTCCCTATCCCATCCCTCTAGATGGTCACAAAGCACCAAGCTGATCTCCTCCCTCCTGCGTCTCCCTCCCACCCTCCCTATCCCATCCCTCTAGATGGTCACAAAGCACCAAGCTGATCTCCCTGTGCTATGCAGCTGCTGCCCACTAGCTATCTATTTTACCTTTGGTAGTGTATATATGTGCATGCCACTCTCTCACTTTGTCCCAGCTTACCCTTCCCTCTCCCCATGTCCTCAAGTCCATTCTCTACGTCTGCGTCTTTATTCCTGTCCTGCCCCTAGGTTCTTCAGAACCTTTTTTTTTTTTTTACATTCTCTGTATATGTGTTACCATACGGTATTTGTTATTCTTTCTAACTTACTTCACTCTGTATGACAGACTCCAGATGCATCCACCTCACTACAAATAGCTCAATTTCCTTTCTTTCTATGGCTGAGTAATGTTCCATTGTATGTATGTGCCACATCTTCTTTATCCATTCATCTGTCGATGGACACTTAGGTTGCTTCCATGATCTGGCAATTGTAAATAGTGCTGCAATGAACATTGTGGTACATGTATTTTTTTGAATTATGGTTTTCTCAGGGTATATGCCCAGTAGGGGGATTGCTGGGTCACATGGTAGCTCTATTTTTAGTTTTTTAATGAACCTCCATACTGTTCTCCATAGTGGCTGTATCAATTTACATTCCCACCAACAGTGCAAGAGGGTTCCCTTTTCTCCACACCCTCTCCAGCATTTATTGTTTGTAGATTTTTTGATGATGGCCATTCTGACTTGTGTGAGGAGATACCTCATTGTAGTTCTGATTTGCATTTCTCTAATGATTAGTAATGTTGATCATCCTTTCATGTGTTTCTTGACAATCTGTATATCTTCTTTGGAGAAATGTCTTTTTAGGTCTTTTGCCCAGTTTTGAATTGGGTTGTTTTTTTAATATTGAGCTCCATGAGCTGCTTGCAAATTTAGAGATTAATCTTTGTCAGTTGCTTCATTTGCAAATATTTCTCCCATTCTGAGGGTTGTCCTTTTCAATCTTGTTTATGTTTTCCTTTGCTGTGCAAAAGCTTTTAAGTTTCATTAGGTCCCATTTGTTTATTTTTGTTTTATTTTCATTCTCTAGGAGTGGGTCAAAAAGGATCCTGGTGTGACTTATGTCATAGAGTGTTCTGCCTATGTTTTCCTCTAAGAGTTTTATACTGTCTGACCTTACATTTAGGTCTTTAATAATATCCATTTTGATTTATTTTTGTGCATGGTGTTTGGGAGTGTTCTAATTTCATTCTTTTACATGTAGCTGTCCAGTTTTCCCAGCACCATTTATTGAAGAGATTGTCTTTTCTCCATTGTATATCATTGCCTCCTTAATCAAAAATAAGGTGACCATAGGTGCATGGGTTTATCTCTGGGCTTTCTATCCTGTTTCATTGATTTGTATTTCTGTTTTATGCCAGTACCATACTGTTTTGATGACTGTAGCTTTGTAGTATAGTGTGAAGTCAGGGAGCCTAATTCCTCCAGCTCTGTTTTTCTTTCTCAAGGTTGCTTCGGCTATTGGGGGTCTTTTGTGTTTCCATATAAATTGTGAAATTTTTTGTTCTAGTTCTCTGAAAAATGCCTGTGGTAGTTTGATAGGAATTACATTGAATCTGTAGATTGCTTTGGGTAGTATAGTCATTTTCTCAATGTTGATTCTTCCAATCCAAGAACATGGTATATCTCTCCATCTATTTGTATCATCTTTAATTTCTTTCATCAGTGTCTTATAGATTTCTGCATACAGGTCTATTGTCTCCTTAGGTAAGTTTATTGCTAGGTATTTTTTTCTTGTTATTGCAATGGTAAATGAGAGTGTTTCCTTAATTTATCTTTCAGATTTTTCATCATTAGTGTATAGGAGTACACGAGATTTCTGTGCATTAATTTTGTATCCTGCTACTTTACCAAATTCATTGATTAGCTCTAGTAGTTTTCTGGTGGCATCTTTAGTATTCTCTATGTATAGTATCATGTCATCTGCAAACAGAGACAGTTTTACTTCTTTTCCAATTTGGATTCCTTTAGTTTCTTTTTCGTCTCTGATTGCTGTTGCTAAAACTTCCAAAATTATGTTGAATAATAGTGGTGAAAGTGGATAACCTTGTCTTGTTCCTGATCTTAGTGGAAATGGTTTCAGTTTTTCACCATTGAGAACGATGTTGGCTGTGGGTATGTCATATATGGCTTTTATTATGTTGAGGAAAGTTCCCTCTATGCCTACTTTCTGGAGGGTTTTTATCATAAATTGGTGTTGAATTTTGTCAAAAGCTTTCTCTGCATCTATTGAGATGATCATATGGTTTTTCTCCTTCAATCTGTTAATATGGTGTAGCACACTGATTGATTTGCATACACTGAAGAGTCCTTGCATTCCTGGGATAAACCCCACTTGATCATGGTGTATGATTCTTTAAATGTGCTATGGATTCTGTTTGCTAGTATTTTGTTGAGGATTTTTGCATCCATGTTCATCAGTGCTATTGGCCTGTAGTTTTCTTTCTTTGTGACATCTGTGTCTGGTTTTGGTATCAGGATGATGGTGGCCACAGAGAATGAGTTTGGGAGCATTCCTCCCTCTGCTCTATTTTGGAAGAGTTTTAGAAGGATAGGTGTAAGGTCTCTAAATGTTTTATAGAATTCACCTGTGAAGCCATTTGGTCATTGGCTTTTGTTTGTTGGAAGATTTTTAGTCACAGTTTCAATTTCAGTGCTTGTGATTGGCCTGTTTATATTTTCTATTTCTTCCTGGTTCAGTCTTGGAAGGATGTGCTTTTCTAAGAATGTGCCCATTTCTTCCAGGTTGTCCATTTTATTGGCATATAGTCACTTGTAGTAATCCCCCATGATCCTTTGTATTCTGCAGTGTCAGTTGTTACTTTCTCCTTTTCATTTCTAATTCTATTGATTGAGTCTTCTCCCTTTTTTTCTTCATGAGTCTGGCTAATGGTTTACCAATTTTGTTTATCTTCTCAAAGAACCAGCTTTTAATTTTATTGATGTTTGCTATCGTTTCCTTCATTTCTTTTTCTTTTATTTCTGATCTGATCTGTATGATTTCTTTCGTTCTGCTAACTTTGGGGTTTTTTTGTTCTTCTTTCTCTAATTGCTTTAGGTGTAAGGTTAGGTTGTTTATTTGAGATGTTTCTTGTTTCTTTAGGTAGGATTGTATTGCTATAAACTTCCCTCTTAGAACTGCTTTTGCTGCATCCCATACGTTTTGGGTCATTGTGTTTTCATTGTCATTTGCTTCTAGGTATTTTTTGATTTCCTCTTTGATTTCTTCAGTGATCTCTTCGTTATTTAGTAATGTATTGTTTAGCCTCCATGTGTTTGTATTTTTTACAGATTTTTTCATGTAATTGATATCTAGTCTCATAGCGTTGTGGTCGGAAAAGTTACCTGATATGATTTCGATTTTCTTAAATTTACCAAGGCTTGTTTTGTGATCCAGGGTATGATCTTTCCTGGAGAATGTTCCATGAGCACTTGAGAAGAAAGTGTATTCTGTTGCTTTTGGATGTAATGTCCTATAAATGTTAATGAAGTCCATCTTGTTTAATGTGTCATTTAAAGCTTGTGTTTCCTTATTTATTTTCATTTTGGATGATCTGTCCATTGGTGAAAGTGGGGTGTTAAAGTCCCCTACTATGACTGTGTTACTGTCGATTTCCGCTTTTATGGCTGTTAGCATTTGCCTTATGTATTGAGGTGCTCCTGTGTTGGGTGCATAAATATTTATAATTGTTATATTTTCTTCTTGGATTGATCCCTTGATCATTATGTAGTGTCCTTCTTTGTGTCTTTTAGTAGTCTTTATCTTAAAGTCTATTGTCTGATATGAGAATTGCTACTCCAGCTTTCTTTTGATTTCCATTTGCATGGAATATCTTTTTCCATCCCCTCACTTTCAGTCTGTATGTGTCCCTAGGTCTGAAGTGGGTCTCTTGTAGACAGCACATATATGGGTCTTGTTCTTGTATCCATTCAGCTAGTCTATGTCTTTTGGTTGGAGCAGTTAATCCATTTACATTTAAGGTAATTATCTATATGTATGTTTCCTATTACCATTTTCTTAATTGTTTTGGGTTTGTTATTGTAGGTCTTTCCCTTCTCTTGTGTTTCCTGCCTAGAGAAGGTCCTTTAGCATTTGTTGTGAAGCTGCTTTGGTGGTGCTTAATTCTCTCAGCTTTTGCTTGTCTGTAAAACTTTTAATTTCTCCGTCGAATCTGAATGAGATCTTTGCTGGGTACAGTAATCTTGGTTGTAGTTTTTTCCCTTTCATCACTTTAAATATGTCCCGCTACTCCCTTCTGGCTTGTAAAGTGCTTTAAATATTTTTTCTTTGTATTTAATTTTTGATAGTTTGATTAATATGTGTCTTGGCATGTTTCTCCTTGGATTTATCCTGTATGGGACTCTCTGTGCTTCCTGGACTTGATTGCCTATTTCCTTTCCCATATTAGGGAGTTTTCAACTATAATCTCTTCAAATATTTCCTCAATCCCTTTCTTTTTCTCTTCTTCTTCTGGGACCCCTATAATTCAAATGTTGGTGCATTTAATGTTGTCCCAGAGGTCCTCTGAGACTGTCCTCAATTCTTTTCCATTCTTTTTTTCTTTATTCTGCTCTGTGGTCGTTATTTCTACTATTTTATCTTTGAGGTCACTTATCTGTTCTTCTGCTTCAGTTATTCTGCTATTGACTCCCTCTAGAGAATTTTTAATTTCATTTATTGTGTTGTTCATCATTGTTTGTTTACTCTTTAGTTCTTCTAGGTCCTTGTTAAATTTTTCTTGTATTTTCTCCATTGTATGTCCAAGATTTTGGATCATCTTTACTATCATTATTCTGAATTTTATTTCAGATAGAGTGCCTATTTCCTCTTCATTTGTTTGGTCTGGTGGGTTTTTACCTTGCTTCTTCGTCTGCTGCATATTTCTCTGTCTTCTCGTTTTGCTTAACTTACTGTGTTTGGGGTCTCCTTTTTGCAGGCTGGAGGTTCGTATTTCCCGTTGTTTTGGGTGTCTGCCCCCAGTGGCTAAGGTTGGTTCAGTGGGTTATCTAGGCTTCCTTGTGGAGGGGACTGGGGCCTGTGTTCTGTGGATGAGACTGGATCTTTTCTTTCCTGTGGGCAGAACCATGTCCGGTGGTGTGTTTTGGGGTGTCTGTGACCTTTTTATATTTTAGGCAGCCTGTCTGCTAATGGGTGGGGTTGTGTTCCTGTGTTGCTAGTTGTTTGGCATAGTGTGTCCAGCAGTGGAGTTTGCTGGTCGTTGAGTGGAGCTGGGTCTTAGTATTAAGATGGAGATCTCTGGGAGAGCTTTTGTTGTTTGATATCACGTGGAGCCAGGAGGTCTCTTTTGGACCCACCTCAGAGGCACAGGCCTGACACCTGGCCGGAGCACGAAGACAGTGTCAGCCACACAGATGAGAAGAAAAGGGAGGGAGAGAGAGAGAGAGACAGAGGGAGAGAGAGAAAGAAAGAAAAGAAAGTTATTAAAATTAAAAAAATTTTAAAATTATTAAACATATAAAAATTAAAGTGTAATAAAAAAATAAGAAAGAAAGAAGAGAGCAACGAAATCAGAAAACAAATCCACCAATGATAACAAGCACTAAAAACAATAAAAAAAAAAAACGAACAGACAAAACCCTAAGACAAATGGTAAAAGCAAAGCTATACAGACAAAATCACACAAATAAGCATACACATACGCACTCACAAGAAAGAGAAAAAGGCAAAAAATTTTTATATATATATAAAAAAGGAAGAGAGCAGCCAAATCAATAAACAAATCTACCAATGATAATAAACTCTAAGTACTAAACTAAGATAAACGTTAGACCTGAAACAAATTAGATGCAGAAAGCAAATCCCATGTCTACGTTTGCTCCGAAAGTCCACCACCTCAATTTTGGGATGATTCATTGTCTATTCAGCTATTCCAGTGATGCGGAGTACATCAAGTTGATTGTGGAGATTTAATCCACTGCTCCTGAGGCTGCTGGGAGAAATAACCCTTTCTCTTCTTTGTTCGCACAGCTCCTGGGGTTCAGCTTTGAATTTGGCCTCGCCTTTGCATGTAGGTCCCCTGAGGGCATCTGTTCTTCGCTCAGACAGGACGGCGTTAAAGGAGCAGCTGATTAGGGGGCTCTGGCTCACTCAGGCCGGGGGGAGGGAGAGGTATGGAGTGTGGGGCTAGCCTGTGGTGACAGAGGCCGGCCTGACATTGCGACAGCCTGTGGCACGCCGTGCGTTCTACCAGGGAAGTTGTCCCTGGATCACGGGACCCTGGCAGTGGCAGGCTGCACAGGCTCCTGGAAGGGGAGGTGTGGAGAGTGACCTGTGCTCGCACACAGGCTTCTTGGCGGCTGCAGCAACAGCCTTAGCCTTTCATGCCCGTCTCTGGTGTCTGCACTGATAGCCGCAGCTCGCGCCTGTCTCTGGAGCTCGTTTATGCGGTGCTCTGAATCCCCTCTCCTCGTGCACCCTGAAACAATGGTCTCTTGCCTCTTAGGCACTTCCAGAATTTTTCCTGATTCCCTCCCGGCTAGCTGTGGTGCACTAGCCCCCTTCAGGCTGTGTTCACGCAGCCAACCCCAGTCCTCTCCCTGGGATCTGACCTCCGAAGCCTGAGCCTCACCTCCCAGCCCCCGCTTGTCCCGGCAGGTGAGCAGACAAGCCTCTCAGGCTGGTGAGTGCTTGTCAGCACCCATCCTCTCTGTGGAAATCTCTCTGCTTTGCCCTCTGCACCCCTGTTGCTGTGCTCTCCTCCATGGCTCTGAAGCTTTCCCCCTCTCCACCCCCCTGTCTCCGCCAGTGAAGGGGCTTCGTAGTGTGTGGAAACTTTTCCTCCTTCCCAGTTCCCTCCCAGAGGTGCAGGTCCCGTCCTTATTCTTTTGTCTCTGTTTTTTCTTTTTTCTTTTGCCCTACCCAGGTATGTGGGGAGTTTCTTGCCTTTTGGGAAGTCTGAGGTCTTCTGCCAGCCTTTAGTAGGTGTTCTGTAGGAGTTGTTCCACATGTAGATGTATTTCTGATGTATCTGTGGGGAGGAGGGTGATCTCCACATCTTACTCCTCTGCCATCTTGAAGGTCTCCAAGAAATTTTTTAAATTAGATGGAATCTGCCAGACTTGGCAATTTGGAGGATATGGTGTATACAGAAAAAAGAAGGGGAAAGAAGGATACTCTGGTTTCTTGTATGAACTTTGAGTAAATATAGTTATGAACATTACCATTCACGTGGAGAGGGAACGTGAGAGAAAATGGAGGAAGGAGGGGAGAGGAAACAGAAGAACAAGCACGAAGACAAAATAGCAAATAGTATCATTTCAGAAAATGCTACAATTTCAATGATTAAATAAGTGTTTAAAATAGGTCTGATGAACCTAGGGGCAGGACAGGAATAAAGACACAAACATAGAGAATGGACTTGAGGACATGGGAAGGGGAAGCTGAGACAAAGTGAGAGAGTGGCATGGACATAAATACACTACCAAATATAAAATAGATAGCTAGTAGGAAGCAGCCACGTAGCACAGGAAGATCAGCTTGGTGCTTTGTGACCACCTAGAGGGGTAGGAGAGGTAGGGTGGGAGGGAGACGCAAGAGGAAGGAGATATGGGGATATATGCATATGTAAAGCTGATTCACTTTGTTATAAAGCAGAAACTAACACACCATTGTAAAGCAATTATACTCCAATAAAGATGTTAAAAAAAATAAATAAATAAGTGTTTGAAAAATCATAGACCCTCCCCCTGCCATTTCTATTCTGTTTTATGCACCAAATGCACTGTGATGGATTTGGCATCTCTTCTGGGGCAGCAGAGTCTAATTGATGACATGGTAAAGCAGACCATGAATGACAAACAACAGGAGGCTCATCACAGTTCTCCCTTCAGTTTCTTAAACCTGTGCTACTTTGAATCTGACCAGAGCCAGTTCCCCCACTGTTTATTGCCAGTAAGTGAGGTTAAGAGTAGTTTCTAATCTTACAGTTAGGAAAGCAGTGTATGTATGTGGAGGCCTGGTACCCGCTTGCACTCCTATCTTGGGAATCTGAATATATTTTACCAGAAAGATAATTCTCTGCAGTGATTATTTCTATAGTATCATTAAGACATTCCTTTGTCTACATTATAGATTTAATAACCTGTTAATGTCTGATCAAGGAACCTAACCACTTTTATCTGGAACTTGGAATACATTGGGAAAATGCCACTTTAAAAATCTAGTTAGAAAATAATTTATGAACACTAATTGGAAATTACTAATGTGAAGTTTGAAAGTTTTGTTACAATGGGTCTGTTTTAAGAGCATCAGAGTAAATCACACTACTCTAATTCGTGTTAAGGATATTATACTCAGAATTGCTCTTTACCTTTTAGCTTGTGAGCACTTTAATTTCTGATTTTTTTTTCTTTTGCTACATCTTTAGAAATTCATGTTATAGTTAATGTGGAAAAAATATTGTATATAGCTCTCTCCCTTCCTATACCGAATTTGAAGATTCTAAGGGGAGGGCTTTAAATGTTTTAGTTCCCTAATTGTCCAAAAGGCCTGAAGCTTCTTAAAGCTTACTGAAGAGTTGAATTGTGCTGTAACTTTGTTTTCTGTAATTGAAGTTGAGAAAAACTACAAACAAGCCTACATTTAGCATTAGTCAAATGGCTGTCTGGATATTCAAGTAGCACTCTGATATTTTGTTATTGGCTTATTTTTCCCATGTTTAAGGCTCCTTGAATTGTCAAATAAAAATGACTTCTGAAGTATTAGGACATTTTTAGTTCCTACTGTGAACAAACAATGTAGGCGTTTTCTTCTGAATTTTATTTCAGATATCTCTACCGCAGGACCTCTTGGCACGGGAAGCACCACCACCAGTACCACCCTTCGGACCACAACTTGGAGCCCAGGCAGGAGTACCACCCCATCAGTGTCAGGAAGAAGAAACCGGAATACCAGCACACCATCTCCAGCAGTTGAGGTACTTGACGACATTACCACACACCTTCCGTCAGGATCATCCCAAATCCCAGCTCTAGAAGAGAGCTGTGAGGCTGTGGAAGCTCGAGAAATCATGTGGTTTAAGACCCGTCAAGGACAGATGGCAAAGCAGCCGTGCCCTGCAGGAACTATAGGTAAGTCTGTCCTACAAAGCTGAACTAAAAGTGTATTGTTACTTTGGCTTGCTTTCCTAGTTATTTTTTTTTTTTTGGTCACAACGTAGTTTTGTTACTTAGCATTTGATTAAATTCTGGACTCAGCTAAATTACAATTTATAACCAAGTATTTTCAGAGTTTGAGAATGCAACCTGAAGAAGTCACAGGTGAGAATTTGGTGGGCATACCTGTGAGATAAATAGTTTTCACCCATGCTGTGAGGTCAAATTACAATTAAGCTATGGATGTCCCAGCTACTCCAAAGAGCCAGCTCACCTATGCAACAGCCCAGAGTGAATCACTGGATTGGTGGGAGCTAGTTCTCATGCTTGTCACCAACTGTCAAATGTTTATTGCAGAAAACTAGATCGAGGACTTCTGTATTAGATGATCATTGAAACTACCTAACATTTAACAAAAGAGAAGATTTGACTATCCTTTATTACCAGTCATCGTAGCTGTTCTTTAATAGTTGGAGCCTCTTGACATTGTCAGGGATGATGCTGGCAGGAGCCAACCTCCTCTTACACAACATCCACTAGAGAGATCAATCCTGCGTTGTTTTCTCTAGGAGGTAGTCAAGAACTAGATAGCTCTCTGTCCCCACACCTTTTTCTTTTTGCTGATGTGATTCATAATATCACCAAATGGTAACCATATTATTATTTACCATTTTAAGCCAGAAATAGTTTGATTTCTTACTGTTACAGATATTGATCTTCATAAAACTAATACTTGACACCCTGCATAAAATTTGCATTATTGCATAAAATGTGTAAATAAAACAAATGCATAATAGACGTCACTAGACTAACATTGTTAGGGGCTGTGATTTTGGGTGTTATTGATTTGGTTACTTTAATAAGTTTGTCTTAACAAAGTTTCAATGTGGAAATGTCCTTCTGAATTCCATGGTATATGAAGTGGTGGGAAGATAAGAAGATATATAAAAGTGCACATTTAATTTGTTTTCATCAAAGTGTTTAAAAATATTCTGAGATCTTCCTTCCCTTTATGAAGGGGCACAATATTTAGTTCCAAAGTTTTCTGTGGTATTGGAATCAGAAAACATTTGGAACTTTTCTCTTGGCGCTGTCCCCTTAGTTCTGGACCTCAGTTCCTTTATCTCTAAAAGAGAAATAATAACAGCCCCCCTTTCTTCAGATGTTTGTTGTAAAGGTTAGTGAAATACTGTATTTGAAAGCAGTTTGCAAACTGCAGAGCAGTACAGAAATATGTCATTCTTGTTCTGTGAAAATTGAGAAAGAGATTTACAGGAAACCTTCTGAAGCCCTCCCTCCCAGGTGACTGTGCTTACTCTGCAGTCTTCTTTTTACCCTTTCTCTGTCCCCTCTGCTGTGCCCCTGTTCAAGGCCCACACAGTCTTTTCTCACCTGAATTATTGCAATAGCTTCCTCACAACTTCCATATCACTCCCTGAAATTCATCCTCCATGCTGCTGCCACAGTTATCTTTCTACAGCCTAAATCAGCCCATTTGTCTCCTCTGCGTAATGGTCTTCATTGATTTTCCAGCACCTACAGATGACAGACAAGGGCATTTATGATCTGGCTCTGCCAGCCTTTCCAACTCCATTAAATACAACTTCCCTACCCAGTAGACCTCAATTCAAAACACTTGATGATTCCCAAAGACAGCATACTTTTCCTTTGCCTGGAATGCCCTTACCCACCTTGTTTTCCTGAAAAACCTGCAAACTGATTCCTTTAAGACTCAACCGCTACCTTGCCTCTGAAAACTCAAGCAGTAAGCCCCATGGAGGCAGGTACCACATTCATCTAATTCATGAAGCTATTCCCTGTACCTGGTATAGTTGTCAGCAAATGCTTTAAAAACATTGAGTGTTTGTTGTATTATGTTTCTCTAATGCTAGTTGCTTGCTAGGCACTGTACATGGTGTTTTAATAGACATTACCTCAGTTTAATGATCATAGTCTTACCTTTGCTCATATTTGAACATATTATGGATATAAAGTCATTATAAGAAAGATGGTTTGAATATTTGAAGCAGACCTATTTCTCTCATTATTTTAGGAGTATCAACTTATCTATGCCTGGCTCCTGATGGAATCTGGGATCCCCAAGGACCAGACCTTAGCAACTGTTCTTCTCCTTGGGTCAGCCATATAACACAGAAGGTAAATCGTGTCACTTACAAGGAAGGCTTTGCCAGATCCAGATCCTCTGTTGTTGATTATTACTGCTGAAAACAAAATAGTCAATAATTTTTTTAATTAATGTGGAAAAAATTCTCCACTTTATTTTAATTTAAGATTTAATGACAAGCCTAATATGCTATGAGCTAATTCTAGGATTTTGTTGTTCTTAAAGGGGAAATCCATGCACTTCCTCTAAGCCAGGCAGTATTGCTTATAATAATTTTATTATTAATAAAATTTTTATGGTATTGTGAACTACAGATATAAAAGTCCAAGAGGTATTATAAATCAAGCAAGCAAAAGCTTCTAGCATATATACATATGGATTTTCCTGTGGAAATAATAATTACAAAAAAAAAAAAGAAGTCTACCTTTGGAATCTTAATCCATTTGATAAATGTTCTGTAACCTAATCATTTATCAGTGTTAAAAGTATACACATGTGTGACAGAATCTTGCAGACTCAAATTTGCAGGGCTTATTCGGTTGCAATATGTTGAACATTTTTATTATTAATGCACTGTGGGGCTTTGAATTGATTTCATTGCAAACAGAGACCAGATGTGCATTTATGCCAAAAGGGCTATGGGATGAATCCTTATTATAGCAATTTGTGCGGATTTATGCACTCTTAAAATGGAGAGTCCTTCTATGTTACATTAGCTATGCTGAGGAATTTCTGAAAGAGATTTTTCCTGAGAAATATTACAAATGATGGCCTTACTAAAAGCCTCTCTGTGCCATTTGCTCTTTTCTCTATTTGTTTTTAACCAGGCTTATCCTCAATAATATACTGTACAATAATCCATAAATATCTACCCAGTAGATTGTTTAGCAGATGAGCCATAACCATCTATTTACCCTAAATCATGGAAGAACAGTGGTTATATTGACTCCAGTTACCCTCTTACATGTGCATCTCCATACTTGTTGCTATTCATAATGATGCTTCTCCAGTTTCAGTACTGTTCCTGCCACAGTTTTTATGTCCTTTGATTTTATTACAATGTAGCTCAGACCCCAGGGCAAGTAACTCTTCCTGGATGTGATCAGATTAAAAGATCAGTAGCATATCTCCTTACATTAGCAACTTTTAAAAAATATTCCCTACATACTAAGCCTGGGGGGTTAATATTAATTCAGTAATAATTCACCTAGAAAGCTGAGTGTTTTCATGATCATTCCTGAATACGGTTGGCCTATTTCCTTGCAGAAATTACTGGTGACTTTAACTGATAATGATGCTTAATTCTTTTCTTTCCTCTGCAGACCTGCTAATCTTGTGACAAAAGGCACAATTCCTTGCAAAGAGCAGACAGCTCTTGCCCATTTGATTTAGGGATGGAATGTTTTTGTTTTATAGCAAGTATGTTCTGTTCTTTTGGAGCATTTCTGTGTAATCCTGTAGCACCTGTAAAATTATGTTGTATTATAATTATATTAAGATTATACAATTTAGAGAGTTGGAATTTATAATAATACCTTAGCTTGATTACTTATAAATTTATAGAATTGTCAAAAGTATAACAGGAGGTTTTTGAGCCCTGTGAATTGGCTTATGTAACTATTGCCAGGTCAGTGCTGGAGCTGGTGTTTAGCTGGGTCTACCTTTATCAACATGTCACATTTAGCCACAACACTGGCTACACTGTGAATAGATCATGATGGCCTTTATATCCCACACCCACTTACCTAGTCTCTCTTCACTTCTCTCCACTCTTTTACTTATACCTCCAACTATTTATGCTATTCATTAAACATAAATGATAGTTGAACAGGTTATCACAAAACTCCGACACTTTTAACTATTCACATCGTAAGCTTCTGAGAGAGAATTTGTAGGCACTGTCCACAGAGTTATTTGTCCCTATTTTCTTTCTCTTTTTTTTTTTTTTTAAATACATTTATTTACTTATTGATTTTTGGCTGCTTTGGGTCTTCATTGCTGCACGCAGGCTTTCTCTAGTTGCAGCAAGCGGGAGCTACCTTTCGCTGCAGTGCACAGGCTTCCCATCGCAGTGGCTTCTCTCTTGTTGCTGAGCATGGGCTCTAGGTACACGGGCTTCAGTAGTTGTGGCTCACAGGCTTAGTTGCTCCGTGGCATGTGGGATCCTCCCAGACCAGGGCTCGAACCCATGTCTCTTGCATTGACAGACAGATTCTTAACCATTGCACCACCAGGGAAGTCCTATTTTCTCTCCCTCCTTCCCAAAGCATCTTCCACAGAATTCATCCCTTTGCTCATTTCCTCCCTCAGTACCTGAGTCCCAAAAACAAACAGATGGAACCTTTGAAGAGGGTTTGTTTACAGTGGCATTTGTGGGAGCAGAGGTGAACTGCAAGGGATTGAGAGGAACCCAGAGCTAGTAACAAGGATGGAGCTGTTCCCAACCCCAGGCCTCTGGTTGCCAGATCAATGGAATGACGGAAAATTGGTAACAGAGTATCCTTGAGAGGAAAGATGACCTATAGACAAGAGACACAACCTAGCCTCAGGCAACTTTTCAGAAAAGATCTAGGGCAATAAATACTCTGATCTCACCCACTCACCTCTTCCACCCTCCTCGCCTGCCCAGCCTCACCACTGGCCAAACCCAAACAAAAGCCAGAGAAGAGGGGTGCTCTTACTAACATCATGTAAGTCCACCTCCCAGGGCAGAGAGAAGGATGGAGGAGGATGGAAAGAGGCCTTCCTTGAATTAGCAGATGGAAAGTAACCAGCAGAGTTCACAGTTTTTGCTTCCCTTCTCTCACCCCTCCCTTTCCCATCCCCCTCTCTTCACCGCCCCTCTCTTCCCTCCTTCCTTTCC
Organism: Balaenoptera musculus; assembly: GCF_009873245.2. Classification (NCBI taxonomy): domain Eukaryota; kingdom Metazoa; phylum Chordata; class Mammalia; order Artiodactyla; family Balaenopteridae; genus Balaenoptera; species Balaenoptera musculus. The sequence continues at coordinate 59,059,709 of NC_045789.1, read as the reverse complement.
CTTGTTCCATTCTCCTTCCTCTGTTCTGACCTCCCTGCTTTTCTTTAGTTTGTTGGTTATGCCAGTGTGAAAAAGTAAAAGTGAAATAGGTACCCGGAATGATTTGTTCCTTCCCTCCTCTGCTCATTGTGGTTCAGACTTTTAAAATAGAGTAACACTTGTTACCCGCAATAAAAGCATAGATGAAAAAAGAAAAGAAGGGGTGATTCTCTCATTTAAACAGTGTATTCAGTTTTCCCTCTGCAAGTTTGTGGGTGAACGTACCTTGGAACATGAGGCCCGTCTCTTATGGCTTTATAGTGCCTGTGGGGAATTCCTGAGGGCTCTTAAGGAAAGACCACCCTGGATCGCAGTCACTGCATCTTTGCCATGGGAGGATCTTTCATTTTGTTATTGGTACTATTCACTCACTGTGTGGCAGGCACCGCTGTAGACAGCAAGTATACACAAATAAATGGGTCAGGATGCTTTACTTTAGTTGGAGAAAGCAAACCTTAAATTTTCATGTTCATTAAGAAATGAGTAATGTTTTTTTCCCCTACAGTCAGGCCAGGAGGGAGAAAACAAGCAAAGAATCTTGTTGGTTTATGACTCACAAATGAATTTAGGCCACTTACATACTGGTGAAATTATAGATTACATTTTGAGTGATATTAAAGAGTAGATTACATTTCACTAGAGAAAATGTAAGCCTTTAAAGGCAGAAGAAATTTGTTACAAACTGGCCAGAATACTTTCATAATCATGAGATTTAATAATTTGTATAGAAGGGGAAAAGCAAAAGTTGTACAAAAAGGTGCAGTGGTGGAGTGTAGGGGCAGAGAGGGAAAGAGAGATTGGTAGGTGGGTGGGTGGGTGGACGAATGGGTGGACAGAAAGGTAGGTACAAAGATAAACAGATGATTGGATGCAAAGATAGATTAAATAGATAGTGAGATTAGGTACATATGTCTTCAAATTAATGTTTTAAAAATATGTTTCTGGTCATATTGGAAGCCAACAAATTAGTTTAGAGTTCTGCCTTCTCTAACACATGTGGTAAAATATCCTGTTTTCTCACATTCCTTTATGACTGCTGAAATCATAGTCTCTAGCTTCAGCTTGACCTCTAGCTTGGACTCAACTTATCAAAAAGGAGTTTATATTTTCTATTTTGCATACCTTTAAAGAATTCATTGCACTTTATAATCCCTCCTGTCTTTTTTCAATTGAAAATTGTGGAATTAAAGTTGTGAAGACATTCCGTATTTATTTACATGTAAAGTAAGGTCTGCTTCCTACTTCATTACCTGGTCCAACTATTATAGGAAAAAGATATGCCTGAATTGTTACTGGGAAATAGTCTTCTTATTTCTAGCAAACTGAAATATCTTTTCGTTTGTTTGCACACAAACTACTGACAGCTTTTGAGATAATGTAAGATTCTTCCTGCATTTTCTAAAGAAGGATGTGAAAATCTAGAAATGATGTTGCTGTTTTACGGTATAAAATAAGCCGGTGATTTGTTCTGGAAGACTGGTTGAATCCTGTCATCCAGATCTTAATTACTCCATTCTTTAACCTCTGTAGATCTACTATAGAATGAAAGTAAATTGCTTGTTAATTTGATCAGAGATTAGTGGAATTTCCACATCTTCAGGCTCATTTAGCCTACATTCAGTTGTAAGCTAGAAACATTTTATTGTTTATATACCTACTTGACTCAGATTTATAGAAAAATAGGCAGATCTTTCAAAGAAATAGTAGCTTTGTACTTAAACAATATGAGTAACTTCTTCATGAATTGTTTTGACACCTGATTAATATTTGATATAATAAATCCCATAAAATGTCAAAGCTTATTTCAAAGAAAACTGTTTTTCCTTGTGTCAAAATTTGAAATGCAAATAGTATCCATCTCTGTCATAATTATTATCCTTAACTACAGCTGCAGGGTTTTCCCTCCCCTATTGAAGCCCTAGGTATAATCCCACCATTTCAATACAGGCATTAATTTACTAATCCTCACAAAACTCATAAGATTTCTCAGTGCGCATGTACTTATTTCTGAGAAATAACTTTAGCAGAATAAAAGAAATGTTAAAGATAGACATTGTAATGATGTCTTTAAGCTAGAATATATGAAATAACTATTTCAATCCTGCCTCTTTGCACAGAAGACTTGAGGCAGATTCAAGATATGTGTATATTTTTGTATGGAAATAAGATAATAATAACAGTGGTGAGAGAAATAAATAGGACAATCAGAAAGAAGAGTAAAAAAAAAAGAGTAGCTTCTGGATGCCCCTGGAAAGAATATGGTTAGTGAAGGCCTGGTCTGATAAGGCAACCTTTGAACTGAGCTTGAACCTTGAGGTCACAGTGACTATGAGAGAGTCCAGTTGATGGCACCACTGCCATTAACAACAAGAAAATTGGAGATGACTCTTGGTGCCTCCCTTTCCTTCCCCTCACACATCCAATCAGATAATAGCCCTCTCAGGGTACTTGTAAATCTCTCCCAACTCAGGCCAGTTGTCACTTTTCTCCACTGCTACTACCCTTAATCCACAACAGCTTCTTCTACTGCTCTGGCAGTAGAAGACCTCACAGCAGGTCCCCTTTCATTCACTCCTGAACTCTCTAATCCATTCTACTGAGTTTGATTTCAAATATAAGACTGATTAGCCCACTCCTATTTAGACTCTTTAGTACATTCACATCACTCTTAGCACAATTTTCCAAAATCGTCATCATGACTTCCAAAGTGGGACTACTCAATCTGCTCCTTGCTTACCTCTCCAGTTGCCTAAACCCCAGTCACAAGTGCCCTTTGTGCAGCGCCCTTAAGACTCCCTGCCCCCCTCTCCTAAAAGCTGCTCTCTCTGCCTGGAAGCTCCTGCCCTCATCCCAAGCTAATTCCCTCTTTTCTATTTCATCTCAGATTACACATTCTTTCTCAAAGAAGTATTTCCTAAATTATTCCCTAACTTCATACACCAGGTTAAAATGCCTTTAAACTACTCTACCGCACTGGGATTCTGTATTGCCCTCAAAAAAACAAATCAAATTCTTGTGCAGTTACTTTATTGATAGCCCTTCCCTTACTAGTACGTAAGGTCCTGTTATTGGGGACCATTTTATCCCCAGACTTTAGCATAATACTATTAGAAATTCAAATTTTGGTTAAAGAACAAATGAACATTTAGACTGAAGGAACAATTGTTGAAAATATAAATAGAGATAGAGATATTCTATTTTTTAAAACTAGATATATATATTTAATACATACAGACACACAATTTGTGCTATGTAGGTCCCAAATTGAATTCTGAAGATAGAAAAATGTGCTTTTTCTTTCTGTTCTGCCTTTAGTACCCTGTCTTCCCAAACCATGATTATTTAGACTTCGCTTTTTATATAGCATCTTCTTGGCTCTCTCTCCCCACCAGTCCCCACCAGAATTTTATCTTACCAAGTCACCCTCAACTTGTCTTTTAACTTTCAACTTATTGTTACTTTCTGTTGCTTTCCCACCTAATTTCCAGGTGTTTATTACCCCTGTACTATATTCCAATAACACCCCATATACATTCTGTTATTATAATTGCACTGTTGAGTTAGTATTATCTGCCTTTATGCACCCTCCCCCACAATACCAACTAGTAGAACGTGAGATTCCTGAGTGCAAGAGCCACATATAACATTTGTCTTTATTTCCTTAGGAAATAACAAGTGTCCAAATGATTGTTGAATGAATGAAAGAATTTTACTATGATTTCTTCAATTTTAAGAGGAAGAGAGGATCATAATGAATAACTGGTTATATTAGTTTTTATTTTACTTTAAAAACATGCTTATCACATTTTTATTCTAAACATTTTTGTAACTTATTTGTACTTTAGTTTTTTTCTTACAACTTTCTTGTTGGTGAACATTGAGTTCCAGAGTTATTTTGGGGGATTAATTAGATTTATTCTTCATAAATAAACACTTGAGTGCTAAAATGTAGTTACTATTTTTAAGATAATCCACTAGTGATTTTCATATTTGACTCACGGTTTTACAACACTACACTATCTGCTATTGACACATATATAGGCAGCATCATTATCTTTTATGTTGCGAGCAGTAATATTTTGACTTATTAGTCATTTACATTTTCAACTTTTTCATTACTGTACATAAAGAAAAAGTTTAAATTTTTATATTAGGGAATTACATAAGCCTCCTTTTTCATCTTATCATGTCCTACCCCAATGTTATAATAATTAATAATTGAAGACTATGTTTGTACAACTACACAGAAAAAGAAAAGAAATTGAATTACAATGTGAAAATACCTATTTTTTTGTTTGATAAGTAATTTTGTTTTTTATAATGTTCCCTGATAGCTGTAATGAAAGACAGTACTTGCATCTTTAGTTTTGAAGATGATGTATGAAAGAAAGCCTATTATCTACTTTAGTAGATCTCAGCCTTTTTCCAACAGCGCCCATTTAAGTGAATCAAAAGACTCCAGAGGTCCATGTGCCTTGACATTTTCTCATAGAAAAAATATTATGTGGTAATAAAGACATAGAAGAAAACAATACAGTAATAATGATAATAAAACATACAAGTGCATAATGCTTAACAAAGTAAAACAATAGTAATTCCACAAATAGATTCATTTTTATAAGAATAGCGTAGGTGGGAAACTACAACAAATGCAAGACTCTATGAATGGTGGATGTGGCATCTGTCACCCCATTGATCTCCAGGGTTGATTCGGCTGATCTGGCTGGCTAGGCGGGTGTCCCCTTCCACCCTCACTGCTCCACGTGCATCCCTTCCAAAGCTGCTCGCTTGGTTGAAGAGGATGACCTTTCCCAATAGAGGAGGACCATTCTTCATTCAAGGGTATATGAGTAGGGGCACTCCCCTGCTAGAACCTAAAATCAAGCTCTCAAGGTCCATTTGTAGGAGAACATAGGGTAGTCAAGCTTCCAAGACTCTAGAAATATCCGAATGAGGTGCTGCATGTGGCAGTCTGCCTTTCTATAAAAAAAAAAAAAAGATTCTATGAGTGGTGCATTGATTAAAAGAATATCCCTTTGGAAAATGATAGGAATTCCAGCTATCTGGATACTCATGTGCACAGGAGTTTTGCAACATTGCCAAGCAATTGTATCAGGTGTTCAGACTTACTGATGGAATATTGAATTTGAATACTTCATGAGTACTAGCATTTCATCAATTTAATTAACAAATACTGAATTTTATAAATCATTAATTGCTTTACTAGATTACCAGTAAGTAGCCCTAAATTATATGTAATGATTAAATGTGTGGATTATAATCACATTTACGTCACTTTGTGACCACTTAAAAGTACTTTCATGATCCATCAGTGGGTCTACATTGACTTTGTTACACACTTATCCTTGAACCTTACAATCTATTCCATTTGGTCTTACAAGTATCTCAGGTTTTCAGGTCCTGACCATAATTTACAAATTCAATAAATTTAGTGCAAGTGTTTTTTTATTTTAAGGGTTTCTAAAAAGTACCAATTAACTATATAATAATACTTTAACATATTCTTCTTGTAATACATTAATATATTCTTCTTGTAAAATTTAAACATTGAAGAAAAGGATTTGTTTTTTGATTTCCATGTTTCAGATTTTGTTCTATGTGTTTAAACATATACACATATATATATAAACATAAAATATTTACATATAATATTTATTTTTCATAGGTAACATGTTTATATGCTACTCAAGTTGTGTGTTCATATTTCACAAATAACATGCCTATATATATTAGCATATAAATAATTTTTATACTTGCATTTATTTTAACTCAATATTACATGTTGAAGATTAACGTTAACAATATTGTTCTCCTTCATACTTTTAAACTGTTGATTAATATTCCATAGTATTTATATACATGAGCAGTTTTCCACAGTCATAACCCATTTTGTTTTATAAGCAAGCTAGAATGAACATCTTTGAACATATCTCTTTCATAACAGTGGGATTATTTTTTATGGTTGATAGTGATAAGACAAATCTCTGTCTTATACAGTCTTCACATTTCAGAGTTTAATAGACACTAGTAATTTACTCTACATAGGAAGTATGCAAATATACACATTCAGTAGTAGTTTATGATGGTCATATACATTTTTACAAATCTTTGCCAACACTTTGTTATTAAACTATTTTTACGTTTTTGAATTAGGATTTTTCTATATACTTGAGAATGTGATTGTTAACAATTTAGTTATTCCAATTTCTCCAATTTATTCATGTTTCTTTAACATTCAATACCGCTAGGGATTTATTAAGCATCCCTGAGTAGATAGTGATAACCTATTTGACTAAGAGTTTTTGTTGTGCCCCTTATAGCTTTCTGGATAGCCATTAGGAAGATAGCCTTACAAAGAGAGGACCTTTCTGTTCGGGATTCTAAGTTCTGTATTAGACTGTGTTAAAAATAGAAAAAGAGAAGAAAAGAAAATTTTCTAAATAACGACACTATTATATATTTAAGTAGTAATAGAGCAGGCTAAAGTCAGGAAAGATACGTGCCAAACCATTAACAATCTCTGGGAAGTGGGAATATATAGAGGCAAAAGAAGAGACATTCATGATTTTTGCATTGCATACCTATATCTGTATTGTGTAAATGTTTTATAATCTTATTTTAGTCTATTAGTTTAAAAATGATAAAGGACATGATAAATTGGGAAATCACACTTACTTTCTTTTTTTAAGTTCCCCAGGCCTTCCTTATAAACTAATATATATTCCTATCTTCTTATTACCCAGAGCTATCAAATTTGCTCAAGTAATCATAGGGTATTAGTCTATCTCTTTTAACATCTTTGGATTGTTGACAATTTGAAAAATTCTTGTAGAATATACTTGAAAAAGCAGCACGTACTTTCAGAAAAGGAAAGTGCTAGAAACTAAGCAATAGTTTGCTACCTAGTACATTGGGAACAAAATCTCTTACTTAGTAAGAAGATGAAGAGCACTTTGAAAAGCAGGGATTTTATTTGGAATTAAATTTTCACAGAGTTTAGCAGCCAGTGACTATTTGTTGTTAACCAAGTGCTAAACTAGGCATAATGGAAAATTTGTACTGGCCTCTGTCAACATCCAATTTAGAAATGCATAGAGAAAAGTCATAGGGCAAACCTTTAGAAATGCATAGAGAAAAGTCATAGGGCAAACCAGATGGGTAAACTAAGAACAATTTCTAGAAGTTAGACTCCTCAAGAGGAGCTTCCTAAAGGCATGAATTTCAAGTTAAGTATTGAAGAAAATAATGGATTAGCAGGAAAACTTAAGGAATGTATACCAAGTAAAGATGGGGTTTAATAACTTTCTTGCCTCAATGATTAAAACATATGCAAAAACAATTGTCCAAAGAAACCAATAAAATTACTTATTTAAGATCTCTTTCCTTTTTGTTCTGTTTTCAAAATTGTAGTTGAAATCTGGAGAGACGGCTGCCAACATTGCTAGAGAACTGGCTGAACAGACAAGAAATCATTTGAATGCTGGAGATATCACTTACTCAGTCCGGGCCATGGATCAGCTGGTAGGCCTCCTAGATGTACAGCTCCGGAACTTGACCCCAGGTGGAAAAGATAGTGCTGCACGAAGTTTGAACAAGGTAAGGACCTTAGTTACATGTATCTTTAAAGTTGTAAAATCAGTGAGACTTCCCTGATTAATTTCTTTCTTTCCATAAAATCAGATCATTCTAAAGAGAATTGCTAGCTATATTCAATTCACTTCACTATTGCAGTATAATAATGACCTTATTTGACTTTCAATCTAAGGAACAATAACTGATATCTCTCTATATGTATTTTGAATTTACAATTCTATTTTCCATAGTACTCTTTTGTATACTAAATTCTGACAGGGTTAACTTAATATAGATAAATGCCATTTCTTTTGGGGTTTTTTTCCCTTTCAAACCTTTATATTAATATAATTAACAGTAAAACAAATGTCTAATCAACAAGCAGAAATTTAGAAAATAACAATGAAAAAGGATATTAGTAATACATTATAGATTTTTTAAAAAATCATTTAACCTAATTAATATTACATTAAAAAAACTCATAGGGCAAGTATTTGTTTTAATTTTTATTTCCTTTTGGTTTTTTAAATTACTGATTTTGTATCATTACCATTATAATTTAAAAGGTTTAAATGTGTTTCAGCAACTTTGAATTGTAACTAATAAAAATAATTTATTTTTTAAATTTTAAGGAATTTTATGTATTTTAATTTATATTTATAAATCTACTATATATTTATATACATTATATACTCATATATAAGCATTTTATATATAACCTATACACATATAAGCATTTTATTTACATAAGTATGTAAAATATATTTAATATATTTATAAAGAATATCATTTATTTATGTAACAAAATATCACATGGTGAAAAGATATTAGAATGCTGCCATCAGATAACATGTATTCCCTGAATGGCATTTTTGTAGTAAAGATGATCGGTTATTGAAACTTGATTTTAAGGTCTCAAATATCAGTGATAATCTTATTACTTAAAAAAGCAAGAATTTGGCAGTGACGGTCTAATGTCCTGTATGGAATTCACTAAATGAACATTCCCCTTTAGAATGAAAAAATAACTTTGCAGACTGGTCTTTATTATGTTTATTTCTTTTCTGTCTTATTAGACTAGGAGTCTCACTCATGAGAAGAAAGAAATTTTTTAAAATAATAATGGTTCGACATTAAAAAGCTAGATATTTTATCTGTCAGTTTTTCCTGCAATTTCATCCTCAGAAAATAGATTCAGTTTTATCAATTAGATATAAATTATTACTAAAGGTTTTTTCATGCTGAGCAAAAAGGAGTTATTTTTGTCATTCATATTCCTGATAGAATCTCAACCAAGCCGCTGGCAGAATATAATCCACAGCTGCCCGTGTAATCTGGGCATGCTGTGATTTTAATGTGTTATTACCCAGGCTGACTGGAGGCTATTAATGAATATTGCTGCCAGCTATTGTTACCATAATGTACTGGATATAGTCATTTCTATTAATGTTACATATCCATACCATTACTTGTTATAGCAATACTTTGTATCTTTATTTAAAAATGGTGTCGATGTCTGGCAATATCAGGTAAAGCTGGCAATTAATGTCACATTCTAACTAGCTACAACTAATCAGCTTGCCTAGTCTGAATATCAAATAACTACATAATGGACAAATTTTCATTTGTGAAGCTTTTTAATGCTCTCTTTTGTTTCTTATTTGGCTCTTTTCAACTGTTTATATAACGTGGTTTGTTATATGTTAATTTGCATGATGGGGTAAGAAGATGGGAGGGCAGAGGTTATTCACATGCTTCCTGGCTTGCTCTCATTTCCTGTGGTTCCCACTGTTCCCTGAAGCAGTTTTAACCCATCAGATTTGCAAAGTCAACTTGGTACAAATCAATTGTGCTCCACATTGAAATTCTGGAGGGTTTAGAGACCTGCTAAACCAAAATGAGAGTCAGTGATCCAAATGACAGTGCTGACAATTTACTTGCACTCATTCCTCACTTAATTCTTTAGAGGAGTAACTGCTCTATGCTCATTGAAGAATGCATGAATTAAAGTGGGAGAGTATTAGCCACACAAAAGGCATCAGAGTAACTGCTTCTTAAAACTGGGTAATTTTCTCCTTGAACAATCGAGGCTACTGAAGGAAAATAATAGGGAAAAGGAGGAAAACTACAATCTAATTTATAAAATTTGCAGTCATTTATTTAAACAGAGCAAATATATGTATTAATTATTCATTTTATCACCAGGAAAAAATGTTTGGGACTGAGTATGAGTTGCTGTTAACCTTTTGCCCAGAAAAACATCATTCTGTATGCAAACAAAGAAACACACAGAAACAGGCTTGTTATCCCGCCGAAGTTTCTAAAATGTATAAAATTTTTGGTCAAAACCATCAAAAGGAATTCTTCAAGAAATAAAAACAAGATAAATCACAATATCGATTGCATTCTTTTAATCAGAAGTTACTTATCTCTTGGTATTTGTCCCTTAGAATCAAATAGTCAAATGAATGGGCATTTCTATTTTCTCAATAAATAGAACTTTTTGTATGTATGAACAAATGGTTTGTGGGACACATTAACCATCTAAAAATCTGTAAACCACAGACAATTTACTATCTTTAAAAATGGGTTCCAAATTTTTGACATAATTTACTTAACTTCCTAGATCTTCATTTGTGGCCCATGAATTAATAACTAACCTCATATGAAATGAATCATGTCAAATGAATGAAGTATATTGATTTTTACTAATTTCTACTAAATTTAGTCTAAGATTTCTTTCCATCATTAACAGCTTTATACCATCCAGTTATCACTTGGGTTCTGAAAAGCTGTTAGTTACTATTTTTCAAGCCATTGCTGACATTTTGCTGCTGCTTAGCTTTCATTCTCTTCTTGAAAGTAGTGCACAACAAAATAAGGTGTTTGTGTAGATGTGTTCTTTTATTTTTCTTGTTTTCTTCTGTCACTAACTTGTTTTTTCTATTCTGTGTTTAATCTGCTGTCTTAATGGATTCAGCTTCAGAAAAGAGAGCGCTCTTGCAGAGCCTATGTCCAGGTACTTTCTGCGTTTTTATAAATGTGTTAAGTTGTTGAATTGTCTCTGTTGGTGATAGCATGTATGGGCGTCCGATAGAAAGATGATAATGTATCCTGTTGAACTAGAAGAATTTCAGGGAGGGCATGGAGGGTGGGAATGGAAAGTTATATGAAAGGGTATGTGCTAAAAAGAAATTTGACAGTGCCAGTGCTCTATCATACAAGAGAAGCCCAGACTAGCATAGAGGTGCAACTCTGGGTGTGAGAATTTTGATCATCACTGAAAGGTGAGTTGGGTGTAATATATAATAAATCTCTAATTTCTTCAGAGAGGTGGGTATGAAAACATTTCATTCCTATGTTGGTCTAAATAATATTTGAGTAGCAAGTCATCCAGAAATGACACTCAATCAAATAAGACAACAATTCCAGGATACTTGGAATATCATGCTTCTGTGCCAAATTAATCAAGACAAGCTGTGACGATCTTACTCTTCCACTTATTATAAACACATGAATCTGAATGTAAGTGTAATTTTTCCTCCAGTTCACATGTTGTAATTTGTTTCTAAGCAAGATAAAAAACATTTCTACTGTTTATGAGTTCTTTGTGAAAAAGAATCCCAGAAGCAAGCTTCATAGTTATTTTTAGAATAAGGGAAAGAAGGGAGGGGAGGGGAGAAGAGGAAAGGAGAGGAGAGGAGAGGAGAGAAGGGAAGGGGAGGAGAGGGGAGGGGAGGGGAGGGGAGGGGAGGAGAGGAGGGAGGAACAAAGGCAGGCAAGGTCAAATGACAAATTAAAATGACAAAGCTATTTAGTAATGACTTTGATGTGCTTTATTCAAGGGAAAGCAATCCATGGGTTGAGGCAGTAAGTGCCTCACCATCAGTGGTGCATTCTCCCTGAGGGATGTTGGACAAGAGTGGGTTTTATAGAGACAACTCTAAACAGGGCGCGATTGGCAAGGAGGTTAGGGATTTCCTTATAAGGCTAGCAGGTCCTGTTTTCTAGGGTAAGGTGAGCTAGCTAACGCTGAGTTGGAGGATTGTGATTAGTGTATGTGAGGTTTCCTTGACAGTCATTTCCCATAAGTGCAGATTTAGATTTGTGATGTGGACCAGACCACTGGGGCGGCCTCCATATTGTGGGTCCCAAAATACAAATTAACTTTATCAGAAGGAAGAAAAAATATGAAACTGTGTGACTGTCAACTTTATTCCATATGTGTATATATCATAGCATTTTTAAGGGGAAGGCCAACTACATTTATGAAGAGAGATGCCTTCAAGACCCAAATCGCTGGTTCTCAGATTAGTAGTCCAGAAAATACACAGTATCAGTTTATTCACAATAAGGGCATTTTGTGGCACAGTCATTTAAAAGGAAAAAAATAATAATTTGAACATTGAACAGAGATTAGGAAGAAAAGCTTTTAATTTGCATTTAACTTTATAAATTAATGAATCTTTGTATATAAGAAGCTGTTCAGGTTTATTTTTCTAAGGTTTTGGGAAAGAAATTGCTTGGGGAGGTTTATGTATATATATTGCTTAGTGTGTGCCATAGACAGAGAAATTGAAGTACTCTTCAGCATTGAAAGCTGAGGATCATTTTTGAGCAATATTAGGATTGTTTTTTATTGCAATCTATGCTATCCCTTTAATGGGGCCTTGGAGATAATTAGCCTTTCAGTATTTAAATCTATGAAATGCATGGTCATTCAAACATGAATCTCTGATGGAAAATTAATAGCACAGTTTATTCAGTAGCTGATTTCCTGGTGTTGTAATTGACTGGCTATGAATAAATGTTTCAGCTATTGACTAAACATCTGATAAGACCAAATACAAACAGAATATTGGTGAAGCAGAAATGCTGTGCTCACTATAACACAGCATTATTTCTGTTCCTTTTATTGTAGATCATTATTCTATGAAATTCTAGAGTGAATAATACCTTAAACTTTAGTCTATTTGAATTTTAAAGACTTATGTTCCCTATTATTTCTATGTTCAGAGCACATTCTGAGCTACCTATGAAAGAGGTATGAAATACATTTGAAATGTTTTATGCATTAAATTTGAAAAAAGATTATTATTTAGTTATCACAAGATTCTTAAAAAAAAAAAAAATTCCTTTCCATGGGCACAAGCAGTGATTCTCCTAGGTTTGATTTTGACCACCTAAACACATTTAGCTTTTAATTGTTTAGAAATAGTGTCTATTTTATGAATAATCTAGATCTATTTTTTATTTCTTGCTTCCCACTTTTTATTCCACAAAAAAAAAAAAAAAAAATGAAATCTGGACTGTCAGCCATCAGCTCTGATAACTCATCTGTAGGTGAACAATTAAAAGATAGTTGCTTTGATTTTTTACATAATATGTGAATCTCCTAAAACCCAATATTCTTTTGTCTCAAGAATTTTAACAAAAACAAAAAATTGGGTCAAATATATTTTATTTTTCTTTATTTAGTTGTAATTTTAGATTACATTAAAATCCTTGTTGACTATCAAAAGATAGATATTGACATGTCATAGTAAAAATAGCATTACTGTATTGTAGGCATAATACATACCTTCGTTTAGGAGATGGTTTTAAGTTTTAAGCCAGAGATAACAAATAAGCCTTGTGTTACATATGCATATTAAGTAGCTATCATGATATAATATTACCAGGAGGGACCTTAGAGATGAAGATGAGTGAGTTGAGATCTGGAGAGATGAAATGACTGGACCAAGGTCACACAACTAGCACCAGTGGCACTAATGCTGCTATCCTGATGTGCATCCAGTGCTTCTTCAACACCATGATTAAGAATAACAGTGATTTATTATGAAGAATAAATATGTTTATTAGGCATTGTGCCCATCATTGTGCAAAGCATTTTGCATAAATTCTTACTTAATATTCAAAACAACCCTATGATATAAGTTATTGCTATTCTTAAAGTAGAGAAAATGGGGCACAGGAAGCATTAAATGACTTTCACAAAATTACACAGTAATAATTGAGGGGCTCCTGAATTCAAAGTAAGGTCTTCCTGACTCAGAAACTCATGCTCTCATTCGCCAAAATAATGTGATTGCGGAACTGACATTATTTGGTGTTAGAAGTCAAGATATATTATTTGGTTTATATTTATTGATTTATGGTACTGTATTTCAGGAATGGTATAAAGTATAACAATCTTTTTTTAATTTCTCCTTTTTTTTGAGATTGAGCTCAAATGGCTGTGTGGTGATTATTTTGTACTCCTATAGCCAGGTCAAATACAAACATAATTTACTTTGAGGTCATTTGGTTTTCAGAGGAGACTGTGATTGAAAAATTATCATATTGAGAGAAGAAAAAAGCAAGTAGAAAATATTCTAACTCTATGTTAAAGGAGGAACAGTCAAACTGTTTTCCAAAGTGACCACACCATTTTACATTTCCACCAGCAATACGTGAGGGCTCCAATTTCTCCACATCTACAGTAGCACTGTTATTTTCTCTTTTTGATTATAACCATCCAAGTACATGTGAATTGCATAAGTTCTTAACTCTAGTGGTGGATTGGGGGCAGGGGAAGTTTTAGGAGGGTAATCCATGAACGAATAAAAAAATTATATGGCTCCAAAGAGAGGTCGGTGTTTTTCATGAGAATCTGAGAGTAGAGTGTGACCTCAAATAGCTTAAGAACAACTGCCTTCATGTTCTATAAATGTAACCAGAACTTATATTTATATTTTTTTCTCATTTTTCAATCCCAAGTTCCCATCTTTTAAATAGTAATGTTTGTTAGCATTGTTCTTCTCTTTAGCAGGAACTATTAAAAATCACTAGCGTTCATTTTTTACTGCTTTACAAGCAGGACATTTTCCTAGTTAAGAAATATGTTTTGATTTTTATCAGCAGTTTCTTTTGTCCTCCAAATCTCAGAGGTGGCATGGACTCCTTAGAGTCTGCAGTCGATCTTGCTTAATGGGAAATATAAGTACATACAGTTTTTGATGTGAATCTTTTGAGTCATTCTTTGGAATCTACTATTATTTGCATAGTCGGGCTGAGAACTGATCAGAAAAAATTGGTAAATAGATGCACATTTTTTTAAAAAGACACATATACATGCATACCTGGTTTCCTCCCTTCTTCCCATCCTTCCTTAAATTTTTCTTTCCTTTTTTTTCAAAGGCAGATAGTCTATGTGTTCTTTAAATCTTACCAAGTATTTGTAATAAGCTCTCTTTTTCAGTTTGGAATTATAGTTTGCTTTTTTTGTTTATTTTATTTATTTTGTTTGTTTCACCTTCATTATCCACTAGAAATCTGTATCCTAGGTACCATCAGTGTAAAAGCAATCTCTATCTTCAACTGTAAAAAACATCACATAGTAGTTAACAACAAAAACATTCAAGAATTACTAGTTCAGCACATGTGCCCAGTAATTTTATCAGTACTGGGAATATAGCAGTGCCCATAACAGGCCAAAATCCCTGCTCTCTCTCCTAGGGTGAAATGTCCAGTAGCAGAATGTAAACAGTATGCTAAGTATGTGAAATATATGGTATGTGAGATGATGATAAATGTTACGGAGAAAAATAGAGCAAGAAACGCATCACTGAGGTGACATTTCAAAAAAACTCTGAAGGAGTGAGCTGTGAAGATATGCAGGAAAAAGCATTCCAGCAGAGAAAACAAAGTTTCTGAGGTGGAAATACGCCTGTGTTGTCCAGGAAGCGAATGCAACTGGAGGAGAGTGAAAGAGAAGAGGGTAGCAGGACATTAATCTGTGGGGCAGCGAGGGCCCAGATCTGATAGACCATTGTAAGGACTTCAACTTTTACTCATAGACACACAGGAAGCCACTGCAGGTTTTTGAGCAGAAGTATGACATGATGTGATGTGTTTTCAAAGTGGAGAAGAGATTCTAGAAGGAAAAGTAAGGGCTGAAACAGGGTGACCATTTGGGCAATAACAACATTCACTTGGAACCGGATATGAGTGCAGGATGCTGAGATAATTCTTCAGCTTTGGGAATTTTTTTAAGTGGAACAAACAGGATTCGCTAAGGGGTTGTATGTGAAGTGTCAGAGATAGAGAGGAGTTGGAATGACATCAAGTGTTTTGACTGAGCAACTGGAAAGATGCAGTCACCATTTATTGAGATAGTCAATCTGTGACCAATTTGGGAGGAGCACGAAAAGAACTTCACTCAGGGGCATGTTAAGTTTGAGATTCTTATTAGATATACAATATTGATGGTAAATATGCAGTTAGATATACGAGCTTGAAATTTACCTGAGAGGTCAAGCTAGATATAATCATTTAGTAATGTTTCACTTAGAGTGGCATTTTCAGCCAATGTACTAGATGAATTCATCAAGGAAATGAGTGTAGAAAGAGAAGAGAAGCTAGAGCTGAGCCCCAGGACACTGTCATATGATGAGGTCAGGGAGAGGAAGAGGAACCAGCAGTAGAGAGTAACGACCAGCCTTAAGGAAGGAGGAGGACCTGGAGAGTATGGCACCCAGGAGTCAACTCAAGTTCTTGTTTCATGGAGGAGGAAGTGATGTCAAGTGCTGCTGAATCTGCTCAGAAGTGCTGATACAGCTTTTCAACGATAAAAGTAATGTCAACTTTTGATGAATTTAAAAAAATTCTAGGCCTTCCCTGGTGGCGCAGTGGTTGAGAATCTGCCTGCCAATGCAGGGGACACGGGTTCGAGCCCTGGTCTGGGAAGATACCACATGCCACGGAGCAACTGGGCCCGTGAGCCACAACTACTGAGCCTGCGCGTCTGGAGCCTGTGCCCCGCAAGAAGAGAGGCGGCGATAGTGAGAGGCCCGCGCACCGCGATGAAGAGTGGCCCCGCTTGCCGCAACTAGAGAAAGCCCTCGCACGAAACGAAGACCCAACACAGCCAAAAATAAATAAATAAATAAATACATTCATAAATACATAAATAAATAAATAAAGTAGCTATTTAAAAAAAAATCCAAAGCCTAGATATCTATATTATTATATGTACTGCATAAACATTTTTACCTATTGCTTTCATTTTTTTTGTCTGTAATGCAGACTTTTCTGTGAACCAAAGTTGCTACTTGCACCTTTGACAAAGTGCAGATTGAATTATGCCCGTTTTACTTGTGTGCCTTTGGTGCATGAGACAAGAAAGATTCTAACCTCCACTTATACTGCTAGGAAGAAAGTAATGAGTATTTTCAAGTTTCTTGTTTGGTCACTTAATTGGCTGTGTGACAAAGAGCTCCATGGTGCATGTCAAACGACTTTCTGAGTCCTCTAATGATTTGTGCTTTGCTTGACTTGTGATACTATTCTGTGTGGCCTGTCAGGCTGGATATCCTTGTTAAAGTGGCTAGAATAAATTGGCTAGTGGTGTGCATACAATGTAGTATATTAACTGCAGCAACGGGGAGTACTTTTAGCAGCTCTTTCAGGAGATTTCGATGTTTGCCCATAAGCATCAAAGCCAACCCAAACTTTCATTTAATATAATTAAAAGGACATCTGAAAGCAGTTTGAATCACACCAGGTTCTTGAGGTTTGGTAACCCTTTGTTAAAACCTTGTGAACTTAATATATTTCACAGCTTGATAAATCTGCACTTGATTTGAGTCAGTAAGAGAAAAAATATAAATCTGCACCCTGCATATTTCTGGTGCCCTGAACCTATTTCTAAAAGACTTTGAGATCAAAGAAAGTAACTTCCATCTACAAAGCAGAGTAGTTTTCTTTAGATAAAGAAGATATAAGAATTCTTTTCTATAAATTGCAGTCACTAAATGCTGTTGTAAAGCAATTGTTGAATCAAAAGATAGTAAAACCATATGTAATGTAAGCAGTGTAAATTATTCAGGTTATTATTTAAGAGCATAGGTAGGTCAGTTCATAAATCTAATAATTTGAAAACCTCCAAAGGACAATGACAGATGTTGATATTGGAGTTCCTGCTTTGACGTGCAAAGAACATCATTTTGGGAATCTCTCAAAATTCCCATGGCTAATGTGTCAGGTCAGGCAGAGATGGCCACTTTACAAAGTCATTTCTGACTTCCAGTTCGCACATTTCCTAGAAGTAAACAAAATGTTCCAGCTGCTGTTTGTATATACGTGGCTTGTAAATGCTTCAGGAAGTAATTCTAATAAGGGTGAAAAAAAAAAAGCCCTTTTGTTTTTAAATAAAATGTTTTCACTTAAAACAAAAGTATTTTCTCACTTCTTTTCACCAAATTTTATTTTCTTCTCTCTTATAACTTCTTGATCAAAGCCTAGATAACTACTTAATTGTAAAATTGTTTATTTAGAGTCCATTCTAATGCATCATTGCTTTCCGAACATGACTTTACTTTCAGAAAAGTTTTAAATACATAGAATATAAATAGATATACTTTCTACGCAAACACAAGAGAATGCACATCAATTTACTTTGCTATTTCTCTAACAGCATTATGATCATGTACCTAACCAGAAGGAAAAAATACATTTAAAATAGGATTACAGATTTAAGGTCCTACTTTCTGAAACTATCATTAGCATTTCTGGTACAGGTCAGGAAAGCAATGGAAGTTTTAAGGTGTCATTTGCAGTAGAGTAGTTCCTTGATGGCTTGGAACCAAATGATTTTTTAATATCGCTCCCAACAGAGTTATAATTCTGATATTTTCCCTTATCAGCCAGTAGTAACAGAAACTTAACTATGACAACTTAAACTAGGGCTTTATTTTCATTAAGTAAAAAGGAAATGCAGCCGAAACGGTTCAGGATTAGCATGAAAACTCCGTATCAGAGACCAAGGCTTCATCTGCTTTTCTGCTCTATTGTCTTTAGCACATGGGTTTCCTTCCTCAAAATGACAAGATGGTTACTTAGCATCCATGCTAATTTTTACGTAGAAAGAAGGATAAGGACAATTAACTAAAATATTCATCTCTGTTAGAACTTTCCAAATGTCTCACCCAACTATATTTGACCATTTCCCCTACTTCTGACCATATCCCTTGGGCTACTCAGGGATAGCCCAAGGGATTTAGCTTTGCATAGCTAAATGCTTCATTAATAGGTATACTTTTGCAGCTGGGCATAACTGTATCTATTAAAGTCCAGTGATTCTATATCTAAAACAAGAGAATTATTGGGCAAATAGTATTCTTAGATGAAACCAAAAATTTAATGTATTTAATGGTACATATTGATATATTCATCCAGTTTTGATGTAATAATCTACCATAGAGTTATGACAATACCAATGGTTACTTTTAAACCCTAAGTGTAGATTAAAATGTTCTTTTGATTGTTCTCTTATAGTTATAGTCTGAAAGCAATCATTTTTGTTAAAAGGAAAAAAAATTATTTCAGATTATTTCTGAATAGCTAATATAGGTATATGGTTTAAAATTCAAAAAGTAGTAATAATAGATATGGCTCCTTCCCACTGAGGCTGCTGCATTGCTAGCTCTGGGGCACGCCACTGACATTGTGACCTATTTCAGTGGTGCCCCCTTGGAGTTGTGTGGTGCAAGCAACCCTGCCTCTCCCCTGCCTCTCTCCCCAGTCATTCAGATCTCCTTCCTTACTGTTATCAGCCTCTTAAATATCCTACCAGAGAAGACTATTTTTACCACATCCATGTTTCTATAATGTTTCTTTATAAATTTTGTCATACAATCACAAAACAGTGCTGTTCTCTTTACCTACAACTAGGACTTTGGGAATAGCTGTGGCAGACCCACATTATGTGGTAGCATGCCACCACTGAAAAGAATAAGCATATAGAGATGATCACAAGGTACACTTGTATCACAGTTTATATCAACAAAAAAACTTAACTGTATCAGTAGGAAACCGGTTGAATAAAATGCTGCACCAAATAGTGGAATAATCTTTAGCCACAGAAAGAATGAGGTAGATCTCGTATTGACTCAGAATGATGGGTATAATACAGTATCAAGTAAAAAAAAGAAAAAAAAAAAAAGGCAAGCAGGCAAAACCAAACAAATAACGTTATTATGGTGATCACATCTATTTGTATATATGTGTAAATATTTACAAGTCTGGAGGGGTCCACAACTAACTGTCAAAGAAATTCTTTTTGGGAGAGGTGGGTGTTATTCCATAAATAGACTTTCCAGTTTTAATGTATATACTTATGTATTTTCAACTGTTCACAACGTATACTTTTTATTTATTTATTTTTTACTAGTACAGATTATTTATTGGAAAAGTTTTAGACTTACAGAAAATTAGTCAGTTAGTATCGAGTTCCAATACCATATATCCCTCCTACACACAGAGTTTCCTTTATTATTACTACCTTACATTAGTATGGTACATTCATTATAATTAATGAACCAATATGGATTGATATATTATTATTAACTAAAATGCATAGTTCAGATTCACTTAGTTTTTAACTATGCCTTTTTTCTGTTTCAGGATCCTATCAGGACATCACATTACATTTAAACATCATATCTCCTTAGGCTTCTCTAGGCTGTGACAGTTTTTCAGACTTTCCTGCAAGGTTGTCCTTTTTAAAGTCAGAAAATATATTTTCCATTTAAAATAATTAGTGTGTATACTTTAAGAAGAGCATAGAAGTATTCATTCATTCACTCACTCAGACAGTATTTGTTGAGCTCCTGTGCTTCAGGCACTGTTCCAGGTGCAATGATTCAAAGGTAAAGACAGACAGGATTACTACTCTTGCAGAGCTCACATCCTAGTTTAGCAAACTGGAGTTTGGGAAGGAAATAGACAGTAAAGCAATCAAAATAATAAAAGAAGATAATGGCCGAAGTACTATGCAGAGAATTAAAACAGAATCATGAGTTAAAGTAACTGCTTGGTTACTTTAGACTGTATGTATCTGGGAGATGGCAGTGCAGCTGACTCCTGGCAGTATGAGATCAGCCATGTGCCTATCTGGATAAAAAGCATTCTAGAATCAGGTCACCCATCATGGCCAAGTGAGGTTGGAGAGTTCTGGAAATAGAAAGAAGGCTAATATGCCTGAAGCAATGCGTTGAAGGAGAATACAGGGCTAGGAAAACTATGGGAAGGAGTCAAGATTCTGAATGCCATTGAAGAGTTTTAACTAGGGTCGTGACAGTAGATTTTTGCAAGATTAATTTGGTTGCAAATTTAGTTTTCCTCTGATATCCATTATTGCTGCTTCAGTTATCACCTTTATGTAGGTAATTCTCAAAAAACCCTAATCAACCACTTTAAACACTTAGAAATTTTGTCATTCCATTCTCCCTACTGCTGAATAATGTTTTAAAGATGCAAATCTGATTAAGACTTGATCCCACTCAAAGACTGTCCATTACTCTCTTTTTCACTAAAGAAAAAATTTCCTGTTTTGGACTACAGTGTTTGAGAATTTGACTCCTCTTTTCCCATACCTGATTTCCCATACCTTTAGCTGGCCCCTTCCATATTCTTAGATTCTACACTCCCAAAGTACCTAAGTACTTGCAGTTCATGTCTCTGTACCTTTTTAGTCACAGTTATGTTCTGCTTGGATTACTTCTATATTTGTTCTCCTTTCTCCATCCTTTCTTCTCAGTAACGTTGACTTATCTGCCAACACCTACTTTATAAGCCAGTGACTCTAAAGAAGCATTCTTTCTCCCACCTAGCCTGGATAAATGCCCTCTTATACATCCTCGCTTTTCCTCTTATTACAGCAATTATCAAGCTATATATATTTTTTAATTTAATTTAATTTATTTTTTATACAGCAGGTTCTTCTTAGTCATCCATTTTGTACACATCAGTGTATACATGTCAATCACAATCTCCCAATTCATCACAACACCACCCCCACACCCCGCTGCTTTCCCCACTTTGTGTCCATACGTTTGTTCTCTACATCTGTGTCTCAATTTCTGCCCTGTAAAGTGGTTCATCTGTACCATTTTTCTAGGTTCCACATATATGCGTTAATATGCGATATTTGTTTTTCTCTTTCTGACTTACTTCATTCTGTATGACAGTCTCTAGATCCATCCACGTCTCTACAAATGACCCAATTTCGTTCCTTTTTATGGCTGAGTAATATTCCATTGTATATATGTACCATATCTTCTTTATCCATTTGTCTGTCGATGGGCATTTAGGTTGCTTCCATGACCCGTCTATTGTAAATAGTGCTGCAATGAACATTGGGGTGCATGTGTCTTTTTGAATTATGGTTTTCTCTGGGTATATGCCCAGTAGTGGGATTGCTGGGTCATATGGTAATTCTATTTTTAGTTTTTTAAGGAACTTCCATACTGTTCTCCATAGTGGCTGTATCAATTTACATTCCCACCAACACTGCAAGAGGGTTCCCTTTTCTCCACACCCTCTCCAGCATTTGTTGTTTGTAGATTTTCTGATGATGCCCATTCTAACTGGTGTGAGGTGATACCTCATTGTAGTTTTGATGTACATTTCTCTAATAGTGATGTTAAGCAGCTTTTCATGTGCTTCTTGGCCATCTGTATGTCTTCTTTGGAGAAATGTCTATTTAGGTCTTCTGCCCATTTTTGGATTGGGTTTTTTTTTAATTTTTTATATTGAGCTGCATGAGCCATTTATATATTTTGGAGATTAATCCTTTGTCCATTGATTCGTTTGCAAATATTTTCTCCCGTTTTGAGAGTTGTCTTTTTGTCTTGTTTATGGTTTCCTTTGATAGGAATTGCATTGAATCTGTAGATTGCTTTGGGAAGTATAGTCATTTTCACAATATTGATTCTTCCAATTCAAGAACATGGTATATCTCTCCATCTGTTGGTATCATCTTTAATTTCTTTCATCAGTGTCTTATAGTTTTCTGCATACAGGTCTTTTGTCTCCCTAGGTAGGTTTATTCCTAGGTATTTTATTCTTTTTGTTGCAATGGTAAATGGGAGTGTTACCTTAATTTCTCCTTCAGATTTTTCATCATTAGTGTATAGGAATGCAAGAGATTTCTGTGCATTAATTTTGTATCCTGCAACATTACCAAATTCACTGATTAGCTCTAGTAGTTTTCTGGTGGCATCTTTAGGATTCTCTATGTATAGTATCATGTCATCTGCAAACAGTGTATACAGTTTGACAGTTTTATTTCTTCTTTTCCAATTTGTATTCTTTTTATTTCTTTTTCTTCTCTGATTGCGGTGGCTAGGACTTCCAAAACTATGTTGAATAATAGTGGTGAGAGTGGACATCCTTGTCTTGTTCCTGATCTTAGAGGAAATGCTTTCAGTTTTTCACCATTGAGAATGATGTTTGCTGTGGGTTTGTCATATATGGCCTTTATTATGTTGAGGTAGGTTCCCTCTATGCCCACTTTCTGGAGAGTTTTTATCATAAATCGGTGTTAAATTTTGTCTAAAGCTTTTTCTGCATCTATTGAGATGTTCATATGGTTTTTCTTCTTCAATTTGTTAACATGGTGTATCACATTGATTGATTTGCATATATTGAAGAATCCTTGCATCCCTGGGATAAATCCCACTTGATCCTGTTGTATGATCCTTTTAATGCATTGTTGGATTCTGTTTGCTAGTATTTTGTTGGGGATTTTTGCATCTATATTCATCAGTGATATTGGTCTGTAATTTTCTTTTTTTATAGTATCTTTGTCTGATTTTGGTATCAGGGTGATGGTGGCCTCATAGAATGAGTTTGGGAGTGTTCTTTCCTCTGCAATTTTTTGGAAGAGTTTGAGAAAGATGGGTGTTAGCTCTTCTCTAAATGTTATCTAGCTATATTTTAATGTCTGTTCACTTTTGTATCTCAGAGCTCCTTGGAAAGGAACAGTGCCACTTTTATTTCTATAACCCCGATACCATTTAAATTCTACTTAGCACACAAAAGGTGACTTCTAAATATTTACCTTTTAATTGAGGCTTCCGGCTAATGTTTCCGATTGCTTGCTGGTATTTCCACTGCAGCAGAAATTCTCAAAACACTTGTCTACACTCACTATCACCAATCCCTCTCCTCGTATTCTCTCTTGATTTCACCTCATCAGGCTTTTGCCCTTACTACCTTATTGCAACTGCACTTCTGAGGTCATTAAGGATTTCATTCTGCTAAACTCAGTAGTCAGTTCTCAATCCATCATACTTAACCAATCAGAAACATCCAACACAGTTGATCACTCCCCACTCCCTTTTCCTTGATACATTCTCATCAGGACAGCTCATTCTCTTGGTTTTCCTCCTCTTGATGCTTCTTTCCAGTCTCCTTTGCTGGTTCCTTTTCTCCCAAACCCTTGGGTTGGAGTGCTTCCTAGCTCAGTCTATTCTTGTTTTCTCTTTGTCCCCACACTCCCTTGGTGAGCTCATTGATTTAAATACCACCTATGTGCCTAAGTCTCACAAATGTTATCTGCAGCACAGACCACTTCTCTGAACTCCAAAATTCATTTCAAGCTAACTTCTCAACATCTTCACATTTTTTT
Organism: Balaenoptera musculus; assembly: GCF_009873245.2. Classification (NCBI taxonomy): domain Eukaryota; kingdom Metazoa; phylum Chordata; class Mammalia; order Artiodactyla; family Balaenopteridae; genus Balaenoptera; species Balaenoptera musculus. The sequence goes on along the minus strand of NC_045789.1, from coordinate 59,035,624 downwards.
TTCTGACACCTCCATTTATAACTGAATTCCCAATCATTACCTGAAAACTACGTTTTTGTGCAGTGTTTGCCTACTCAATTGATGTGGTTCAGTCCCACCCCTCCTGTTTTCTGTAAAAAGCTCCAAACATGGGCCTCCTTAAGGTTTTGGAACATGCAGAGAATGTTTCCACTTGTGGACTTTTATTCTGTTTGTTTCCCTGATTGGAATATCTCCTCCAAATATCTGCATGCGTAACTCTCTCAGCAACTTTGTCTTTTTTAAATTGTTACACTTTCAAGGAGGCCCACTGGACCATCCTAGGTAAAATCACAAGCTAACCTGTCCTCAACCCTACCCCTAACTCTAGATCCCCCTATCATGTATATTTTACTTTAATTTTACTAGATAGTTAGATGATAGATAGATAGATAGATAGATAGATAGATAGATAGATAGATAGATAGATAGATAGATAAATCTATCTGATTTTAAGTTTACTTTCCTTGCCAGAACGTTTAGTTCTAGGATCTTTTCCCCTTTTCTGCTTTGTTTAAGATGTATCTCAAGAGTCTAGAACAGTACTGGGACATATTAAATGCTCAATAAATACTTATTGAATGAATAAATGTCCTACTTCAAAGTAAAGATACTTCAAATTGAACTGATTATCCTTCAAAAGCAGCTTCTCCATAGCTTTACTCTTTATTTTGCAACCATTTTACTAGTTACCCAGAAAAAAATCTAGAGTTATTATTATTTCAAGAAGGGCTTTTCTGATACTTTTATGATTGAGTTCATTTTGAAATTGATGGAAACAATCTTCCCTTGACTTCTGTGATACCACACTTTTCTGGCTACTCACTCTTTCTTCATCTCAGTTGTCGACTATTCTTTCTACGTTTTCTTCTTTATCATTAGTGTTTCTAATGATAAAGTCATCAGTTCTTCTCCTTCTACTCAGTTCATCTGGGTAATGTCAGACATCTCAGTGGCTTCAATGAGCTTCCTGAATTTATGATGCCTAAACCTGTATGCCAAGAGCAGATATCTTAGTAAACTGCAGACTGAAGAGGTTAAGAATATGCCACCCCAAAACCTGTCACTTTGGCACATTGATTATTTTGAACTGAAAGCAATTGAGAAACAGCAGATGAAGAAGGGCTTTCTGATCACCCCCTTTCTATCTAAAAGCAGATCGTAAAATTTCCATGTGCCAGGAAGAGAAGAACATTCTTATCACCAGAGAGTGGGAGTCAATGCCAAAATGGATCTGAGCAAAAAAAATGTACAAAAATGAAAATAACCCTTATTTTCCACTGGCTTCCCCCATGTATTTCCTAGTCACTTTCCCACAATTTACTGCCCCTAGTAGCTTAATCCCTTTTCCTTTATGTTTACACTTCATCACAAATTTATCATTCTCTGGTTAAAAAAGCAGGTAAACTCTCAGTCCTAACTACTTCTTCAGGTCTTTATTTTTCCTATGAAGTTTCCCTTGTATTAAATAAAATTTGTGTGCTTTTCTCCTGTTACTCTATGTCAGTTTAATTCTCAGGTCTCGTCACCGAACCTAAGAGGGTAGTGGAAGGTTACTTTTCTCCCCTACAAGTCTTCTCTAGACCTTTTAAATTAATTCAATTCAAGTACTTTGCATTCAAAATAGACAAACCTGAATTCATCATGTTTTGCAGTCTCTCCCCCAGTATGTACTTACATCCTCTACCTTTTAATGATCAAAAATTTGCTCCTTTTCCTTTATTCCCATTTTAAGTGAGTTCCACCTCATTGTCTACCCCCAAATTCTGTGCATTTCACTTCATTTCCCTTTCCAACTGTTAATTAATCAACAAATTGTTTTAAATATTTTTTGAATCTCTAGTTTTCTCCATTCCCAGAGCAGAATGCATGGATTTGAACCCTGGTTCTGCCCTATATTAACTAATTAGACTTTAGCAAGTTAACTTCTCTGAGTCTCGTGCTCGCTTCAACAGCACATATACTAAAATTGGAACGATACAGAGAAGATTAGCATGGCCCCTGCATAAGGATGACAGGAAGAAAAAAAAAAAAAAATTTCTCTGAGTCTCAATTTTCTCACTGCAAGATGGGAATAATAACTACTTCTACCTCTTTGGGTTATTCTCAAAATTAAAGGAGCTGATGCATGTAAAGCATTTAGATGACAGTCTGGAACACACTCAGTAAATATTAACCATTGTATTTTATATCACTCCCCTACCTTAAATTTTTCAGTGACTTCTTGGTGCCTTTTGGAAGAATTGCAAATATCTTAACAAGGTTTGCAAGCCTCTTTGAAAACTAGCCTTCACTTACTAATCTTGTCACTGAACCCTTTGCACTCTGCTCTACTGTAAGGAATTTTTTTTCAGTTCCTCTGAGATGCCTATTCTCTTTCACCTCTGTATGTATAAACACATGTTTACCCCTTGCCTGTTTGGTCAATGTTGTATTTAAGCTTGAAATTCTACTTCATGGAGCCTAATACAAAGCTTGAACGCCGTGTTTCTGCTATTATAATGCTTGTCATGTCGTATTTTATTTAGCGGCCTCACTATATTGTTATCACTTTGAGGGAAGGGAGAATATCTGTCCCTCTTGCAGTATCCCAATTGAAGGTACTTAGTTAATATTTGTAGAATGAATGTTGAGTTAGCAAAATGTTTGAGTCAAGTTTATAGCTCCATTTAATTCCTATAACACAACGTAAATTTGACAGTGTTCAATCATTTAACTCTAAACAAGATTTTAAAAATAATACAATTACAGTTTGCTAAAAATAATACATTTTTAAATAACAAGGGGTTTCTTGAAGAGGCAGAGTCATTTCTATGAAATTTTAGTTTCACCTTGTTCTACTACTAAAGGTTCTTATTACCATATTAAGGTCAGTTGTGTTATGCAATCTAATTTAAGACTTGAAAATGCCAACTCTTCACTGTAATGTAAAAGGGAGTTCAGAGATTAGTGGTTTTTATATGCTTAGTAATATTAAATGACAGTAATTATAAAAAGAACCTTAGGTTTATTGATCAGATGTGTAAATATCAGTCACTCATCTTGACTTCTAATAAAAAACCTGCAAGTTTAAAACTGTTTTGAAGACTTCTAACATTTGACCTTTAAATTTTCGATTCGAATCAATGTCTAAACATAAATTGGAGTACAATGTGCCTTATTCAGGAATGATTGTAAACTTTTACTCTATTTTATTTTATTCTCAACTAATAAACTTTATATCAAGAAGTCAAAAATGAAGAAGGAAAGAAAAGTTGTTTTTATTTTTTTAATTATAAATCAATGTAGACTCTCTCTCTCTCTCTCTCTCTATATATATATACACATATATACATATATATATAGTGAGAAAGCAAGAAATGGGAGTAGAGAAGACCTGAAGACTTATTTCTCTTTCTCTATATATCCTGAAATTTATACATGAAATATATTTAAACATAACCATATGTATAATATAGTAAGAGAAAATAACAGTGTTCAGCATGATTACTGTATATATTGATAAAGAAATATTGCATTCAGGAGAACACATCATAAAACAAAGATGTGGAAGTAAAGAGTAAACTAAAATTTCATGTTACTAGGCACTTTTTCTAAAGGATGTCAGCAATTTATTAATTTAAATTTCTCTACTAGTAGGAAACATTTGCTCTTAACTTTCTAATGGGCTGACTAATGATAATCTGAATATATATAAATCTTTGCTTTATTTTAACACAAGAGAACTTAAAAATATAATAAATGAACTGAAGAACTTAAGATCTAAACTTATAACTCCTTTGCTTAAATATCTTTAATGGCTGTACATTTTCTACACAATAAAGCCCAAACTTCTATCATACTGCAGATCTTCTAAAATCTGACTTCTACTTACCATTTCTCTCACTGTACTCATCCTTTAAACTATCTTTCCACGCACAATACATGCTCCTCACCCCAAACCCAACAAATTTCTTGCCTTGGTACCTTCCTTTTTTTTTTTTTTTTTCATTAACTTGCTTGTTATGTTCCTTAGCTTCAAATTTCCTCATCATAGTTAAAGAAAGTTTATTCATCTTTTAGTGTCCCACTAAAAACCAGACACCTCTGGGATCTTTTCTTGATCCTCCTCAGCAAGAATTCATTACTTTTTGTCCCATGTGACGTGCTTAACCTTCTGCTTTGGAGTATAGGCAAATTGAGGACAGATCCCATGTTTTCCTTATTTTTCCTAACCTCACGCAACAGTTACTTCCCTAGTTCTTTGCATATCATACATATTTAATAAAACCTCATTGAGTTGCATTGAAAGTGAGCTTTGGTACATTTTAAAACATTTTGGGGAATTCCCTGGTGGTCCAGTAGTTAGGACTCTGTGCTTTCACTGCGAGGGCGTGGGTTCAATCCCTGGTCAGGGAACTAAGATCCCACAGGCCACGTGGCTCAGCCAAAAAAAAACCCAAAATAAATAAATAAAACATTGTGGAAAGCTTTTTATAGAATATTTTGTCATTATGCATAGTGATCTGCATTCACTACAATAACCTGTGCTTCTGTTTTTCTCCTTAATTCCCTGTAATTCACCCTGCCTCCCTTCCAAACCATGCTGATATCTCAGCACTCAGAAGACTTCTTGGGAGACACAACAAAAAGTTATAGAACTGAAAGAAGATGTTTTCAGTTTCCCTATTTTATTAATGATTTGATATTAAAAGTAGGTTATTTTTGTTTAATGGGCATTTATTGAATACCCAAAATGTCTCAAGACACTAAAATTTACCCTGGAAAAATACAAATGAACATGATGTATCCCCTGAGAACGTCATAATCTAGTGAGAATGCCAGACCCAAATATGGATAATTCTATTAGAGGTGAATAAGTACTAAAATGGGAGCCCGTTGTGACATTGAGTCTCTGAAATGATAATGATTCAGATAACATTGGCTAGCTAATAGGTTTTTTTCATTTGTGCTTAGATAATCTTTGCTCTTATAAAATCAGATTTGTTTTCTGCTAGTGTGAAAAGGGAGAAAACTCACGTGTGAATCTTCACTGGATGGCAATCATTCAGCAAAGAGTTATTGAACACTTATTATGTGCCAGGCAGAGTTTTTGGCACTTACAAATGACACAGTCACCACCCTCATGAAGCTTGCCTTTTCTTGAGTGAGAGATCTTGAGTGAGAGAGTTCTGTAGGTAAATAAATATCTGACATATCTTAGATAATGATACATGATACAAAGAAAACAAAACAGATCTTGGATTTAAGGGTGGGAGACTCTGCCTAGATATGCTGATAGTGGAAGACCTCTTTGAGCAGTTGATACCTGAGTTAAAACCTGAATGAGATCATGATCAAAAAGCTTGTCTTCAGAAAAATACCATGGTGGTATAGTTGTATATCTTTTCACAAGACATTCGTTCTATCTGGATTTTTATTCTAGTGGTTTCAAGCAAAGGAAGAAGGGTAACTAAGTTTCTCAGGTGGTTCTGCTTACCTAGTTTAAGATTTACAGCTCACCTCGGTAAGAAGTGCCATTGATATGTTTTTCACCATGGATCCTTTTTTTTTTTTTTAACATCTTTATTGGAGTATAATTGCTTTACAATGATGTGTTAGTTTCTGCTGTATAACAAAGTGAATTAGCTATATGTATACATATATCCCCATATCCCCTCCCTCTTGCATCTCCCTCCCACTCTCCCTATCCCACCTCTCTAGGTGGTCACAAAGCACCGAGCTGATCTCCCTGTGCTATGTGGCTGCTTCCCACTAGCTAGCTATTTTATATTTGGTAGTGTATATATATCAGTGCCACTCTCTCACTTTGTCCCAGCTTACCCTTCCCCCTCCCTGTGTCCTCAAGTCCATTCTCTACGTCTGCGTCTTTATTCCTGTCCTGCCCCTAGGTTCTTCAGAACCTTTTTTTTTTTTTAGATTCCATATATATGTGTTAGCATACGGTGTTTGTTTTTCTCTTTCTGACTGACTTCAACCATGGATCCTTTTATGTATTCTTTTTTTTTTTTTTTTTTTTTATTCACACACACACACACTGTATTTTATTTTTACAAGACATAAATAGACTGACACCAAGCATTGTACATGGATGACCACAACAAAAGCAACAATGATTGCAATTACCAAACATGAAACACACTCATACTATGTCATAATATTGACATTCAGTCCAGTAATCCTCCACTGTAACAGCTCCTTTACTTTGCAGTGAAAATTGATTTGTATATTCTTTGCCTCTGAGTCCTTGTGGGATTTTTTTTTTTTTTTTAAATTCAGACAGAAAGTCACAAAAATTATACTCATCCTCATCAGTTCACTCAGTCCCATGTAATTAATTTTTTTTTCATCTTGATCTTTTGTTAGCACTTTTATGAGCTCATCAGTTTTTCATTAGAGTTCTGAAAATGCTTATTCATTCAGTTCAGCAGTACAGTCAGTTACCAGAAACCTGTACTTGTCAGAGTCTTTTCCATGAATTTCTTGAAGATGAAACCCTTTTATAGGAACATATTTGCAAAATCATCAGAGTACACCCAGGACTGTCTGTAAATGACAAAAGACTTAAAAATGACCACGGTTAAAGATTTGATGAAAGTTCATAATAATGCAGTTGACAAGAAAATTAGTTATTTCTGAGATATACATTTTAAAGTAATAACTAGGATTATTACTTATAACATTATACCAGAACATATAAGATTTTTAGAAATTTCATGTAATGTCTGAAACATTTATATTAACATATTTCCATACATATTTCCATACAAATACAAATATAAGATTTTTAGAAATTTCATGTAATGTCTGAAACATTTATATTAACATATTTCCATACATATTTCCATACAAATACAAATATAAGATTTTTAGAAATTTCATGTAATGTCTGAAACATTTATATTAACATATTTCCATACAAATAACCCAATGAAAGTTTAGTATTAGTTGTTTTGTTTGTTTTTTTATACTGCAGGTTCTTATTAGGCATCAGTTTCATACACATCAGTGTATACATGTCAATCCCAATTGCCCAATCCAGCACACCACCATCCCCACCTCACCGCAGTTTTCCCCCCTTGGTGTCCATATGACCATTCTCTACATTTGTGTCTCAACTTCTGCCCTGCAAACTGGCTCATCTGTACCATTTTTCTAGGTTCCGCATACATGCATTAATATACGATATTTGTTTTTCTCTTTCTGACTTACTTCACTCTGTATGACAGTCTCTAGATCCATCCATGTCTCAACAAATGACTCAATTTCGTTCCTTTTTATGGCTGAGTAATATTCCATTGTATATATGTACCACAACTTCTTTATCCATTCGTCTGTTGATGGGCATTTAGGTTGCTTCCATGACCTGGCTATTGTAAATAGTGCTGCAATGAACATTCGGGTGCATGTGTCTTTTTGAATTACGGTTTTCTCTGGGTATATGCCCAGTAGTGGGATTGCTGGGTCATATGGTAATTCTATTTTTAGTTTTTTAAGGAACCTCCATACTGCTCTCCATAGTGGCTGTATCAATTTACATTCCCACCAACAGTGCAAGAGGGTTCCCTTTTCTCCACACCCTCTCCAGCATTTGTTGTTTGTAGATTTTCTGATGATGCCCATTCTAACAGGAGTGAGGTGATACCTCATTGTAGTTTGATTTGCATTTCTCTAATAATTAGTGATGTTGAGCATCTTTTCATGTGCTTCGTGGCCGTCTGTATGTCTTCTTTGGAGAAATGTCTATTTAGGTCTTCTGCCCATTTTTGGATTGGGGTGTTTGTTTCTTTGATATTGAGCTGAATGAGCTGTTTATATATTTTGGAGATTAATCCTTTGTCCGTTGATTCATTTGCAAATATTTTCTCCCATTCTGAGGGTTGTCTTTTCGTCTTGTTTATGGTTTCCTTTGCTGTGCAAAAGCTTTGAAGTTTCATTAGGTCCCATTTGTTTATTTTTGTTTTTATTTCCATTACTCTAGGAGGTGGATCAAAAAAGATCTTGCTGTGATTTATGTCAAAGAGTGTTCTTCCTATGTTTTCCTCTAAGAGTTTTATAGTGTCCAGTCTTATATTTAGGTCTCTAATCCATTTTGAGTTTATTTTTGTGTATGGTGTTAGGGAGTATTCTAATTTCATTCTTTTACATGTAGCTGTCCAGTTTTCCCAGCACCACTTATTGAAGAGACTGTCTTTTCTCCATTGTATATCTTTGCCTCCTTTGTCATAGATTAGTTGACCATAGGTGCGTGGGTTAATCTCTGGGCTTTCTATCTTGTTCCATTGATCTATGTTTCTGTTTTTGTGCCAGTACCATACTGTCTTGATTACTGTAGCTTTGTAGTATAGTCTGAAGTCTGGGAGTCTGATTCCTCCAGCTCCATTTTTTTCCCTCAAGACTGCTTTGGCTATTCGGGGTCTTTTGTGTCTCCATACAAATTTTAAGATGATTTGTTCTAGCTCCGTAAAAAATGCCATTGGTAATTTGATAGGGATTGCATTGAATCTGTAGATTGCTTTGGGTAGTATACTCATTTCACAATGTTGATTCTTCCAATCCAAGAACATGGTATATCTCTCCATCTGTTGGTATCATCTTTAATTTCTTTCATCAGTGTCTTATAGTTTTCTGCATACAGGTCTTTCGTCTCCCTAGGTAGGTTTATTCCTAGGTATTTTATTCTTTTTGTTGCAATGGTAAATGGGAGTGTTTCCATAATTTCTCTTTCAGATCTTTTATGTATTCTTGCCAAGGAATCCTAGACTATTTCACAAGCACATTCTCCTGGAAAAATGACAAAAGTTCTTATTGGAAGGATATATAGCTGTTTTTCTCCAAAATTTTTCACAGTAGTTATAACAAATAAGTACATCCTCCCTTTTGAAATATATAAGGTGTGATTAAACAGTTTATAACATCTTTTAACAAACATACTACAGTTATATGCTCTGAGTAAAATTAGTCAAATGCATTTGCTTAATATCTGAATTTAATGATAAGAGGTTCAATAATATTGTGTAATGCAAATATGTGTCCAGAAGGGTATGTTATGTACATGATCCTGGTATGAATCTAAGTGACTTTTCACACTTCCTAATTTATATTTGATTTTTATAAAGTCAAAAGTGACTTTAGGGGCTTCCCTGGCGGTCCAGTGGTTAAGACTTCTCCTTCCAATGCAGGGGGAGCAGGTTCGATCCCTTGGCTAGGGAGCTAAGATCCCACATGCCTCATGGCCAAAAAACCAAAACATAAAACAGAAGCAATATTGTAACAAATTCAATAAAGACGTAAAAAAAAAAAAGTGACTTTAGAGTCTCGTCCATAAACTGTATAATGAGAAGAGTAATATCTAATAGTAGAATGCCCCTAACCACCCTCGAATTGAAACACGATGAGTTTTCCTTTCTTTTGTAGTTCACACGTTGTTGATTGGTTGGAAAACATCAATTTGTTCAAAGGCACACAAATTTAGTGGCAGAACCAGAATGTAAATTTCCAATGTCCATCTCCTATTCAGTTTCTAGTGTTTTAAAAAAGATAATGGAGTGAATTAACATTTAGTTTCTGGCAAAGATATTGTTGACTAAATTAACTTCTCAAAATTTAGATTATTTCAGTCTATACATGTCAAAACCATTATGTGTTTTTTGTTTGTTTGTTTTTTCCTTCTGGATCAAGGCATTGTGGTGAGAATATAAATTACTTTAAGATAAATTCAGAACCAATCTTATTTCCTTCCAACTTTAGAATGTAAATTTTAGGTCAGAAAAAAAATTATAGCAGAAAATAGAAATTAATGAGAGCTGTTGGACATTAAAGTAATGCCACAACACCTCACTTTAATCAAATTCATTGTATATTTCCTGTTCAACTTTGGTTCTAAGTGCAGTCAAGCTCATTTCTTTGTAACCAAATACCATGAAAATCAACCTGTTTTTTAAAGAACTGTTGTTGAGCTAATGAAAGCAATGCAAATAAGTAGTTTGACCAAGAAAGAAAAAAAAAATATGGAAAACTTAATTACCAGATGTCATCATTTATGGGTAAATATATAAATGCAAAATATTTAGGGAAAATGAAATATATTCTTTTACCATCGGAAGAGTTGTGGCTATTTAATTGACCTTCATTAAACTGGTAACAGGGACACATCAACAACCTTTGGAAAGCTTACACAAATTGTATCAATTATAAAGCTATTAAGATTGACTTAATTGTGCTGTCTCACTAGCAGAAAACGGGTCAGTTAGTTCAAACCTCTGGAACACACATTATGAACTATTTAATACACATGTTCCTCCCGTTCCTCAGTAGTAAAGTTGTGTAACAGGTCTGTTTATGAAGATTGCATTGTAGAAGAGGTATTCCTTCCAGATCTCACTTCAGTGTGAATATTTTGCAATTATTGGGTATGGCTTGTGCTTTATTCAGTGAAGACCTCTTTTCTTCCCACACTGGACTTTGATATCAAATGAAAGTAAAGATTGCACCTAAACACTTATTATGAGCCAGGCAACCTTATGAAATGATTATATTATCATCTCCAATTTACAGGTGAATGCAGAGAAGTGAAGTAACTTGCCCAACAGCACACAACTAGTAAAGTGGCAGAGTCCAGTTACAAACTCAGCAGATGTAGTTCCAAATCCCACACTGACTTTAGCACTAGAGAATTCTCTCTCTCAATTCTTGTGTTGACATTTCCTTTCAGTTATACTTGGGCAATCATAACAGGTGCTGTTTTAAGAATAAATAACTATTAGATTTGTGTCTTAACCCACCCAGGTTTTAGGGCCATATTTTAAGTCTGTCATTTCTGCAATGAACTTGGAAATCCTTTGGCCTTTAATAGAAAACTTCTCTAAAGACTATATTTTATTTGGGAAGATGCAGTTGTTGAAATGTACACAAAATGTATAACTATGAAAAAATATTGCACCTTATACATTTTCAGCTGCAAAACTAAGATAATGGGGTGTGTTTGATTTATTTGCTGTCAATTTAAAGACAGTATTTTAGCTAAAGCAGTCTGTTGTAAACAGTTTCCTATTTAGAACATTCCCAGAGTTGACCATAGTTGCTTCTTTTTCTTTTTTCTTTTCTTTCTTTCCTCCTTTTGCAGTTTTTAAATTTAAAACATTAAAAGCAATAAAGAGCAGAACAGAAACATTGCATTATTCCCAAAAATTTTTCCCTGAGGTAAGGTTTAAATTAATCAATGTAAGGTTATTCACTAACGTTAAAACGGCTGCTCCATAAAGCACAGGCATAATATCTGTTTCATATGGGGTTTTCAGAGCATTTCTAATGAATTCAGAGGATCATCTAATCCCAGAAAGAATACTTCCTTACACTCAAGAGGTCAGTGTCCTCTCTTTGGCATCAGAAAATACCTAAACTTTTTTTTGTTTGATTTCTATCTGGCACCCCCTTTTTTTGGCATATCCTGTTGGCATCACCCCATAGAGAACTTCCTGAAAAGCAGATCAGATTGTTGTGATCCAGAAATGCTTTTGTCTGGCTTCTAGGTCATGCTTTAAACCCAGAACAAGTGACAGAGCTAAGCATACTATGTGAAAATGACCAGTCATTAAACTCGAGAGGTTTTTTTTTTAAATGATACAAAATACTCAAGTTGCAAGTAGAACTATTTTACATAAAAGTCCAGTGATGTTGATTTTTGGCCAGAACTTGGAATAGCTGGGAAAAATATCAAGAAAAACAATTTTTATCAAAAGGCAAATTAGTTTTTGAAGCTGGTGTTAATTGGCAGCCAAGGTGTTTCATTATGAAGCTGAATTTTTAACAGTTGTTACTTTGTTACTATGAAAACACCAGCCAGAAGAAAACACTGCAGCCGTAATGGATATTTCTCCAGTCTTTCCCTGTCCCTCTGCCAACGTGTCAATAATGTGAGTCCTGTTTCTAAACACCTATGTGCTGCCTGGAAATTGCCTGTGTTGGCTGTTTATTCAACTTTATTTCCAGATTAGATGCATATTTGATAATCAACAGGTTCAAGGATGATCACTTTCAAACTGCCGGTGTTGTATTTTTCTGTTTTGCAATTCTCTATGTTTGAGTGAAACCTTAAGAAAACCTTATTGGAAGAACTGTCTTTTCTTGTAACCTGGAGTATTGAGCTAACCACAGGAAATATATAAATTGTAACTAGAAAGATGATTCTTTTGGATGAAGCAAAGAGAAACGTGGTGCCTTATCTCTATGTGTGAGTGTACCTACTGCTGATTTTTTTTTAAGGAAAAACACCTGAGGGCCATAGGTAGCAAGTTCCAACTGTTTAGTCCCCTCCCTAGTAATAAACAGCTCCAAGGTTTCTCTCCACACATAACACATCCAAAGCCCCTGGGAGTATGTATGCTTTGATATTTTCCCTATCCTGACATTTTACTAGCTGACTAAGAAAAAGATTGGTTTGCCCAGAGTCCTCAACCTATAGGCAACAGATTCTTGTATTGTCCTGTCTGTAGTCATCCTTTTGATTTCTGTTATGTTTAGCATCTAGTTTCATGGTGATGTATAGAGAAAATCATTTTTTTTTGTGGTGATGTGATAAAAGTATTAGTTTAAATTACTTGCCAACAGTTCACCAACCAAATAATTTAACTATGCAATTATAGTCTTATTGAAGCCTTTGCTATTGATTTGAAGAAGCAACCATGGATCTATTTGTTGTCCTTCAGAACAAAAGCAGCTTTTCCTGTTGCCTTGCAAAGTCTCAGCCAGGGTTTTACAGAGCAAAATAATGAATGCTTCCACTGCAGCATGTCACAGGGGAGGCTGGGACAATACTGAACTCATGCACACCACTGATCCTTACTTGCTGGGCAACATGTATGCCTGGATTTCTGACAGCCCTGTGGGTTCACTAGAGACCTCAGTCATTCTGTTCGTCCTTTCGTAGGCAATGGTCGAGACAGTTAACAACCTCCTCCAGCCGCAAGCCTTGAATGCCTGGAGAGACCTGACTACAAGTGATCAACTACGTGCAGCTACCATGTTGCTTGACACTGTGGAGGAAAGTGCTTTTGTGCTGGCTGATAACCTTTTGAAGACTGACATCGTCAGGGAGAACACAGACAATATTCGTAAGTGGCCTTTGTTCTACAGAAGGGCCAGAGAGGGACAAGAAAAAACTATTGTCTTGCTCAGCAGAAGAGGGAAAAGAAAAAAGTATCATCTATAGTGGACCAGATATCATGAGTGATACTTTATTTCAGTGGAGATAAGTTATCCTTTTTCTGTAATTAGGAGGGTATCACCTGTCATTAGCTTAGAAGTATCCTCATAATCATGTATGTATCCTCCTAAGGACATTCCAATATTGAATATATTAGCCTGAGATCACTTACAATGAGGTCCATGTATTTTTTTTTTTCAGTTTTTATGTATGTGTGTATCTATGTATGTACAGTAGTATTTAAAATTTTATCCTTATGGGTCACTTCAGTTATAATAAGAATGTCTCTGAATTATAAACTATAAAGAAGCCAGTCATTTGCATGAAGATGATAAAACAATTTTTGATAATTGTGTTATTGGCTCATAAAGAGTGTAAATCTATTTTTAATGTGTCTAAGGATGTAGCTGACAGTTTTATTTCAGAAGATTTGATAAAGCTATTTCAAACTTATTACATTTAAAGATAAGTCAATATTGATATAATAGTACAGCTCTAGATTATAAAAGGATTTTCACTTAATTCATAAAATAAAGATAACATTTTGACAGTAAACTTATAGTCAATGACAAATTGTAAGGATTTGAGCTTGAGTCTTAAAGTCTAGGCTTTGTAATGGATATCCTTGTATTCTTATCTACCTGATTTTAATAGCTTTCATTTGCTTTATTTTGAAAAAAATTAAAACACTAAAAAACTTCTAAATAGAAGACTGAAGTACTATAAAGTATGGCAGACAGAACATTAATTCCAGTGTTCTGATTTCAGAAATATTTCAATAATTAGGAGATTATCTTAAATTTGTCATGTTTCTCAACGACCGCTGTTATCTCTTTGCCGTTAATAGAATTGGAAGTTGCAAGGCTGAGCACTGAAGGAAACTTAGAAGACCTAAAGTTTCCAGAAAACATGGGTCATGGAAGCACTATCCAGCTCTCTGCAAATACTCTAAAACAAAATGGCCGAAATGGTAGGTTAGAATTTATTTATTAAGCTTGATGGAATTGAACTTGTCATTAATTCATTGCATCTTGACTTCAAATTTTAGATCTGCTATCTAAAAGCTCTCCTCTCCTCTCACTCCACTGTTCTCTAACTTCACCTCCTCTTCCTCCTCTTTCTTAGCTCCTGCACCAACAATATTGCAATGATATTTGCTCTACAAAATTCTCAATTAGATTTGGAAATTGTTAATTTTCAGTTATAGAAAAATATCAGAAACTTGAATGTAAGGGAAATTAATAAACAACAAAATCCAGATGTTCTGACTTTTTTCCTTAAAAGGAGTAACTCTCACCGAGTTGACAGATTTTGTTTCTAAAATTTCAAATGGAAATTTTACTTGTAATTTTAAAATTATATGTGTTTTTTCTTTATTAACTTCTTTTTGAGGGTGTTTCTGTGCTTTTCCTTTGCAAAGCATATAAAAAATATAAACGTAAGGAGATGCTTTTGGGGAATGGAACTGGTAGATATAGATCGATTTAGTACTAGGTTATATTCATTGAATATGATTAAAATTAAGTAAATAAATAATCCCACAGAGAAAGTATGTCTGAAGCCTCACTAATATTAATTTTTTTAAATTTTCTTTATTTATATTTTGACTGCATTGGGACTTCATTTCCGCACGCGGGCTTTCTCTAGTTGTGGGGGGGGCTACTGTTCATTGCGGTACACGGGCTTCTCATTGCAGTGGCTTCTCTTGTTGCGGAGCACAGGCTCTAGGCGTGCAGACTTCAATAGTCGTGGCTAGCAGGCTCAGTAGTTGTGGCGCACGGGCTTAATTGCTCCGCGGCCTGTGGGATCTTCCCAGACCAGGGCTCGAACCCGTGTCCCCTGCATTGGCAGGCAGATTCTCAACCACCGCGCCACTTCAGGGAAGTCCCTAAAATTTTTTAAACATATTTTTTGCTAAGGAAGTGAGATCTTTTAACCTGTTAGGTGATAGGAAGATGACTTCTGGTTGTAGCAACCAACTGAAAGCTGATTTTTCATATTACAAGGTAAATAGTTTTGAAAAAAGAAGAGACTGTTAAATAATATCAAGAAAAACAAATTATGTTTGTTGCCAGCAGAACAAAATTCTTTATAAGTGTTGGAAATCTTATAAGACTGAATTTATAAATAGTACTATATTGCTAAATTGACTATGTGAATTTTGAGGCAGCAATAAGATTTTCCTTTTTTTTTTTTTTACTCTTTTATTTATTTATTTATTTAAAAGTTTGAATTTTATTTAATTAATTTTTTTATACAGCAGGTCCTTATTAGTCATCAATTTTATACACATGAGTGTGCAATAAGATTTTCTATAGCACGAAATCAGATTCCTGCATTAGCTTCCTAACTGGTTTCCCTTCTTTGACTCTTGCCCCACAACAGTATATCCTGTTGACAGAGTGTTCTTCCTGAAACATGAGTCTGACCAGTTCACCTCCAGTTATGCTTAGAATGAAATCAAGTGGCTTAACAGGCCTACTACATGCTCCCCGGTCCACTTCCTTCCTGCCTCAGCTGCTCCGCCTCACGTCTGTTTTTAGCATGCTCTCTGTGATCCAGACAGTCTAGTCTTGATTCTTTTTTTTTTTTAATTGAGATATAATTGACATATAACATTATGTTTGTTTCAGGTGTACAACATAATGACTTGATATTTGTATATATTGTGAAATGATCACCCCAATAAGTCTAGTTAACATCCATCATCATACATAGTTACATTTTTTTTTTTTTTGAGAGGAAAACTTTTAAGATGTACTCTTATATCAACTTTAATAATAGACAACACAGTATTATTGGGTTGGCCAAAAAATTCATTCAAGTTTTCCCATAAGATGTTATAGAAAACTCCAAATGAACTTTTTGACCAACCCAATATTAACTATAGTCACCATGCCACACATTACATCCCCATGACTTATTTATTTTATAAATGGAAGGTTTTACATTTTACCTTCTTCACCCATTTTGCCTACTCCCACCCCTCACCTCTAGCAACTAGCAGTCTGTTTTCATTTTTTTTGTTTGTTTGTTTTTAAGATTCCACATGTAAGTGAGATATTTATCTTTATGTGACTTATTTAACTTAGCATAATGCCCTCAAGGTCCATCCAGGTTATAGCAAATGGCAAAATTGCCCTTTTTATGGCTGAATAATATTCCATTCCCCATTTTATATCTCTATGTATAATTATATATATATAACATTTTCTTTATCCATTCATTCATCAGTAGACACTTAGGTTGTTTCCATGTCTTGGCTATTATAAATAATTCTGCAACGAAAATGAGGGTGCATAGATTTTTTCAAGTCAGTGTTTCTGTTTGCTTCAGATAAATACCCAGAAGTAGAATTGCTGATCATATGGCAGTTCTATTTTTAATTTTTTGGGGAATCTCCATACTATTTTCCATAGTTGCTATATCAATTATATTTTTATCTACACTGCACAGGGTTCCCTAATTCAGTCTTGATTCTATTCCTCGAACACACCAAGAGTGTTCCTTCATCAGATGTTTGCATTTTCTTTCTTCTGGAATGCATTTTTTATATTTCTTTTTATAGAAACTTCTCTATCATTCACTGCTCATTATAAATCTTAACCTTCAGGAAAGCTTTTCCTATCTCCTCGAAGGTAGACTACTCTTTCCCAATCACTATTTTCCCATTAGCCATTTTCTGCTAGTGCTTCTTCATAGCATTTATTTACTTACCATTATATGAAATTATATTAATTATCATTATTTTTAAGTTGCCTGCTTATTGTCTGACTCTTTCTCTAGGAGATGATCTCCATGAGAGCAAGAGCAAGACAGCTCCCTTCCTCCTCAAAAACATGGAGGAAAAAAAATTTATTGTCTTTATTCCCACTTGACTCTAAGATTCAGGGATAAGGACTGGGACTTCCTCGTCTTAGTTACCACAGTGGTCAGTGCAGTTCCTGTCTCTCTTTTTTTTTAAAAGTGCACCCTTCTAAACGCTGTCTCCTTTTGCTTTTTAAATTTATTTATTTATTTATTTATGTTTGGCTGTGTTGGGTCTTCGTTTCTGTGCGAGGGCTTTCTCCAGTTGCGGCGAGCGGGGGCCACTGTTCATCGCGGTGCGTGGGCCTCTCACTGTCACGGCCTCTCTTGTTGCGGAGCACAGGCTCCAGACGCGCAGGCTCAGTAGTTGTGGCTCACGGGCCCAGCTGCTCTGCGGCATGTGGGATCCTCCCAGAGCAGGGCTCGAACCCGTGTCCCCTGCATTGGCAGGCAGATTCTCAACCACTGCGCCACCAGGGAAGCCAGTTCCTGTCTCTTGGGGCTCCACCAAAATGAAATTTATACTGGAAGTAAAACATAGGACTTGACTTATTTTAAGAAAGGAAATGACACAAAATTTAAAAAACATCCTAAAAAAGGTTAACTTTACAGAGGATTACTTGTAAAAGATTGCCATAAGGGAAAAAAAAATAAGGTAGAAGGAGGTATGGAGATAGTGATCTTAAAAGAGCATGATAATTGAATTTTAAGACAGATAAAGATTTTTTTTAATTTATTTTATTGAAGTATAGTTGATTTACAATACTGTGTTAATTTCTGCTGTACAGCAAAGTGATTCAGTTATACATATATACATTCTTTTTATATTCTTTTCCATTATGGTTTATCACAGGATATTGAATATAGTTCCCTGTGCTATACAGTAGGACCTTGTTTACCCATTCTCTATATAATAGTTTGCATCTGCTAATCCCAAACTCCCAATCCATCCCTCCCTCACACCCTCTCCCCCTTGGCAACCACAGGTAAAGATTTTGAATCTTTGTTTTGTTTTGTTTTGATTGTAATTGAGATCTAATTTGCATAAAATAAAATGCACATATCTTCTGTTTAGCTTGATGAATTTGACAGTTGTACACTCCTCTGTGATACCACATAAAATAAGATGAAAATCTCATGTATTACCCAGAAAATGTCCTGATACCTCTTTTCACTCTTCTCACCCCATCTCCCCACCTGATGAACTACTTTCTTCTCATTACTATTTCTAAAGACAAATTTTACCTGTTCTTAGACTTCACGTAACTGGAATCATACAGTATGTACTCTTTCTGGCTGTATTCTTTATCTCAGTATAATATTTTTATGATTCAGTCATGATGCTCCATCTATCATTAGTTTGTTCTTTATTGATGTAGAGTAACTCTATTATTTTAATAAGCCATAATTTATTTACTCTCCTATTGATAGATTTTTGAGTTGTTTCTAGTTTGGAGCTGTTGTGGATAGGGATGTTATAAACATTCTTATACAACATTTTTTCTTTGTGGATGTATATTTTCATGTATCTAGGAAGGGTAGATATATGTTTAACTTTGTAAGAAATTGCCAAACATTTTTCCAAGTAGTTGAACCATTTTATACTCTCACCAGTAGTATGAAGAATTTCATTTGTTCCACATTTTTACTAACATTAGTGTGGCTAGTATTTTATAGTGTGGATTACAGAGATCCTAGTGGGTATGAAATTGTATCTCAATATGATTTTAACTTTTATTTCCATAATTACTAATGATGTTGTTAATTTTTATGTGTCTATTAGCTTTTTTAAAATTAATTTATTTATATCCTTATTTTTGGCTGCATGGGGTCTTTGTTGCTGCACATGGGCTTTCTCTAGTTGTGGCGAGCAGGGGCTACTCTTCATTGCAGCGTGCAGGCTTCTCATTGCAGTGGCTTCTCTTATTGCAGAGCATGGGCTCTACACGTGCAGGTGTCAGTAGTTGTGGCACGCGGGCTCAGTAGTTGTGGCGCACAGGCTTAGTTGCTCCACGGCATGTGGGATCTTCCCGGACCAGGGCTCAAACCCATGTCCCCTGCATTGGCAGGCAGATTCTTAACCAATGTGCCACCAGGGTAGTCCCTTTTAGCTTTTTATATATCTATTTTTAAAGTGTGTTTTTATGTCTTTTGCCATTTTAGTATGTTATTTATAATTCTACTGTTGAGTAGCGGAAATGCTTTATATATTTGAGTCATATGTATATATATATTTCCCAGTTTGTGGCTTGCCTATTCATTTTCTTAATGCTGTATTTTGATAGGCACAAATTTTCAATTTTGATAAAGTTTAGTTTACCATTTTTTATTTTATGGTTAGTGTTTTTTGAGTCCTATCCAAGGCATCTTTGCCTTCCCAAGATCACAAAGGTATCCTATATTTTGTTCCAGAGGCTCTCTGGTTCTGATTTCTATATTTAGGACTGTGATCCATCTTGAATTAAGTTCTGAGCATGGAATGAGTTAGGGATTGAGGTTCATTTTTTTTAATACTGATACGTAGTTGTTTCAGTATCATTTGACTTTCCTCATTAATGACTTGGCACTTTGGTTGAAATGAATATTTGAATTTTGTTGTGAATATATATTTTATACAGATTTGATTACAATCTAATTAGAACTCTCTAATTTAAGTGGGATGTACAAGCTAATCAGTTTCTTCCCAATTTATATGTACTTATTTTAGGAGAGATCAGAGTGGCCTTTGTCCTGTATAACAACTTGGGTCCTTATTTGTCCACGGAGAATGCCAGCATGAAGTTGGGAACAGAGGCTATGTCCACCAATCATTCTGTTATCGTCAATTCCCCAGTTATTACAGCAGCAATAAACAAAGAATTCAGTAATAAGGTTTATTTGGCTGATCCTGTGGTGTTCACTGTTAAACACATCAAGGTAAAAAAATGGCATGTGAAGTTTTTTGTCCACATTATCTATATTTGTTATAACAAGAGCATGAAGTGTCTTAATTTCTTTTTCTTTTTCCCTATTTTTTGACATATAACAATTCATTGTCTATAAAATGATTAGTGATTTTTTTTCCAATATGAAGGAGGAGAATAATTCTTGTATATGTATATACTTAAGGTAACAACATTCATAGATGGATTTTTAAATGCTTCCCTATAATTAAAAAGAGCTAGCAATATGTTCAGTGGAACTCAGCATAGCTCAACTGATGTTACAACTAGTTATGTCTTTGTGTGTAGATATATTTTTATGTATATGCAAAGATTGTATTGTAAATTGAACAAAGATTTTTAAAAACCATGCTGTCAGAAGTTCATTGTATAGAGCAATTCTTTGCTTTGCAGTATAAATTAATTGATGTGATTCTGAGACAATGATACTAGTATTCCTTCAATATTACTTTTGAAAAATGAATTCACCTCTAATCAGGGGAAATAAATAACAACATATATTCAAATTTGCTTAGAATTGATAAGCCCCACTTAATATGAAAACTCTGGTAGACCTCTCCACAAAAATTGAACCATAGTGTGAAGTTGTGTTAGATGTAAAGAAAATGCCTACCTAATTTACATGATCAAAAGTAGTTATTGGCTTTATTGATGTTTTTTTCCTGTAGCAGTCTGAGGAAAACTTCAATCCTAACTGTTCATTTTGGAGCTATTCCAAGCGCACAATGACAGGTTATTGGTCAACCCAAGGCTGTCGGCTCCTGACAACAAATAAGACACATACTACATGCTCTTGTAACCACCTAACCAATTTTGCAGTACTGATGGCACATGTGGAAGTTAAGGTAAGATACATACCATAAAGTAAAAATGGCTTAGCATACAGTTAAGACACTAACTGTAAAAAGTCCTAACTCCATGTCCAACTTGAGTGTGTTTCTACTTTCACAGTAATTCTATTCAAGAACTCTCTGTTGTTCAACCCATATCCTATTGATGAGTCAAAGAACCCTTTTTTTCTATTATCAGTATAGTTCATAAAATTGAAATTTGCTTATAAAATACAATTTTGCTAAGAAAACTTCCCCTGTTCTTCCCTGCTTTTATTTTGTGTGAGTAAATATCAAACCATATCCTCATGAACAGGGCAAGGTAGGACCCCAGCACCAAAGGCCAGTGTGATAGGGTTAGAAAGCTGGAATCTGGTAGGCTGAAGACTAAGGAGCCGTGCATGGGATTAAATACTCTCAAAATGAGTCTTGGGAAAATAGCTGTTAAACACAGTACACAAAGCATTGTAATACATAGAGCCTGGCAAATTCTAACATAATGTGATCGTTCTGTCCATTCAAGAAGACACTATTCTAAGGAAAAATCTAGGTGATAGCTTGTTTCCAAAATCAGAAACGTGGCTAACTTGGCTGCATCAGTCTCTTGCCAGGTGACTGGTTGTCTTGGAAGGCAGGAAGAGGATTTAGATTTCAGATATACTTAGGACATAAAAATACAAAGGGATTATTAGCTTGGTTATAGAAATTGATAGATGGGTTAGTAACAAGAAATTATATACTTGTGAATTCTCATCTTCCTGATGTCAATAAAAATAGAGGAAGTATCACTGTCCAATACATTTTAAAACATGAAAACCATGGCAAAGGTTTTATCCACCTGATACCATTTATCCAATAATTTCATCCAAAATTTTCTTTGACTCTGTTGAATTTAGAGATGATGCAGGTATCTTAGAGGGAGACCAAATCCAAGCCCACTCAGGACCTTAGGAATAAATTACCTTAGCTGTGTCAACACAGTCAAGTTTGATCTTTAAAGGACTACAAACCGTAATTTGTCAGAGCTTCACGCATTGATCAAGCTTAGTAAGATTGTCTACACTAACAAATGTTAGGTTTAAACCTGGAATGTATTCGTATGGCTCTAGGATTCTATCTTTTCAGTTTAGGGAATACATTCAAACACAGAAAAATGGATCATATTTCAAGCAACCACAAAAAATAATTTTTTGCTCAGTTCATTGTATAACAATCTCTACCCAGTCCATTACGCAAGAATCTCAACTGTGACCATTACTGTGTGTCAACAAGAGATAAAAATAGATGGAAATCAATATTTTCCTTTGATGGTCAGTCATAGAGTAAGCATGCCCTGGGTTTCTTGTATCACAATCTCTTGCAATTGCCTGGGTCATTCCCATCTTGATCACACAACATGATTTTGGCACTTGAAAAACGAAAAACAAGCAGAATGATCATCCCTGGAAGTCCAAAAGGAAACAAACCAACCAAACTTACATTAGACTAATGTCTAAAAATGAATGCTAGTTTATTGATGCACAGTGAGATATGCAACAGCCAGTTAGAACAGATATTTGTGCTTGCTAGTTATCACTTCCTAACTCCACAGGAAAATCTATAAAGGAAACAAAATTATATTCGAGAATTTTGCTTGATGAGCTTGGAAAGAGAGCAAGAAGAGTTAGCTGACTAGTCTTGTTGCTATTGCTATTAAGCTGTGGTGCCCTAATGCGTGGGTCTTCACTCCAGGGTTCTACCTGTGTGCTGAGTTGCCTTTTCTATCATCTGTGTTACCTCTGCTATTCATTCAGTACTTCCTTCATTTTTTTTACTAACAATTTTCAAACACCTGAGTAAAGGTATTGACATGTTGCCTGCTACACCGTAGGCTGTCAATAAATGTAACTTCCTCCTGGTTTGCCAGAGATATCACTAGATTCCAGCATTCTGGTGAAGCTTCTGGCCCTCGTGGAACTTGCATTTTTGAGGGGAAAGAAAGGGTCGAGAAGTGAAGCTGCAGTCATAAATGTGATAAGTCTTATAACTGAGGCCCACACTGTGATTTAGGGACACAGAGGGGGATCGTCTATCTAAGGCAGGACTGGTCAGAGAGGGCTTATCAAAAAAGTGACCTTCTCTGAAGGATGAGTAGGATGAATTTAATAAGGTAACCTGTGGAGAATTTGTATCAAGCACATTCTTGGAAGATTTTCTTCACTTTGCTTTGGGTACACCATTCTCTCTTGCTTCTTTCCTTCCTCAGCAGCTGGTCCTTTTTAGCTTCCTTTGCTCGTTCCTCCTCATCTCCACAGCCTCTTTTTGTTGCTCTGGCCCGGAGCGTAATCCTAGATGTAGTCTAGGCACTATCCATTCTTTCTCCGTAGGTGATCTCATATGTCCATATGGCTGTAAACATCATCTCATGATTCCCAGACTTCTATCTCCATTTCTTAACTCCAGACTCTTAGATTCAACAGTTAACTTGATATATCCACCTAGATTTCTAATAAGGGTCACAATTCTAGAACTACACTTTTGGTGTTTTCCCATTTGTCCTTTCCTTCTTAGTAAATGGTTACTCTGTTCTTCCAGGTGCTCCAGCCCTAAACCATACACCATCTTTGATTTGTTTCTTTTCACTCACACTGCACACCCAATCTCATGAGCATATCCTGCCAGATCCAGCATCTGACAATTTAGCATCTTCATTGCTACCACCTGGATTCCAGCCCTTATCCTCTCTCCTCTGCTCTTTTGTTACTGCCCTTTAATTGGTCTCCTTGCTTTATTTCTTGTCCTTCTTAAATTTATTCTCAGCGTAATTGCCAGAGGGATACTCTTAAAATGTGAGTCACTCTTCTGATTCATTCTCAAAAAGCCATACTGTAATCCCTTTAAAATGCAGATCAAGTACTTCACACCTTTGAAATAACTTCTTATCTCAATAAAAACAAAGTCCCAAATCCTGACCCCTTTCTCAACTCTTGACCTACTCTCCTACTACTCTTCCCCTTGTTCACTTGGCTTCCTTGCCTTTCCAGAAACGCATCAGGCTTGCTCAGGTTAGACTTAAAGTTTCCCTTCTCCTACCCTTCACCCCCCAGATAGCCACAAGGTCAGCTTTCTCATCTCCTTCAAGTCTTTGTTCCAGTGTCACCTTCTCAAAGAGGCTTTCCCTGTCCACCCTTTTAAAATTTCAGATTACCCCACCCCCACAAAATACTGTGGTAAATAAGGCAAAACAGGTCCCTGGCCTCAGTCAATTTATACTTTATCAATGGAGAGAAGTATTCAGGCTGGTTTTTGAATGGGGTGCTCAGAGAGGTTTCATAGCTAGGTCAATTTGAGCAGATAAAAGAAGGAAAGGGATGCCCCAAGGTGGCAGTGTTGCCAAAACCTGGCCTCAGTGCACTGGCACCAAGTTGAACCTTGGAGACTGAGTTTTGGGTGAAGTAGAAAGGAATAGCTTTATTCTTTTGCCAGGGGTAGGGGGCCACAGTGGACTAATGCCCTCAAAAGTGTGTGTCCCCACCTGGGGGTGGGGTTGTAAGGAGTCTTATAGTAATGGTTCAAGGGGAAGTGTTGCTGATAAGGATCAGCGCGTGCATGCAGGGCCTGCATTCCTTCAATCCAGAAATCATTTGGCATCCAGTGGTCTTGTGATAGGCTTCTGTGGTTCTGGAGGTTATCGAACTGTGACCTTCTCTCTGCAATGAAGAATGCTTCATGATGTAGTTAACACCCTCCATTTGGCGGGGGTTTTAGTTCTACAGAAGAGCTCAAAGATACTGTTATGTGTATCTCTTGAGGAGGAACCAGGATCCTACCCCAAGGCTGCACTATTGTTTCTTGACTGCTTCTCCCTTGTCTCTGCATCCCCTCCCTTCCCTGATTAGCAACTGTGTGAATCTGCTCTTTGAAACTCAGGGGAATGTCATGGAGGTTGAATGAAGCCTATTTCCTACAAACAAGAAATGGGGGGCACAGAAAGAATTTTGTGCCTAGGAGCCCCACAGGGTCCTGCTCAGTTTCAGGAACACAGATGACTAACTACTTTTGCGTTTTCTCTACTTCTCTTGTCTAAGGAAACAATTGATTGTCTTCTCTTTTAGATACAAAAGTAATAATTATGGAAATTTATGTAATTTTATATCAAACTGTGGTAGTATGCATGGCATTTTAAAAACTTTTCCATTATTGGAATCACCTGCAGGTTTATTTGTCTGTTATTCAGTAGAATGTTGAATACACTAAATTCAAATGTCTGTCTCTTCTCATACCAGTAATTCTCTTTGTGAACACTCTTTGTGGGAGGAGTATTTTAGTTTGCAGGATCATAAGTTTCAAACTAATTGATTAACATTTCTACTGTGGTTTTGTAGAGCGCAGTAACAAATGCTTTCGAAAATGGTCTGACAATTTATATCACCTATAGCTTTTTCCTCTACCCAAATTATAATTCTTTGGGGATAATAAAAAAAAAGTCTCCCTTCTCATTTCTGTCAGTTCAACTTGACGTTGATTTTTATTATCTTTAAAAGGCTTCACTTTCCTTAGTTAGATGCTTGCATCTCTCTCTTTCTCCCTCTCTTTTCTTTTGAGCTTAGTATATCCTATTGCCCCTACCCCAATTTTACCCCAGTCCAAGTATAGGCATTATTTTGCTATTTAAAATCATTGTGTTTCTTTTTAAATTTAGTATTGATTTAAAACAATGACAATTTGGAAATTTTTAACTTCATACCATGGATTCTGTGTGTCAAATATTTTATAACTACACTTTTTCAAGGTTAGAAGAAAATACACTGTAAGGTTCTGCAGTTGCATATGAAGAAAAGTACTTACTTTTCAAAAAGAGTATTTTTACTTTTTTAAAGTTCAAAAGAAAAGTTAATTTAAGAGTTTAAAAAATGGTTTTATTAGTGAAAAATAAAATGTTTAATGTATGATGCTAAATGTTGTACACTTCCATTCCCAAATTTTTATGTTCATTTTGTATTTTGCCATCTATAGTGCAGTGGGATTGAGGTGAAGGTAGAGATTAAAAATCATAAATATTACATAGTACTTTAAACAACTATTTATTTAGAGAAAAAAAAAAAAAACAACTAGATAACTCACACGTTGAATACCCTCCAAATATGTAAAATTCCTTGAAAACAAAATGGTTTCAAAAATGACCAAAAATGTAAGATTTTATTATATTATCTTAAATATTAACTCTATCAAAAAAATCGACAACCTCTTAGAACCAAGAACTATTCTTGGACCTTCTCATAAAACAGTTTTATAATGATATGTTTCCTTCGTAGATTTATTAAAATCTGAAATTATTTATTTGCTGTTTTATTTTCTGCCTCCTCCACTGGACCCAAGCTCAGTGTTAGGAGCAGAGACCTGAAAGAAGTGAGAATCAGTCTTGCAGATCATCTAGGGAAAGACTCTTCCAGGCAGATGGAACAAGAACAAGAATCTGAAGCAGGGGTGATTCTGTGATTCTGATGAACTGCAAGGAGAACAGTGTAGCTGGAGTGGAAAGAAAAATTATTTTATTACTTATTTTCTCCACTCTTTTTATAGAACTTTTATAGAAAAGTTGAAAGAGTGTTACAGTAAACACTCATATACCCCTTTTTCTGAATTCATATTTAAATTTTGACAAATTTGACTGTCACTCTTCTGTGTATGTACATGCATATATATTTTGCTATATTATTTGACTTTTTGAAAGTAAATTGCTGATTTTATAATATTTAATTCCTAAATCTTCCAGCAAATAGGTTTCAAGAACATGCTCTACCATTAAAACACATAAGAAATTTAACTTTGACTAAATATTATCATCTACTGTATAATTCATACACAGATTTTCTAGTTATCCTGATAATGTCCTTTACAGCCATTGTATTTCCACTTAGGGCCTAATCAAAGATCACAGTACCTTTAGTTATGACATTTCTTTGCTCTTCTTTAGAAGTATCCGTGCCTGTTTTTTTCTTTCATGAAAATGACACTTTGCAGAGTCCAGGCCATTTGTCCTGTAGAATGTTTCACAATCTCAATCTTTCTGATTGTTTTCTCATAATTAGATCCAGGTTAAACATTTTTGGCAAAAATACCCTGTAGGAGATGCAGTATCCTTCCCATTGTATCAGGAAGCCCCATATTGGAGTTACTAAGTTTGATCATTTTGTTAAAGTTATATTGTACAGGAACATTGAAGTTTTTGTAATTAATAGGAACATGTGGAAACATATCTGGAAAGTTTGTTTTATTAATCTCAATTTCTTTCATTGTAATCTGTTTAGTCTACCCTTTACTTGTTCCTCAAATAGTTAAGTACTGTCTTTGTGACAGGCAAAGTTTATGATCTAATTAGTAATACAGATAAGTAATCAGCATAATCTGTATCTTAAGAGAAATGTCTTATTGTTGTGGTAGAGAATGCTGTAGAAACACATGGGGAAAAGCCTTAACTTGACCTTGAGAGGTCAGAGAAAATGCTCTAGATGAAATGAGATAACTAAGCAAAATGAGAGCAACAGGACTGAAGTAACATGAAGTAAGGCTGGATTTTTGTGGTTTTGAAGTGTATATTTTCAGTAAAATTTATATTCAAGAGAGTATTAATTACACTCTTCCTCTGATTGTTTTTATTTCTGAGTTGTAGTAGAATTTTTAAGCAGAAAGAGACCTGCAATCTTCTCATATGCACATTAGATCCTTACCCTTACAATTTTCAGGTTCTTTTATCATCTTCAGTAAATAAGCATGGCTAAAAATAGCAGCTGGAGATGCATCTGCAATTCTAGTGAGAAATATAAGTAATAAAGTTTATGGAGATTGCAAAAAGTAGAGATCTGGTGAGGACTTAACTCTCAGAAAGGCCCAGCATGTTCAATGATAAGAGCAATTAATATCATTTCTTTAGTGTCTACATACATTATCTCATTTGATCCACAGAACCAGAATAGGAATTGTCATCATAATTTATTTTCCCATTTTATAATTTACAGGGAAGTTGGAATAAGAAAAGTTAGGAGGCTTAGGGTCCTGATTCCAGTTCTTTAGGTAATTGCCTCTATCTTTAGCAAATCATTTGGACTCACTGTTCCCATTATTAATCAGTTAACGGAGAGTAATAAAATTATTTCTAACATTATCTCAGGATTATTTGGGGGGATTGAATAACAAAATCTATTAAAATCATGTTGAGAATTATAAAGTTTTCTGAAAATATAATTTTTTAATTCACTATTTGCTTAACTGTCCTCAAAACCTTTGAGCTCTTTATCCTGGGAGTAGTTAACTATCAAGACCCAAATAGTTAATTGAGTTTCTAATAACTGATAATCATCTGCCTGTACCTGAAAGAAAGACATTTAGGCCAGTGCTTTGCATCACTGTTCACAGTGACAAATTCTTTTTATCACAATGAAATTGTCAAATTTTTTTAATATATTGGCTCTACTCACCCAATTTACCCATGCTTGAGAAAGTATAATCAACCAGCCAAGCAAAAGAAGCAAGCATGAAAACTTTCTCCATCCTAATATTCTAAAACTATCCTTAATTGCTTATACTGTTCTTGGTAAGAACTAGTTGATATGTTTACTACTAACTGTAGTCTATTTGTTCTGGGTCGTAAAATTTTACCCTTTTTTTTCTTTTTTTTTTTTAAACATTCAGACTCTTCTGTGATTGTTCTTCTTTTTCCCTGGCCTATTTCATTCTACTGTGTCTAGTAAATAAAGTCATAAAGCTAGAGAACTATTGAACTCTAGAGGAATTAGGCTAGATTTTCCAGAATAGTTATATAGCTTTCTAAGATAGGCAGTAAGGTCAACTTGTGTGTAAGATTTTAAAAGCATGTGAACAAAAATATGGCTGAACTAAATCATTTTTCGTACCTTGTTATAGACCATTCAGGGGACTGCCAGTTTACTTTGTGTATCCTCACAGCATAAGCATTACTGTTTAAAGATCTTCTATGGTTGGTTACTTGCTGATTTAAAAAGCCAATCATGGAACTTTTAAGTTGTTAATTTTGTAAAATTTAATGTTAGCTCAAGCTATTGACTCGAGGCCTGTGGGATATTTGTCCCCAGGGTTATTATTTGGAAGACCCCTACTCTGTTTAAAATGCAATAAACTTATTCATGAGAATGGAAAAAAGAAAGCCTAATAACCATCATCCCCTTTTTCTTTTTCCTGTATTTGGTATAGCTAAGAAAGCCAAATGAATATGAATAATGAAGTAAAAATGAGATATACGTGTGTGTGTACATGTGTATATATTTATATTTCCATTCTGTTTTTCTCAGTACCTGACACACAGTAGGCATCCAATGTTAGGATGAATCTACCAAATTTTATTAGATGTTTTTGGCTTGGTGTAGTTTCTATTTATTTGGTTTTCATAATGTAGTTATGCAAAATTACTTTCTTTGTTAAGCCTAATTGTATTTGTCTCTATTTTAAAACTTTTCTTTCTCATTGTGGTAAATTTATCTTTCCTTACATGCCAAAGGAAATGGCTCTATGAGAAAATGATATTTAAAAAATAACAGTAAACATATCTGAGTAATTCAAGTCTGGCATTGCTATGGTTTCCCTTCATTTATACTTCAGCTCCTCTATCCCATTCCATTTCACCTAACCCTTTAAGAAGTACTTTCAAAAATTGTGTGTGTGTGTGTGTGTGTGTGTGTGTGTCTTAATGAAAACAATCTTAAACGAAGTTACCCATTTTGTCTGAGAATCAGGAAATTTGCTGAATGATCCCCAGCAAACTTTGTTTTAACAAAACCACTGGATTTAATCATTGTATTTAAAGGATAGTCAAGACATTTTCACCTGTAAACCCTACCTCTGTTTAGTTCTAAGGGGCTTAGTATAATTGAGTCTACAAAGGAAATATAGGAGAGGATCTGTGGTCCTCCCCACTGTTAGTAGTATTGTTAAGAGCATGGAGTATTTGGCCAGCAGTTAGGGTGATCAACCTTATAGAGAGCCAACCAGGAAACAGCACTACCAGATCAAAAAATATACTTAATATGTAATAAGTAATTATGTACCTATGTGTTATTACTACTTAAAAGTGACAATTAGAAGTATTTAATGCTAATTAATAGTAGTGCTAATAGTGTGAATACCTATAACAATATTTTTTAAATGCTTCTTTCCATCCTCTGATACAGCAAAAGTCTCTATTGAATATTTAAAATTTCAGGCTATATTATTGCACATTTTATAAATGTGAGAATTAAATAAGTTAGTACAACAAAATAATTAAACAGATATGACCTATATTTAATAAAAATAACTATGACATGTTTTTTCTATGTGTATTTTTCATTTTTTTTTAATAAAGTTAAAACTGAATATAGTCAAAAGTAAAATTCACTTTGACCTGAAGTTCTGATCTTATCAAGCCCATATTACATTGATTCCTGGTGTCAATCCAATAGATGACATCAAAATAAATATCTTCTCAACAAAAGTGTTCAGCATGGAGTGCTTAGGATTTTAATTAATAGCTTTACTTAGTAGCTTTTTAGACTTGTAGGAATTAGTTCCCAGCTCTCCAGAAATGCCCATCCACTTTGTATGTATAGGCTTGTTTTGATAAACCAGCTGTTTGTCAATTTGTTCTTTTGCATCTGTGAATTCATCATATGAGCTGTCCATGTCCAAAATGTTCATGATTTATAAACACTTCCAAACACATTGGATGTCAGCATAATCTTAGACACTATCAGGGATAATGGTTTTAGAGCACTGAAATAGTTGTACTTTATGAAGTAAAGACTGGATCCCAAGCAAGTTATAGTTTCAATAAAGAAATGATAAAGTCCTATTAACATGACTGTCCTTTTCTGATGACATTTTTTTTTGTAAACAGTCTTAAATCCCCAAAATAAATCATGTTTTTCACTGTAATGATTTTTTTGTTCTAACCTACACAGAAGTCCATGCAACTCAGGTAGAATAAGTTCATCTTTCTCCAGGTTCCCTATAGCCTCTTCAGAGCTCATCAAACAGTTTTAGAGAAACATATAAGTGTGTCTTATTGTAATATTTTTCTCCATTCTCATCTGTCATATATTTCAAAGTTAGAGAAAGACGTTTTTCTTGTCCCACACTTTGGAAATATGATTTTACAGAAGGTCAGTATTTTAACATCTTGTCTATGGCCAGCCCCAGTAATAGCCATCTTGAAGGCACATATCTCAGGAGACTATCTCCTTCCATTTCTAGAAAGTTAGAAGGCTCATTAAGTACTTCTACACTGTCAGTCACTGTTAGACTGAGGAACAAGTCCTGAGAGCAGGTGAGGGGATTAAGAAGAGACGGGGTCAGGAGGGTGGTGTACAAGCACACACACTTTATTTCCCATCAAAACTCTTTTTCTAGATTGCAGTAGGCAATACATGTTTTTGTTAAAATCACAAGACAGAATCATTGGACAGTATTTCCTTAATGTTGAAGTTACAGTACAAAACATTCTGCGAACCAGAATATAAACATGCGTGAGAACAGACTGTGATTGCCGAAACATGCCAAGGACAAACTATAGTTAGAGAAACCGCAAGCAACCTCACGGGCCAAGACTCATACCTTCTCTAGTAACTCTTTTGGGTCCTGTCAAGAATTAAGCAGGACTTTGCCATGCTTTAAGCTGCAAGGACTGTGTCAGCTTGCAGCTGGTTCCCGACACTACACATTTTGAAGAAACTGAAAAGTGACCAAATAATTTCATTATGAAACCTCATTATTGCAGGTAAGCACATCACATTCCTTTTTAGCAGCCTTGTCTACAAGGTGTACAGCACATTTAGTGGGTAAGAACCGTTCATTTTCTTTTGTAAGAAGTTTATAGGCTGAATGGCATTTTCCAAAATTTACATTTGCACTGTCCATCAACTATGCAGATAGATGAGCAAAGTCTAGTTTATATATGGACAAGGTTATCAACAATCTTTTGTTTCGTGTCTTCTGAAGTTTAATCAAAACCTTTATGGAAATCAAGAAGACAATTTGAAACTCCATTTTTCAAATCAAAATGCATAAGAGCTGGGGGAAACATTATTTTGTTGCTATGATCCAACACTTCACTTTATATACTTTAGAAAGCATGATCTGACAGAATCAGCTCTACACTGTAAGGAAGCGAAACATTGGTTATCAAAATTTCTCCTTTTATTTACCCATAGGACATTTCAGTTGCAACCTCTGAATCAGGAAAAGTAACTTTACTCAGGTGCAAAGACAAATAAAGGGAAGAAAGCAATAATACATGTTTATTCTTTGGGAATACTCAGGCTTACTCCACTACCATTAATTTCAACTGAACATTGGTACCTTTCGAGGGGAGGTTTAAAAAAAAACGTAAAACAAAAAACCCCACTTTTTATCCTACAAAAACTTGCCTGTCTTATCCTAGATTTGTGAGATTCAACCTCCATACGCACGTTCACAGTCTTCTCATGCCTGGTCCCAAATTCATTTCCACATTTTGTGTAGCATGCTTTGTTTTGGTTATCTCTCTAATCTAATTTCATGTATCCTTCCATGTATCTTTAAAATAACACAGTTGTTTAGCATTCCTTTTCAGTATTGTCATTATATTATATTGTTCTCAGTTTCATCAATGAACTCTTAGAAAACAGTCACAATAGTAACAATGTTAAAAATTAATTTAGCACAATCTTGGTACAAAGCACAACAGTTAATCCAAAGTCAAAGAGAAATTTAGGATCACAAGACCCTGAAGTTGCATACTTAGGTTTCATCACTCAGAATAATACAACAATGTCTGATTCTCTACTAGGAACTGCAAATCATGGTTTCCAGCATCAGTAGTCAGGGAAAAGAATAGCAGTAAGTCACTAAGGAAGGTGGATATTCAATGCCACAGACATTTGATACTAAAAATAGTGTTGCTTCCAGCCTCTATTTTCTAGACTTCCAGCCTCTATTTTCTAGACTATCATATGGATTTTGTACTTTTCTTTCAAACTTCTGAACCCATCTCTGATCTCTCGAATAGTTTCATGTCTGGGAGAGGATTTTCCCAGGATAGAAAAATTTAATGCTAAAACTAAGACATTCCTGAGCAAACCTGGATAGTTGGTCACGCTACCATTAATACTATATCTACTGCATTACTAGTTGAATGATCTGGGGTAAATTACTTATCTGTGCTTCAGTTTTTTCATCTGTAAATTGGAAATAATAATAGTATCACATCACAGTGTTTTATAGGACTAAGTGACAACCCTAATAACATAGATAAGCACTTCTAAAAGAAACTGATATTTTGAAAGTTATGTGTTAGCTATCATCATCATCATTATTATCATCATCACCATTATCATCATCACTGTACTTAACTCAGAAATGTTAAAGATGAAATTTTCTATCTTCCCAGCTTCGTTTTCTACCCTCACCCCAGATACTCCTAACATCTTTTTCTTATTTACTGCTTGATTACTTCATTTACTTTAAAAATTTCTAATTGGTCAGTAATTGTTTTTTGTTTATCAACTTTACTTTTTAAAAACCTATATCTGTATTTAATTCTCAACTACTGTAAGATACTTAGTTTCCACATTTCCTACTATTTCCTTTTCTGTTTCCTCTATTAAGGTAGTTGTGAATCTGGTTCACCAAATACGGTGAGATTAAAAATTTTTTTTTTCAATTCAAAGCAAGAAAACTTCAAATAACTTAGAGTATACAATGCTGTGCTTCTGAAACCAAAGAGATATTCTGAATAAGTTCTCTTGAATTCAAAGGATAGTTGGATATGAATATTTTTGTGTGCTTTTACTTGCCAGTGGTTCTCTCTCAGCAATTAAAGCTGGAAAATATTTGACTGATTTTTTTTTCAACTTGATACAAATTTGGAAATTATTGCTGAGTTATTTTGGCTAACTTGCTATAAAAATCATAAGAAATGCAATCATATCATTCTTCTTACTGTGTTACTCAACTTTGACCTTCATCCTATTACTGCAAAGAGAATTCTAATTTCCTCAGACCATTGAGCCCTTTATTTTCCCAAGCATTCGTGTGGTGACCTATGTGTTTGATGATCTGTTAGAGCAATGCAAGAAACTTATTTCACAGAGTTCTTACCACATTTATCAGAAAATAGGCCTTTCATAACCCTACTAGCTTCAGTGAAATTCCTGAGTCAAAGCAACGCCTTATGCTGATGTGATACATTGGTAGCAAAGTGAGTGCTCCTACATTTGCAAAGAAGAAAAAATAAAACTCATTTAGCTATATTACAAGTATTTCAGAACAAGATATGTTTAAGAGGCAATTTAAAAATCATATTATTATGCCTTAACAACTCTGACTCAACATTAAAATAATACATTTTAATGCAGAAAGTAAAATAGTTCTTGAAAATTACTGCCCACAATTAATAATTATTATAGGGTGATTGTTCAAGCAATGTCTGGAAAATGCAACTTTCTAAGATTATAAAAAAGCCAAAAACATCCAGAGGGGTTCAGAATTAATTCATATAGTATGTGTATCTGGAAATATACAATATATCTGGAAATACTTAGGCAGTTAAAATGGAAAACATTTCAAAATCTATTTCTCCATCTTGTTTGCTGACAAGATGCTTTTTGGACAATAAAGTTAGAAATATCAAGATTTACATAAAGATCTTAGTGTACGCAGGTTGAGTTATTTTTAAATCATGAAGCAGAAGTCACATTTCCCTATTCTATGAATTTGGGCTTAGTTTCATTAAATGTACCTATTGGTATATTTGAGGGTTTTATACTGACAGAGTGAGTTTCACAAAACATCATTGTTTAAGCCACCTTTTTTTCCTTCATTGTGGTACTCACCCCTTTTGTGGCATTTGAATTACTCAGTAACCCCACAGTGACAGGACAAAGCAGATTCATTGAGGTGAAAATAAAAGGAAAAATCAGAAACTTTCTGTAGCTTTTACAAAATATCTGGCATTTCATATGTGAATGTAAGCTTCACAGGAAGCCTGAAAAATGAGTATTGTTTTCATAAAAATTTCTTTCTGGAGTGGATAGAGTCAATGAATTTCCTGAAAGTATATTCTGATGAATCATTCTGTCGTTCTGCTTGTAGATTTTCTCTCACAGCTCCCCATCTTCTTTAAGAAATTAATTTCCTTGAAGTTTATGATTCTTTATTTTTCTAATTTTTATTGGTGTATAACTGATTTACAATATCATGTTAGTTTCAGGTATACAACAAAGTGAATCTGTTTTATCTCTATGTGTATGAAGTATCTGATACTTTAAAGGGTAAGTAGTTGTTCAAGTTGTCCAATTGCAAAATTGGAGCGACAAGGTTAAATCCACATCTTCAGACTAATCATACTTACTCTGCAGTCCTCTTACTTCCACACATTTTAAGATATTATGGTGTAACGACCTCCTCATTCTCCAGCTTTAATTTTCTTTATCTTTTACTGAAGATTTTAGAGCAGGTAGTTTATGAACCAAAGAACCCCAAAGATTGCAATGGGCAGCATGATACAACTTTTAGTTTATAATCTAAATCCATTGCAGAAGTGGGGTGGGTAATTAAAGAGAGATTCATTTATTCAGTTCACACATTAATTGTGCATCCACTCTATGTGAGGCAGCTTTCTAGGATCTGGGGATACATTGGTGATAAAACAACTTATTCTCTTGCAGAGTACTTTCTAGTAAAGGCCACAGATGATGAACAAGAATTTTTTTTTTTTAATTTTATTGGAGTATACTTGATTTACAATGTTGTGTTAATTTCAGGGGTACATTAAAGTGAATCAGTTATACATATACATATATCCTCCCTTTTTTAGATTCTTTTCCCATATAGGCCATTACACAGTATTGAATAGAGTTCCTTGTGCTATACAGTAGGTTCTAGACTATGTATTTTATTAATATTTCTTGTTTATGTAGAAAACATAAATAAGATATATTAATAAAATATATAGTCTAGGTAAATGTTAAGAGGAAAAAAAATTCAGGAAAAGTAATAGAGAGTCAGAGTGGGTAAATGATGTTTGCAATTTTAGATGAGGTGATTCAGAAAAACTCTGTGAGAAGGTGACATTTGAATGAAGAACTGAAGGAAGTTAGCAAGTAAGTCACACAGCTATTTTTTGGAAGAGAATTCCAGACCAAGGGAACATCAAGTACAAAGTCTCTGAGGCTGGAATGTGCTGGATGTATTCAAAGGCTAGAGGAGGCCAACTGGGTTAGAGTGAACTGAATGAAGGGGAGAATAGGAAATGTTTCACAGGAGTGCAGATCTTATAGGACATTGTAGACCTTTGTAAAGACTTTGGTTTTTACTTTTATTGAGGTAGGAGACATTGGATGCCTCCATCAATGAATCTTATTATCTGGCTTGTATTTAAAGAGAATCTCTCCATCTTGTTGAACAGAGAGGAAAGGGGGATGGATGAGGGTCAAATTAGGGAGATCATTTAGGAGGCTGTTTAAAAAAAAATCAGGTAGCTCTAACCAATTTGGTGCAATTGAGGTGAGGAGCAGCTGTCAGATAGAAGACAGGAGCTACAAGGTTTCTTGATGGATTAAGAGTAATGTGTGGGGGCTTCCCTAGTGGCGCAGTGGTTGAGAATCTGCCTGCCAATGCAGAGGACACGGGTTCGAGCCCTGGTCTGGGAAGATCCCACATGCCGCGGAGCAACTAGGCCCGTGAACCACAATTACTGAGCCTGCGCGTCTGGAGCCTGTGCTCCGCAACAAGAGAGGCCGCGAGAGTGAGAGGCCCGC
Source organism: Balaenoptera musculus (assembly GCF_009873245.2). NCBI lineage: Eukaryota > Metazoa > Chordata > Mammalia > Artiodactyla > Balaenopteridae > Balaenoptera > Balaenoptera musculus. Next base: position 58,999,038 of record NC_045789.1, on the reverse strand, counting down.
GCACCGCGATGAAGAGTGGCCCCCACTTGCCGCAACTAGAGAAAGCCCTCGCACAGAAACGAAGACCCAACACAGCCATAAATAAATAAATAAATAAATAAAAATTATAAAAAAAAAAAAAAAGAGTAATGTGTGAAAAAGAGGAATCAATATGACTCTTAAGTTCTTGGCCAGAACACTTCAAATAACGAAGTTGCTGTTTACCGAAATGAGGAAAACCGAGGGAAGAGTAGATTTGGGAGTGGGGGGTGGGAGTGGAGGGAGAACCAGGATAAGAAGGGACTCAGTTTTGAACATGTAATGTTTGATATTGATACTTTTTAAAATCCAGTGGGGATTAAATGGATACTAAAACTATACTGATGTAAGAGGGTTCAGCTCTTAGACATTTGGTTTAAGTGGAGTAGTGTTATTATAACCATTCAAAAACACATATTTATTAATCATTTTTTATGTGTCAAGCCCAATACTAAGTGCTAGGATATAATAATAAGATATAAGACTAATAAGATCTCAAGTCACATAATGGTATATAGTTCATGTCAGGGGTGATTGAGTTATAGAGTACTCAAAACGTGGAACCTTGGAAATAGGAATACTTGATCCATTATCACATTGTTAAAACTATACCTAGGAGTTTTATTCAATTGACCATCCTCTTGAAGGGGGGTTGGTTTTTATCAGGGCTTGGCCTCCTGAAAGTTCTATTATGACAGACTATTATAAAGAAGGCTAAATTCATAGGTCTTGTTCGCATTTAATGTCCATTGTTCTTTTTCTTTCATCTTACTGATAAAATTCAAGTGGTGAGTTATATTCGATCACAGTATAATACATATAAGGTAGTTGGTGTTTATGTTTTCTGAACTAGACAGTAATACCTGAAAGATGATTACTAATTAATTGCTAGACTTTTTTGTTCTTTCTTTGAGCGTTATGTACTTTTTGTACTGTTGTTTTGACATTTGGTATTCTTCTCTTAATAACTCTGCATGGGGTTTTTGAAAGACCTACAAAGGCACTGAGTAAAGTCAATACATTTCTAATAATGCAACTACCCAGGAAAAGCCGGAGTTATTTGGTTTCTTTTTTTTTTTTTTTCTTTCTTTTTTAGTGTTTTAGGTCTTTAGGATATATTTGAGAATGTATTATACCTGCCATTATGGAAGACTGCTGTGCTGAACGCTGGTGCTTGATACTCAATTACAGCATCTTTCCTTTGAGTCAAAGAAGAGAGCAAATAGCCCTCTGTTCAGGGAACCGGGTAGCACTAACCACTCTCCACTCTCCAATAGTAAAAGTAATTTAAGCTATCAGAGACTCAACACTACTTTAGCAGTGTCCCCTGGAGAACAAAGCAGTTAAAGCAAAATTTCATGTGGTTTTCTTTCATGATTTGAGCTCCTTCCGAGAAATACATCTAGAGTTATGCAGGAATAGTTTGAAACTGTTTCATTGACAGTGTCCTAGCAGAGTTCTTTATCAGATAACAACTGTGAAGTTGTATCTAGCAATATGCGAAGTGCTGTGATTCAGGTTACAGCATGGTGGCTCACTTGTAAGGAGAATTTCCACATGCAGAATAATCTTTGTATGAAGTTTATATAAAACATAAAGGTACAAAGTTTGAATAAAAACAAAAATAGAAAACCTGGATATTTATGTATTTTTTTAAGGTGAGCTAACAATGTGGGAGACAACTAAATGTAGTAACTTCCATCCTAAAACAAAAATCAATGTGTATGATCTATACAGTTGTAAAAGGTGTCAATTAGAAACACATATCTTTGTTTTCAACTAAAAAATTTCCCATGCACATGTCATGCTTTCACTATTTATGCATATATCCATAAAAATCAATGTCATTGATTTGTGTCATTTAAAATTTTACATAAACGGTATCATACTGTATAGATACTTCTGCCACTTGCATTTTTTAAAACCTAATATTAGATTTTTGAGAAGTATCTATGTTTGTGACTATAAATCTAGAACATTGATTTTCTACTCCTCTTTTGAATATCATTCCATAAATATCAACCATTATTTATGTATTCCCCTACTGTTGGAAGTTAGGTCTTTAAGAATTTTCAAGAAACCTAGGAAGAAAAGAGGAATTGACAGTCATAGACAATTTCTCGATTCTGCTCCAACATGTTGGCACACCGATGTGTTGGGCTACCATACATTCTAAAGCTTCACAAAAGTGGTTTCGGACGGAGGCAAACTACCATAGAGTAGAAATCGAGTTTTGAATCTTAGAACAGAGACAGAAATGAGATAGTGGACAAACCAAGGAACATGGCAGGTATGGAACTCACAGGACTGTAACAGAGCCACATAATGTAGTTTCAGTGTGGAAGTTTTCATGAGCATATTTCTTTTTCATGGCTCTACTATCTCTTTTGGGCTGCTATCGGGTATAGTAATTCTGAATACTTATTTTCCATCTGTGTATAACAGGTTCTATTCATGCAAAACCTTTCAGGGATCAAACTTCTTGATCTCCTTAAGCCATTCAATATGAATATAAATCCAGTGACTATCCTCATTCTTTTATATTTTCCACTAAATAAATGGTACACATATGTGGCTGTCCGTCAGAATTAACTGGGGATCTTTATAAAATTACATACTTTTATGAACTGAACCTTGGAAATTCTGATAAAGGATTTAGAGGACAGAGGAATTGTATTTTTTTTTTATAAAAATACTTCAGTGATTCAAATAAATTTCAGTTGTGATACCACTTTCCTAAGTGTATAACTTAATTTTTATATAGAGTATTCCCTAGCAAGAGTTGTAAAAATATTAACCTAAAAACGTGATGTGGGGTAGAAAAATGAAAAGCTTTACCTTGAAATCTTTGGCCAGAATTAAGTTGATATGCTTCAACTGAAAATGTACATAGTTGAAAATGTACAACTGAAAATGTACATAGCTAAGAAAGGTGCAAACACTATTGACAAACTGATTTACACCTCACAGAAAAGATAAAATGCTTTACCTGTGGATTAGAAAACCCAAATAATTAAGTTATCTTATTCATTGCATGTGTGGAGGATATTTAGTACATTATTAAAATCATGCTTCATGAAAACAGGCCCTTATAAACTTTGTAGTTGGTTATGCATAATTGCAACTTATGGCTTTTCTATTGTGTTTCCAGCACAGTGATGCGGTCCATGACCTTCTTCTGGATGTGATCACATGGGTTGGAATTTTGCTGTCCCTTGTTTGTCTCCTGATTTGCATCTTCACATTTTGCTTTTTCCGTGGGCTCCAGAGTGACCGTAACACCATCCATAAGAACCTCTGCATCAGCCTTTTTGTAGCAGAACTGCTCTTCTTGATCGGGATCAACCGAACAGATCAACCAGTAAGCAATTTATTTTGGTATTAGAAAAGAATTTCTCCACTTACAGCTTTCCAATACACAAAATATTCTTGTTTGAAAGTATCCTCTCTTCCAGTTGTCTAAGATAGTTACTAATTTTGAGATCTTATTTCCTTTTTCATATCCATTGTCATAAAGAAGCAGTGAATATATGGATGTATGAATGTACATTTCTTCACAAATTCCGTTCAAAAACTTGCTTTTCTAAAGAACTGTGTTTCTTCATTAGTCTTTTTCTTTAATTTTTTTAATCACAAAGCTGAATACTGAGAAAACTTAAATCATTTGGGGAATGGAGGAGTATCTTTTCCAACATGTAATTGTTATTCTTTGAAGTTTATAATATATTTTTTTTAAAAAACACTGGAAATTATATTGAAAACTGCATGGCTAACATGAGTTGGTTTTTTTTTTTAATCTTTTTTTTGTAACATCTCTATTGGAGTATAATTACTTTACAATGGTGTGTTAGTTTCTGCTTTATAACAAAGTGAATCAGCTATATATATACATATATCCCCATATCTCCTCCTTCTTGCATCTCCCTCCCACCCTCCCTATCCCACCCCTCTAGGTGGTCACAAAGCACTGAGCTGATCTCCTTGTGATATGCGGCTGCTTCCCACTAGCTATCTATTTTACATTTGGTAGTATATATAAGTCCATGCCACTTTCTCACTTCGTCCCAGACTACCCTTCCCCCTCCCCATGTCCTCAAGTCCATTCTCTACGTCTGCATCTTTATTCCTGTCCTACCCCTAGGTTCTTCAGAACCTTTTTTTTGTTGTTTTATATTCCATAAGCATGTGTTAACATACGGTATTTGTTTTTCTCTTTCTGACTTACTTCACTCTGTATGACCAACTCTAGGTCCATCCACCTCATTACAAATAACTCAATTTCATTTCTTTTTATGGCTGAGTAATATTCCATTGTATATATGTGCCACATCTTCTTTATCCATTCATCTGTCGACGGACACTTAGGTTGTTTCCATGTCCTGTCTATTGTAAATAGAGCTGCAATGAACATTGTGGCACATGACACTTTTTGAATTATGGTTTTCTCAGCGTGTATGCCATTAGTGGAATTGCTGGGTCACATGGTAGTTCTATTTTTAGTTTTTTAAGGAAACTCCATACTGTTCTCCATAGTGGCTGTATCAATTTACATTCCCACCAACAGTGCAAGAGGGTTCCCTTTTCTCCACACCCTCTCCAGCATTTATTGTTTCTAGATTTTTTGGTGATGGCCATTCTGACTGGTGTGAGGTGATACCTCATTGTAGTTTTGATTTGCATTTCTCTAATGATTAGTGATGGTGAGCATCCTTTCATGTGTTTGTTGGCAATCTGTATGTCTTCTTTGGAGATACATCTATTTAGGTCTTTTGCCCATTTTTGGATTGGGTTGTTTGTTTTTTTGATATTGAGATGCATGAGCTGCTTGTATATTTTGGAGATTAATCCTTTGTCAGTTGCTTCATTTGCAAATATTTTCTCCCATTCTGAGGGTTGTCTTTTCGTCTTGCTTATGGTTTCCTTTGCTGTGCAAAAGCTTTTAAGTTTCATTAGGTCCCATTTGTTTATTTTTGTTTTTTATTTCCATTTCTCTAGGAGGTTGGTCAAAAAGGATCTTGCTATGATTTATGTCATAAAGTGTTCTGCCTATGTTTTCCTCTAAGAGTTTTATAGTGTCTGGCCTTACATTCAGGTCTCTAAGCCATTTTGAGTTTATTTTTGTGTATGGTGTTACGGAATGTTCTAATTTCATTCTTTTCCATGTAGCTGTCCAGTTTTCCCAGCACCACTTATTGAAGAGGCTGTCTTTTCTCCGTTGTATATCCTTGCCTCCTTTATCAAAAATAAGCTGACCATATGTGCATGGGTTTATCTCTGGGATTTCTATCCTGTTCTATTGATCTATATTTCTATTTTTGTGCCCGTACCATAAAGTCTTGATTACTGTAGCTTTGTAGTATAGTCTGAAGTCCAGGAGCCTGATTCCTCCAGCTCTGTTTTTGTTTCTCAAGATTGCTTTGGCTATTCTGGGTCTTTTGTGTTTCTATACAAATTGTGAAATTTTTGTTCTAGTTCTGTGAAAAATGCCATTGGTAGTTTGATAGGGATTGCACTGAATCTGTAGATTGCTTTGGGTAGTATAGTCATTTTCACAATGTTGATTTTTCCAATCCAAGAACATGGTATATCTCTCCGTCTCTTTGTATCGTCTTTAATTTCTTTCATCAGTGTCTTATAGTTTTCTGCATACAGGTCTTTTGTCTCCTTAGGTAGGTTTATTCCTAGGTATTTTATTCTTTTTATTGCAATGGTAAATTAGGGTGTTTCCTTAATTTCTCATTCAGATTTTTCATTATTAGTGTATAGGAGTGCACGAGATTTCTGTGCATTAATTTCATATCCTGCTACTTTACCAAATTCATTGATTAGCTCTAGTAGTTTTCTGGCAGCATCTTTAGGATTCTCTATGTATAGGATCATGTCATCTGCAAACAATGACAGCTTTACTTCTTCTTTTCCGATTTGGATTCCTTTTATTTCATTTTCTTCTTTGATTGCTGTGGCTAAAACTTCCAAAACTATGTTGAATAATAGTGGTGAGAGTGGACAACCTTGTCGTGTTCCTGATCTTAGAGGAAATGATTTCAGTTTTTCACCATTGAGAACAATGTTTGCTGTGGGTTTGTCATTTATGGCCTTAATTATGTTGAGGTAGGTTCCCTCTATGCCTACTTTCTGGAGGTTTTTTTTTTATCATAAATGGGTTTTGAATTTTGTCAAAAGCTTTTTCTCATCTATTGAGATGATCATATGGTTTTTCCCTTCAATTTGTTAATATGGTTTATCACACTGATTGATTCGCTAATATTGAAGAATCCTTGCATTCCTGGTATAAACCCCACTTGATCATGGTGTACAACACTTTAATATGCTGTTGGATTCTGTTTGCTAGTATTTTGTTGAGGATTTTTGCATCCATGTTCATCAGTGATATTGGCCTGTAGTTTTCTTTGTTTGTGACATCTTTGTTTGGTTTTGGTATCAGGGTGACGGTGGCCTCATAGAATGTGTTTGGGAGTGTTCCTTCCTCTGCTATATTTTGGAAGAGTTTGAGAAGGGTAGGTGTTAGCTCTTCTCTAAATGTTTGATAGAATTTGCCTGTGAAGCTATCTGGTCCTGGGCTTTTGTTTGTTGGAAGATTTTTTAATCACAGTCTCAGTTTCAGTGCTTGTTATTCATCTGTTTATATTATCTATCTCTTCCTGATTCAGTCTCAGAAGGTTGTGCTTTTCTAAGAATTTGTCCATTTCTTCCAGGTTGTCCATTTTATTGGCATATAGTTGCTTGTAGTAATCTCTCATGATCTTTTGTATTTCTGCAGTGTCAGTTGCTACTTCTCCTTTTTTATTTCTAATTCTATTGATTTGAGTCTTCTCCCTTTTTTTCTTGATGAGTCTGGTTAATGGTTTATCAATTTTGTTTATCTTCTCAAAGAACCAGCTTTTAGTTTTATTGATCTTTGCTACTGTTCCCTTTATTTCTTTTTTACTTATATCTGATCTGATTTTATCATTTCTCTCCTTCTGCTAACTTTGGGGTCTTTTTGTTCTGTCTCTAACTGCTTTAGGTGTAAGGTTAGGTTGTTTATTTGAGATGTTTCCTGGTTCTTGAGGTAGGATTGTATTGCTATAAACTTCCTTCTTAGAACTGCTTTTGCTGCATCCCATAGGTTCTGGGTCATTGTGTTTTCATTGTCACTGTTTCTAGGTATTTTTTGATTTCCTCTTTGATTTCTTCAGTGATCTTTTGGTTACTAAGTAGTGTATTGTTTAGCCTCCATGTGTTTGTATTTTTTACAGATTTTTCTCCTGTAATTGATATATAATCTCATAACTTTTTGGTCGGAAAAGATACTTGATACAATTTCAATTTTTTTAAATTTACCAAGGCTTTTTTGTGATCCAAGATATGATCTATCCTGGAGACTGTCCCATTAGCATTTGAGAAGAAAGTGTATTCTGTTGTTTTTGGGTGGAATGTCCTATAAATATCAATTAAGTCCATCTTGTTTAATATATCATTTAGAGCTTGTGTTTCCTTATTTATTTTCATTTTGGGTGATCTGTCCATAGGTAAAAGTGGGGTGTTAAAGTTCCGTACTATAATTGTGTTACTGTTGATTTGTCCTTTTATGGCTGTTAGCATTTGCCTTATTTATTGAGGTGCTCCTATGTTGGGTGCATAAGTATTTACAATTTTTATATCTTCTTCTTGGATTGATCCCTTGATCATTATGTAGTGTCCTTCTTTGTCTCTTGTAATAGTCTTTGTTTTAAAGTCTACTTTTTCTGATATGAGAATTGCTACTCCAGCTTTCTTTTGATTTCCATTTGCATGGAATATCTTTTTCCATCCCTCACTTTCAGTCACTAAGTGTCCCTAGGTCTGAAGTGGGTCTCTTGTAGACAGCATATATATCAGTCTTGCTTTTGTATCCATTCAGCCAGTGTATGTCTTTTGGTTGGAGCAATTAATCCATTTACATTTAAGGTAATTATCGATATGTATGTCCTATTACCATTTTCTTAATTATTTTGTGTTTGTTATTGTAGGTCTTTTCCTTCTCTTGCGTTTCCTGCCTAAAGAAGTTCCTTTAGCATTTGTTGGTGGTTTAGTGGTGCTGAATTCTCTTAGCTTTTGCTTGTCTGTAATGGTTTTAATTTCTCCATCGAATCTGAATGAGATCCTTGCTGGGTAGAGTAATCTTGGTTGTAGGTTTTTCCCTTTCATCACTTTAAATATATCCTGCCACTCCCTTCTGGCTTGCAGCGTTTCAGCTGTTAACCTTATGGGAGTTCCCTTGTATGTTATTTGTTGTTTTTCCCTTGCTGCTTTTAATATTTTTTCTTTGTATTTAATTTTTGATAGTTTGATTAATATGGGTCTTGGCTTGTTTCTCTTTGGGTTTATCATGTATGGGACTCTCTGCACTTCCTGGAGTTGATTGACTATTTCCTTTCCCATATTAAGGAAGTTTTCAACTATAATCTCTTCAAATATTTTCTCAGTCCCTTTCTTTTTCTCTTCTTCTTCTGGGACCCCTAAAATTTGAGTATTGGTGTGTTTAATGTTGTCCCAGAGTTGTGTAAGACTGTCCTCAATTCTGTTCATTCTTTTTTCTTTATTCTGCTCTGCAGTAGTTATTTCCACTATTTTATCTTCCAGGGCAGTTATCAGTTCTTCTACTTCAGTTATAATGCTATTGATTCCTTCTAGAGAATTTTTAATTTCATTTATTGTGTTGTTGATCATTGTTTGTTTGCCCTTTAGTTCTTTTAGGTCATTGTTAAACGTTTCTTGTATTGTCTCCATTTTTTTTTCCAAGATTTTGGATCATTTTTACTAGCATTACTCTGAATTCTTTTTCAGGTAGACTGCCTATTTCCTCTTCATTTGTTTGGTCTGGTGGGTTTTTACCTTGCTCCTTCATCTGCTGCATATTTCTCTGTCTTCTCATTTTGCTTAATTTACTGTGTTTGGGGTCTCCTTTTTGCAGGCTGCAGGTTCATAGTTCCCGTTGTTTTTGGTGTCTGCCCCCAGTGGCCTGGGTTAGTTCAGTGGGTTGTGTAGGCTTCCTGGTGGAGGGGACTAGTGCCTGTGTTCTAGTGGATGAGGCTGGATCTTGTCTTTCTGATGGGCAGGTCCTCGTCCAGTGGTGTCTTTTGGGGTGTCTGTGACCTTATTATGATTTTCGGCAGCCTCTCTGCTAATGGGTGGGGTTGTGTTCCTGTGTTGCTAGTTGTTTGGCATAGAGTGTCCAGCACTGTAGCTTGCTGGTCATTGAGTGGAGCTGGGTCTTAGCATTGAGATAGAGATCTCTGGGAGATTTTCGCCTTTTGATATTACATGGAGCTGGGAAGTCTCTGGTGGACCAATGTTCTGAACTCAGCTCTCCCACCTCAGAGGCACAGGTCTGACACCCGGCCAGAGCACCAAGACCCTGTCAGCCACATGGCTCAAAAGAAAAGGGAGGAAAAAAAAGAAAGAAATAAAATAAATAAAATAAAATAAAATAAAATAAAATAAAATAAAAACGTTATTAAAATAAAAAATGAAAAATAATTATTAAAAATAAAAAAATTAAATGGTAATAAAAAAAAGAAAGAAAGAAGGAAGAGAGCAACCAAACCAAAAAACAAATCCACCAGTGATAACAAGCGCTAAAAACTGTACTTAAAAAAAAGAAAAAGAAAAACAAACAAACAAACAAAAAAACGGACAGACAGAACCCTAGGACAAATGGTAAAAGCAAAGCTGTACAGACAAAATCACACAAAGAAGCATACACATACACACTCACAAAAAAGAGAAAAAGGAAAAAAATATATATCTATATATTAAAAAAAAGGAAGAAAGCAACCAAATCAATAAACAAACCTACCAATGATAATAAACTCTAAATACTAAACTAAGATAAACATAAAACCAGATACAAATCAGAGGCAGAAAGCAAACCCCAAGTCTACAATTGTTCCCAAAGTCCGCCACCTCAGTTTTGTGATGATTCGTTGTCTATTCATGTATTCCACAGATGCAGGGTACATCAAGTTGATTGTGAAGATTTAATCTGCTTCTCCTGAGGCTGCTGGGAGAGATTTCCCTTTCTCTTCTTTGTTCGCACAGCTCCTGGGGTTCAGCTTTGGATTTGGCCTCATCTCTGCATATAAGTTGCCTGAGGGCGTCTGTTCTTAGCCCCCATAGGACGGGGTTAAAGGAGCAGCTGATTAGGGGGCTCTGGCTCACTCAGGCTGGGGAGAGCGGAGGTACGGAATGTGGGGCGAGCCTGCGGTGGCAGAGCCTGGAGTGACGTGCAACAGCCTGAGGCGCACCGTGCGTTCTCCTGGGGAAGTTTTCCCTGTTTCATGGGACTCTGGCAGTGGCTCCTGGGAGGGGAGGTGTGGATAGTGACCTGTTCTTGCACATAGCCTTCTTGATGGCTGCAGCAGCAGCCTTAGCGTTGCGTGCCCGTCTCTGGGATCCATGCTGATAGCTGCGGCTCATGACAGTCTCTGGAGCTCGTTTAGGTGGTGCTCTGAATCCCCTCTCCTCGTGCACCCTGAAACAATGGTCTCTTGCCTCTTAGGCAGTTCCAAACTTTCTCCCGGACTCCCTCCAGCCTAGGTGTGGAGCACTAGCCCCCTTCAGACTGTGTTCACGTAGCCAACCCCAGTCCTCTCCCTGGGATCTGACCTCCGAAGCCCGAGCCTCAGCTCCCAGCCCCCACCTACCCGAGCGGGTGAGCAGACAAGCCTCTCAGGCTGGTGAGTGCTGGTTGGCAGTGATCTTCTGTGCAGGAACCTCTCTGCTTTGTCCTCTGCACCACTGTTGCTGCGTTCTTCTCCATGCCTCCAAAGCTTCCCCACCGCCACCCCCCGTCTCCGCCAGTGAAGGGGCTTCCTAGTGTGTGGAGACTTTTACTCCTTCACATCTCCCTCCCAGAGGTGCAGGTCCCATCCCTATTCTTTTGTCTCTGTTTCTTCTTTTTTCTTTTGCCCTACCCAGGTATGTGGGGAGTTTCTTGCCTTGTGGGAAGTCTGAGGTCTTCTGCCAGCATTCAGTAGGCATTCTGTAGGAGTTGTTCCACATGTAGATCTATTTCTGATGTATTTGTGGGGAGGAAGGTGACCTCCACGTCTTACTCCTCCGCCATCTTGAAGGTCTCCTAACATGAGTTTTTCTAATTGACCTATTTTGGAAAACAGTTCAAACTCAATGTCATTTTTATAATTTATATACTCTTCCCAAATTTTGTTTTACACTTTATATTTTCTCAAGTTCTGTTTACATCTTTAAGTGCTAACTTCATACTTTATACTTTACTACTAACCACATTTAGCCATACCAAGAAAGGAAGGGAAGGAGGGAGAGAGATGGGGAGAGAGGGAGGGAGAGAGTGAGGGAGGAAAGGAAGGAGGGAAGGAAAGAAATAGGAAAAAATGAATAGCACTAGCCAACTGTTCTTGATAAACCCAAACAGAAAATATGATCAACAGACAATATCTAATATATTAAACAGACTTTATGCACATTTGTAATTTTTGTGAGGCCCTTTCTACTAACTTAAGATTCATGCACATAACGCAAGTTGGTTCTCATGACTAAAACTGCAAATGAAAATTTTCATTTTTTAGAAGACTTGTAGGCATAATAAATAATTCATTCATTTAATGCTGTTCTCTGGTATGTGTCCATATGTATACAGTACGTTACAATGAAAATGCTGTTGGATTCATGTTTGTGATTACACATTCATGATTAATGGCTGTGAAGGGTACAATTATGGTGATTATACTTTTAACTGGTTATCATATACAAATGGGACAGTTTTTCCCATAAATGCATACAGATGAATAAGCAATCAAAGTGCACATTTTTTCTCCAAAAAAGTAAAGCCTTCTGATAACAAAAATTAATAGTTGAAGTTCTAACTCTACAAAGCAAGAAATGGAAAACTATGTTATTTCCCAAGAAGAAATCATTTCATTCTCTTTTTAACCTGCAATTCAAATGCTCTGTGATTTCTTTTCATTTAGAAACCTTATTCTTATTTTTGCTTCTTGATGTTACATATGCTATGATAAACTTCTCCAAATGTTGCATACTGCACAAAACTTCGGACATGTAGCATAAAGGACAGTGATTGATTTGAAAAATTTGGGTTGAGTGCAGCTCAGCCCAACTTGTCTTTACTCTTATTGCTGGATATGTGTTCTGTTCCTGCCTGTTATGTGGCAGTCAGGCTCTGCTTTCTCTTTCTAGCCCCTTTGACACTTGAGTGCCTCATCTCCCCTTTATCATCATCTCTCTAATCCAAGGAAATAGACCTGCCCTTCATCTCATTTCTCAAGGATCATACTCGTCATTGAATCCATACTAATCAGATAATTTCTATAAATGTTTTGCCTTTTCTAGTAGGAACTGTAGATTTTAGTTAGGACTTCTTATAAAAAATGAAGGCCTCCCCTCCAAAGGAGTGAGAATTTCAGGAACTGACATAAGAAAATTAATATATGGTCAGCTGAAACTTGTAGTACCTTAGAAAACATGCCAAAGTAAGGGCTAGCTGCCTTTTATGACCAAGCTTGTATAGACCAACATTTAGTAAAATAACAAAAAAATGAGAGAATGAAAGCATTCCTGGAACACTTTATTTTAACCAGATCTACATTTACACCTATGCATTACGAACTTCCCAATGTCATCTTAAATCCTTTCTGAAACAAGGCAAGGAAGAAATAATAAATAATAATGAATTAATAATCTCATTATAAAATACTTTAATTATTATATTTTTTATTTTAAGAGCTTTTTTTTTTTTTTTTTTTTTATTTATTTATTTATTTATTTAGCTGTGTTGGGTCTTTGTTCCGTGCGAGGGCTTTCTCTAGTTGCGGCAAGCGGGGGCCACTCTTCATCGCGGCGCGCAGGCCTCTCGCTATCGCGGCCCCTCCCGCTGCGGGGCACAGGCTCCAGACGCGCAGGCTCAGCAGCTGTGGCTCACGGGCCCAGCCGCTCCGTGGCATGTGGGATCTTCCCAGACCAGGGCTCAAACCCGTGTCCCCTGCATTAGCAGGCAGATTCTCAACCACTGCGCCACCAGGGAAGCCCTTAAGAGCTTTTATTCTCCTTGATTTTAGTGTTTCTCTTTCACTTACATTGAAGGACTTAATATGTTAATAAACACAGGATTATGACCAAGAAAAAAATTCATGAGATCTATTTTAAAACCTTTAGACTAATCTCAGTAATTATTATCAATAGGATCTTATTAGAACTTTTCCCTATATGTTATACTTTTTTCTTATTATAATGCTTTGCTGTCATCCATAGCCATTATTAACAAAACGTTAAATACAGTTTTCACAGATAAGTTATATCTAATAAGGTTTTAATTTCTGAATTTTAAGAATCTTGTCTTGATTATTTTTTTGCAGACCTATCTTATTATTGCAGTCTTGATAAATATTTATTTTAATTTTATGGCAGTTGGTATTTCATTTGGTAGTTATTTGACTGACTCATTTGTTCCCTTCCCTAGATTGCCTGTGCCGTTTTTGCTGCTCTCTTACATTTCTTCTTCTTGGCTGCCTTCACGTGGATGTTCCTGGAGGGAGTGCAGCTGTATATCATGCTGGTGGAGGTTTTTGAGAGTGAACATTCACGAAGGAAATACTTTTACCTGGTTGGCTATGGGATGCCTGCGCTCATTGTGGCTGTGTCAGCTGCAGTAGACTATAGGAGTTATGGAACGGATAAAGTGTGAGTTTATGTTTTCTTTCCTTTTTTTCCTCTTTTAAAATCTAGTTGAAATTGAAACTTTGCATTTTCTCAGAAGCTAAGGTCTTTATATCACTCCACAGCAATAAACAACAGAACTGTAGAAGCAAATGGAGATAATTCAATTCATGGGTTGTACTTTTGTTATGATGTAAAGAGAGAAAAAATATTCCTGAGATTGCACATCTACATCACAACCTTGAGTAATTATAAAAGGATGAAACTTTTAATATCTTTCAGAGCATTGAGACATTTGTCAAATGAAGAACTAGCTGTATTAAAGATGTGTATTCAGAGAACAGTGTAGTCCCTGACTTTAATGGCTTCTCTTCTTCCTGACATATTAATTCTAGTCACTAGGAAGTAACTTATATCATTAACAGAAAGATAGAGTATATGAGCAGGGGCAGCTTGTGTTTTCCTTTTTTCCCCTAGGTGGCTATTGGGGTACAGTGATGAACTTTATTTTCAACATACCTTCAAATTGGTGAAACATACCCATAGAGATGATCAGCATACTTATGGAAAGGAATTCAGTGAAAAATATTTCAGTAATCCACATCAATATAATAATTGGGATCCTGAGAATGAATGAGTTTCAATAGAAAAAGTTTAGAAAGAAGACCAAGATAGATCTCTGATGAATACTCACATTTAGAACATAGATTGAGGAGGGAGAATAAAAATAAAGAAAAGAGATGACCAGAGCCTTAAAAGAGAACCATGGGGAAAGGGAGAAGAAAGTTTCAAGGTGGTATTCTCTGTCCATTTATCCTTTGCAACAACTATTTTGGCAAAGTGCTGGAAGCAGAAGCCAAATTGGAAAGTGTGAAGAGATAAGTCAGTGGCAACAAAGTAGAGTCTTCAAGTGTTATCTACAGCCTGAAAAAGTTTGATTGAGAAATAGTGAAAATATTAATTCATGGTAACAGTAATGAAGGAGGATTTTTAAAAATGAAGTCCCAAAGTATCTAGGTTGGGAAGAATCAAGTTGGTAAGAGAAGATTAGTAGAGAGAAAGTATCTTATGCCTCATTTGTATTAACTATATATATAGGCTGAATGAAAAGAAAAGGTCCTAGGGGGATAGAAAGGCATAAGATTAGACATAAGGTGAGAAAAACCTTGATTTAGTACTGAAAGTGGCCTTAGAATTCACCTAGTCCAAGGCATTAATTTTATAGATGAAAAAAAATCAAGAACCAGGTAAATTAATTGCCTTGTCCATGGTGATGGAGGTAGATAGTGGCAAACGTGTGATGAAATAAGTCAGGCTTATTTCCACTAAAACTAGGATGTTTTTGAAATAGTCAGATGACCCCTGTCTTCTGAGGTGTGAAGGAAATAACAGAAAGGATAAATTTGGAAGTGGAGGAATTTTTCCATCAAATAGGAGATGCTGATTTTTGAGCGAATAGGTGAGGTCACACTGAGAGGACAGATTTGAAAAGCTTTGAAATGAGCACTATGGAAAATGTGTTAAGGAGCCAATTAGACATTAATAAAACGATTTCCAAGCAGTAGTGTAGGCTCAGATGAGGTTAGACAACATCAATTGTACAGAAGTTAGTAAGCCAAATTTCATGACTTTTCACCAGCAGTCAGCAGCCTGAATATGCTGGCAATAAAGCAGCTCGTTTACCAGCAGAGAAGATTCAGGAGGGAACAGAAAGAGGACTCCAGAGTTATAGGGAGCATAGTTAGAATATACGTTGGTGTAGAAGCACCAACAATACGATTAAAAGAAGACCATCTCGCTTCTGTTGAATTTTTTTCTTGAGTACAGTGACAAGCTACATAAAACAATTTGTCTAAATGTAACTAATAGTAATTATTTTTTAATCTAACCTTTGTGAATTATGGTCGAATCTGAGGTCATTTTGTGTATCCCAGTGGCAATCATGGACCAGATTAGGATTAGATAAAAATATTGCCTGTATTTGCTCCTAAAGACATTTTAGGGGAGGGGGATTAGATCATAGAATTTAATAAAAAACACCTTTATTGATATAATTTGCATACCATAGAATTCACTGTTTTAAAGAATACAATTCAGTTGTTTTTAGTACATTCAATGTTAGGCATCCATCACCACTATCTAATTTTAGAACATTTTTATCCCCTCTAAAAGAAGCCCATTAGCAGTTACTGCCCTTAGATCATAGGATTTTACCTTTTAATTAATGCATTTTCTCTCTAATGTATTAAATTGACTGATATTGTTATTTGTGACCTATACTATAAATATTGTGCTTATATAGTTCAATTTTTCTCTCTTGCAGTTCTTGACTTGCTTTTATTTTTGTTTTATGTTGTTTTTTCTCTTTAGATATTTGAAAGTTTTCCTATTACTGAACTGACAACTTGTTTGCTTTATGTTTTAGTCATTTATTTTGAAAGAGAGGTCATTTTCTGGATAGCAGGTATCTATCTTTTCTTAGAATCAATACTATGTAGTCTCTTGTGACTTTGTTAAAGTTTTGGCCATCACTGCTTTAATTTCCTGCACATAACTGGAAGACATTATCACTTTGTGAGAATAGAGGCTAATTTTTTTCCCAGGCATTGATTTAAAACAAGCCTTAATAATAGTTCAGTTTCACCATTATGATTTTTCCCAACACAAAGAGAAGCAAAACAGATACAGATAAAATAAGTGGTAAATGAAAGAGGGATAGAAAAGGATAGGGAAAATTGCACTAAAATTCTTTCACAGGTGGGCATAGAGCATTTAGTGTCTCATTTGTGCATTTTCAATAAATTGTCCAGAGAGAGACCTTCAAAATACATGGAAAAAAGATTTAACTTCTTTCTTTGGGAATTCATCCAACCCAACGTCTATACAGTGCTGTTTTTCCCATTGAGGAATCAGGTGTTGAAAAATAAACATTATTCAGTCATTTGTATTTACTTGATAAGCTGAAATGAACAGATCATGTTTCCGTCAGGAGTTTAATCAAGATATTGTCTCAAATAAAAATATAAGCAATGAATTTTTATACACTGGAAGGATTTCTGCATATAGAATTATGTATCTTGTTCCTTATTATTAAATCTGTTTTTGTTGTCTGGTTTCTGTTACTATTGTTTATTTCTTTTATTTCAAATGGCATTTCCTACTTCCTGCTCATCACATTTGGGGGCTTTTTGGTTTGTTTGTTTGTTTCTGCCAGTGTTACCTTCTTATGTGCTACATTGATTTTTTAAAATGCAAATATGTAAAGTCTACAGTCATAAATAAACTGGAATTAGCCAGAATTCAGAGACATATTGTCACTCATTTTCTGTAAATTCTTATTAAGCTTAATACAGTAAATTTTTATTTCTCAGGAGTCTATTTTACTTATTTTTGGAATTTTGTTATTATTAAATTTTTACTTCTTAGTCTCAACCACTTGGATTACATCGAGACTAAAACCATTGAATACATATTACAGTAATCCAAATAACAAATTTCTCTTTCTTTTCTCTCCTCTTAATGTACTTAATGTATTTTATTGTAATAACAATGAGGTTTTATTTCTGAAACCTTTAATAATAATAATAGTTTACATTTCTAAAAAGTAGAGAATCGTATCAATGGTAGGAGATAAAATTAGAGACAGAATTGTTTTTGTAGGTTAAATAAATATTATTTTGATACAGATAGAGGTAACTATCATATTCCGTTTGGCTGAAGGATTATGATGTGTTTTTCTATTAAATGTTATTAGGGCTGTTGAATTGATTATTATGTAGAAAACACATACTCACACATAAAGCATACATAATTTGATTTCGAGAAGTTGCTTAGTTTGCCATCAATTTGCAGTATTTATAAGAGAATCTCATTATTTTCTGATGTTGTTTAATGAAATCTTTTTATCTGTATTGACATTATTCTCGAGAGAATTTACTTAGAATTACATTTAGTCACAATTACCAGACACTTAAAAAATCAGATTAAAAGTCCAATACAGTCATTAAAAAAAAAAAAAAATTCAGCTAGTGGACCACAGGTCTAAATTGCACTGACTATGGGGTGTTTTCCATTTTCTCTCTGTTTTTCTATCTACCATTAGTCTCTTATACTGTTATTCATATGAACATTCAGTGAAGCCATCCATGGGGTTATAGCTCAGAGGTAGAGCATTTGACTTTGGTGAAGCCATCCAATATGATACTGTCAAAAAAGAAAGGCTGGCATTGACTTAATAATTCAAACAGAATTGATACAGAAATTCTGTGCTAAGTACTTTGATTTTATGACCTGAAACTAATCAGTTCATGTAAACTTTAATTACATCAATATTACCTCCAAAAATGCAAACTGTTTGAACAGTTAATTTTTATTCAAAGGGAAAAAATTACATTTATAGTTTATAGCACTTTCCTTGAAATCTAACTTTATGACAGAAAAAGCAGTGGTTAAAGTCATGGGTAGATTGGAAAAGGACTGGAAGTAGGTTCCAAGAAGAGGAGAAGGGAGGGTGCTGGGAAGGAGTAAAGCTCAGAGAATAGCCCAGAAATTAAAATGTGGGCTCGAAAATTGGTAAAAGTTTTCTGAAAGATGTTGATTAGGTCATGAACACTTTTAATGGACCAGAAAGAACATCCTTGAGTTCTAAAAGCATAACTGAGCTTTTAAAAATAATTGAAATCAATTTTATGATCTGAAAATTATTATAAATCATCTGTTAAATCTTAGATTTGTCTTCTTAGCTCACTAGCTTAACAAGAGCTCTAAAAGGAGTAGTCTCTCCTCTGCTAGTTAAAAGCCCCCCAGTTTCTTTATTGCCACTTCATTCTCTAACCAGCATAATCATTTGGGTAGAAAAGTGATTATTGATTTTTAAAATACTAGGTTATATTATTATCCAAGAAGGAGCCGAGCCAAGGAACATTAAACTTGATAGTATCTGAAAGTTATATGCATAGTTTTATTCAATAGATTTTGCAATGTCTAAGCACGTCATCCTACTCATAGAACATTATATATTCATCTGAAATATTTCTCTAAGCATGTTATTATATGTAAAATATTCCTACTTGTAACATTGTGTTGACATGAAGCATTTACCTTACTAAATATTTATCACCAGGCATGTTTGACTTTAGGTTGGCCAGTGGGAAAAAGTACAGATAATGAAGAAGTATTTATCATTGACATATATCAAGATAGTCATTCAATATGTGTATGGGGAATGCTCTGTATGTTATATGTTCTGTTGTTAAAGCTAAGAGCATATTTTATGTGTATGTATATCAGAGACTGAGGGCTTATTGTATCATCATTTCATCACCCAGGAACCCTATGACTGGCATAAGATTATCACCATATATAAGAATTTGGGGTTGAGCATAATTTTTTTGGTTAAGGAGTTATCCATTCCAGAGCTTATATAAGAGAACATCAGGACTGCTGTCCTGTTATTTAGAAAATATAATTGAAGTCTAATATGGAAATTAAGTTCTTACTGGAACCAAAGAAGTATATATAATAACTTCCACATCTAGAGGTTACCTTTTATCATAATTTCACCCACTAGAAGGTTACAATCAAAAAGACAGCTAATGACACATATTGGTGAGGATGTGGAAAAATCAGAATCCTCATATATTTCTGGTGACAATGTAAAATGGTGCAGCTAACTACTTTGGAAAAGAGTTTGACAGATCTTCAAAATGCTAACATTAGATATCGAATGACCTAGCAATTCCACTCCTAGGGATTTACCCAAGAAAAAATGAAAACATAGGCTCATTCAAAAACTTTCCCATGAATATTCATAGCAGCATTATTCATATTAGCCAAAAAAGTGGAAACCCCCATATCCATCAATTGAAGAGAAGATAAACAAAATGTGGTATATCCATATGATAGAATATTATTTGGAAATAAAAATGAAGTATTGATACATGCTACAAAATGAACACAATTTAAAAACATTATGTTAAATGAAATAATCCAGTCACAAAAGACTACACATGTGTGATCCCATTTGTACTAAATATCTAGAATAGACAAATTCTTAGAGACAAAAAGTATAGTGGTTACTAGGACTGGGGAGAGGGTAGGGAAGCCATTACCATACCAAGGGAGTGAATTTGGTAGAGACAACGGAGGGTGGCTGTAGATAGGTACAAGTTTTCATTCTGGTGCCATGAAAATATTCTAAAATTAGATTACAGTGATCATTTCCCAACTTTTAAATATACTAAAAGCATTGAATTATATATTTTAAATGGATGATTTAGAGTATATAAATTATACTGCAATAAAGCTGTTTAAAAATACTAAAATTTTTACTAACATCAAGAGATCACCTTATATTTGGAAAGATCTAGTATTTTTACTTGGGGCGTATTTCAACAATCTGTGCTTTATGTACAGCATATAAATTTCTCATCTACTCATTGAGAATTTATCATTGTCAACAAAACTATAGTTTTATTTATTTTATAACTTGTATGTTTATTCTTTTTGAGAAACACATATTAGGTTCAGGGACTTTGGAGTCAGGTAGACTAGAATAAAATTCAGGCTCAACTAATTATTAGCCATGTGGCTGTGGGCAAGTCAGTTTGAGTTTCTAATCTGTAACGTGGGGGTTATTATATAAGTACCTTGCAAAACTACTGCAATATTTTAAACTGTGTGTGTATGAGTAAATACATATGTATATGTATGTGTATGTGTGTGCATATATATGTATATATATTTAAGTATGCATGCATGTAAAATGTTTGGCATGTATAAGCATTTATTAAATTATAACTGTTATTACTGGTACTATTACTTAGCTGATACAAATGAAGGAATACAAACTTTATGATTAGCAACATTGTTTCAATTATAAAATAAATTATATTAAAAGCATCCATTTATAAGAGTAGTGATTACAATTCTTATGCTACTGCCTCCTGTTATTTCAAGCAACATGGGACCATGGGAATTATTCCAATATTTAGTATTAATAAATTATAGCAGACAGCACTTTTCTTACCTTTGTAGTCCACCAAACTACATGTATTTTGCTGAAGAAATAATGAAACACTTATTTTTAAAAAACATATTGAGGGGAATTCCCTGGTGGTGCAGTGGTTAGGACTCCATGCTCTCACTGCTGAGGGCCCAGGTCCAATCCGTGGTCAATGAACTAAGATCCCGCAAGCCATGTGGCACGGCCAAAAAAAAAGACAACAACCATATTGGGTGCATGAAAACAACCTAACCTATATTTGATGTATGAGATCTAGTTTTGTGTTCTAAAATTCAAAATTGTAGCTGAACCACAAATGCCAGTCTTGAGTACCAGTGATCACACTCCATTCCTGCATTACTCTGCCAATCTTTTTTCCAGTTCATGCACTTGCTCGCAAAGTATTTCAATATTAGATGCATGAGTGTGCTGTGATACAAATGTCATTTAAAAACCCTTAACAGATGTATTATGCGGTAAGCTTAGAACTAGAGTAGAGTTATGCTTGAAGTGTGTATCTGTCCCTTTTCCACTTCTCTTCCTTCTTTCTTGCCCCAATTCTCTTTATTCCTTCTTTTTTCTCTCAATCTTGCCAGATAGTTGTAGTACAAATATAGAAAGATCTGCATATGCTACAGAGGAAAGAAGAATATGTAGTTTACAAACTCTCATAAATAACCTGATATAATTAAACCCAATAAATTTCATGGTCTATCAGTCACAAAGATTGTTTACTGGTTACATTTAATACTCAACAAGGATAGTTTAGTCTGTGATTTAGGTCCTGTAGAAAATGAAGCAAATATCATTGTTAATTTACATTACTTCGAAGAATTGGTTAATGGTCAGATGTCCGCTTTGATAAGAGTGAATTAAACAGGCAAAAAAATACAGTATCCCAAGGCATCTTAATGGAACAACGTTAAACTAACTTTGAATAAGGAACTACACTCTGGTAGTGTTACTGGTACCTAAAAACATTATAAAACATATGTTTTAGGTGACATTTATATATGTTGGTCAATTGGTCTTACCACTTTTTAAAATACAGAGCCATGCCTTTTTAAAATGACTGATGATAGAAAAATGGTGAGGAGTATTTTAGTAGGAGAAGAGAATTAGCTTTAGAAGCATGGTTTTCTGTTGTCCTGTTTTGAGAAATTAATTAATTTCATTATTTTATTTTTCTGTTTTCTGAGTAAACCTAAAGGTAGTACTTGCTTAATTGGTAATTAACATTTTTACAGGAGACTGATCCAGATTTCAACACCTTTATTATTATTTAATTTGCAGTAATGTTTCTTATATTTTGGAAGAAAATAATTCTGGAAGAGCATAATAATTTATCAATGCAGATTAGTATCAGTTGTTTAGAGTATTAAACTAATAAGCCTGAATTAATGTAGTAAGACTTTATCAAATATATGGCAACATATGCTGATTTTATAATTTTTTAAAAATTGCTATAAAAAGAATTTCAGTGACATCTTTGTATAGGTAAATGGGAGAAAAAGTCAAGGTTTATGGTATGTGACAAGTTCTCCTTTGAATTCCAAAATATATCTGGTCTTGTAAGATTTTTCAGTCTTGATTCAAATAAGCATGTAGTGTCATCAGAATGCATTTGCTCTTTCAACAGCAGGTTATCTCTTTTATTACAGTACTGATATAAACATAATTTATAGATTTTATGTATATGATAGAAGTTCATTTAAAAAAAGAATTGATATATCTTAAAAATTAAACAAAAGTAGCCTATTAAAATTAATGATTTCACAAATTAAATGATGCTTAGTGGATAAAGGCAATTTTCAGATAAATTGTATTTTTCAATGGCAGGTCTATCTGGCCATTTGCAAGTTGGACTTTATTATGTTTAGTACAATGAGCTGTTCCTTTATAGCATTTGTCTCCCCTTAATCAGTGGTTTTGCATTGTATCTAAGTGACAATGAATGGTCTAGACTTAGAGAATACTATGAGGTAGGATGTATGTGCCCAGGCATGTAAAAACACACACATAATACAGTCGGCCCTCCGGTTCCATGCATTCAGCATGAGTGGATATGGAGGGCCAGCTGTAAGGCACTTGAGCATCCATGGATTTTGGTATCCACGGGGGATCCTGGAAACAATTCCCCATGGTTTCTGAGGGATGTCTGTACGCTCCCTCACCTTAAAGCCAGGGTGAATTCTTTCAACATTGGCACAGGAAACTCAGGGCACAAATCACACAAGCTTTTAAGGTAGTTAATGGGAAAGAGGAAATACAGAAAGTTTTGAGAAAGCCAGCATGCGGCCAAAAACAGCAGGTATGGCCATATGGCAATTGAATTAGAAAAGGGATTCTTGCCACACTGTGGTCCAGAAGGTAGTCAAGCCCAGGCAGCCATCAAGGAGAGAGGATTTATTTAATACATGTTAAGTGTTTCATATCGCCTCTTTCACTGTTCAGTTCCTCAGAGAATTGAAATCTGTTGTACTGAATAGATATTGAAGAATTTTCTTACAAAAAAAAATAATAACTTCTAAAGTAATTTCACTTCTACATTTAGAGATCACTATGCCAAAAGCACATTTACTTCCAAATAAAGCATTTGCAAAACAAAGACCTTTTTCAAAAAGTATAAAAGTTTTGTAAGGCTAAAATTTAATGACATTATTTTATTTTAACAACACATTTGGTGAAATTATGTAAATTTTTTAAATTCCCTACTTTATCCAAGACATTCTGTAATATTGTAATTAAAATTGTTTGTCTAAGAAGTCATTAACCTGTAGAATAACAGTTTTCAGAAATTCTTGAAATACATTTTCCTTTGAAAACAACTTGCTGAAAATGTGTTTTGGTTCTCAGATTAGCTCTCTAAAACTCATCTGACCTACAGAAGAACAGGGGCTGTACTATTAACAGTCATTCTTAAATGTATTATTAGTACATCATGCTGTTACAATTTCAGCAACATTCTTGGACTCTGGTGTATGTGTTTGTGTGTATGTGTATGCTTTTGTATGTTTTAATTTGGGAATATGTCTATGCTTTGTCCTTTATTGTCCTTATCTTGAGGGAAAATGTGGTCTTTGTTGAGAACCCAGAGAGACCCATAAATATTTCCCCTTCTCTGGTCTCCCCGCAACACACACACTCCTTTGTCATTAGGGCGGTAACAAACTAGCCTCTGGTCAGAACGAAGACAATGTTCATATTTCAACCTTTGTGTTCTCTGGTTTGTTTCTGCTTATTGGCAGTACCACACTTATTTTCCATGACCAAATTTTTTGAACAACAGCACAGCAAAAAGATAACCAATTACTCAAACAAACTAATGGCTAATAGTTTAAGTATTGATTGCCTCCCTAATAACATTTTTTCAAATTGGATTATTATGTTTATTTTGAATAAAGAGAAATTATATATCTATGTAAAAAATATGAACTTGTAGTCAGTTTCTGATTGGACTGCAAATATTATACTCCAATTGAAATTAGTTTACATATATTTAACTTAATAGAATAAGGCCAGATTTTCTTGTTTTGAAATCACTTTTTTTCAAGGCATTTGGTTATTTCTTTACTTAAAAACTTAGCTTCTAACCTTTTTAAAAAAAATTGAAGTTACATAAAAGTAAAAAAAAAAACATAATAAACATCACTGCCTCTATCACTCAAATGTTAAAACTATTAGTATTTTGGCACATAGCTTTCAGTAATTACTAAAATAAAGCACATGGCTAAAGCCCCTTTCGTGGGCTTCTGGTCCTCTCTACTCACATATGAGAGGCAATCACTAATCTGAGTTTGATGATCTTTCCCATTTCATTAAAAAAACTGCATACATATATGTATCTGTCAAAAATATGTGTATTATAGTTGAAAGATGTATAGATTCTTCACTTTACTTTTTCACTAAACTTTGTTACTGTGGTCTATTCTATTGACATATAAAGATCTACTTCCTCCCTCTTGACTATTTTATAACATTTCATCATATGAATAGGGAACATTTTATTTATTTAGTCCTGTATTGACATAGATAAAGTTCTTTCTACATAGCTTTTCTGGTATTCCATTATTGCTGAGGTTTAAGTAACAGTTACATAATAATCAGAAATATTTACATACTTTGGATTTGCTCTTTTAGACCACTTAGCAAAGCACTCGACTGTTTTCCACTGGAGATGTTTTCTTTTTTAATTATGCCTCAAATATAGCCAAATGGCAAATAATTCAAGATATGATTTTTAACATCAAATGTATTTTGTCCAAAATTTACATTAATCTTTCTCATAACTAGTCACTTCCATTTTGTCTCCCTGTCATCCTGAAGAATGAAAATGTAATTTCCCAGAGGCTTTAAGAATTGAGGGAGTATTAAATGTAACTGAAATTAAGTGATTAATAATTTACTTTTGGGTCATGAATCAACTTCATGGGATGCTAAGGATAATTTTCAACCCCAGAAGCACTAGCAGTAACAATGCACTTTTTAAGACTTAAGAACTCTCAAAGGTTGGCTGCCCAACCTAATTAAACTTCAGTTTTCTGATACCAAATTTATTTCTTCTTTGTACTGAATTTCCTCAGATCTTCTTGACAGGAAAATGTCACTTTACCTGACAGCTGATAGACAGGTTATGTAGCACCATAATTGGAGAGAAAAAGATAGCTTAAAGCTACTCGATTTAATGGCTATGTGTATGGCTTTTTCTTTCTTTCTTTTTCTTTTTTTTTTTTTTAAGGTTTCTATGACACACAAAAGGCCCTAGCAAATAGGCCCAGTGCCATTTTTTTCCTGCTTCCTCTAGAAGTGATTATCTTACTCCATCAATAGTGCTGTCAGAAATTGGGCACATAATTCAGCATTTAAATGAACAAGCAATGTAATATTTCCTGTCTCCCAGTGGAATGCTTTGCAGCTCACATTCTTCTCTGTCACTCGCTCACTCTTGATGTATGTCCCATATCCAGTCCTTGAATGCCTTCTCTTCCTTGTGTTTCATTGCAGATGTTGGCTCCGACTTGACACCTACTTCATTTGGAGTTTTATAGGACCAGCGACCTTGATAATTATGGTAAGAACTCCTAATTAACTATGTGTTTTCCAGGTCAAGAAATAAAACTTTCACTATCCTCATGCTGTCTATCTTTAATTTACATAGAGTAATTTGGGGAAAGCATGTACTTATTTGACCCTATATAACTCAAGCAATTAGACACTCATTATAGTCTACTTTTATATTGTAAAATACTTAATCAAAACCCTTGGGAGAAGAAAACATGCATTTGCAAGTACTGTGGCTCCTCAGGGGCCTGATCTAGCATAATCCATTTGGTTTTATAGGTTTTAAACAGTGATGACTTTGTTTGACAATAGTACATTTTCTTTCTTTTTCATTTGGATAATTTGAATTATGAATGGAAACAGAAATTGGAAATGTGGCAAAACACCTTCCTGTTCCTTCCAGTTTTGTTTTTATATAAATCTCAAAAACTTTAAAATTTAAGAGGATTTCACTTGAGAATGATAAGTAGGTTAGGTAAACATTCTGGAATCATACTTTCTTTTTTTTATTTTTAAATGCATAATATCTTGATTTCAAACATGAATTATTTATCCTAATTGAGATACTATTGGTGGTATCATTATTTATATACTTACCATTTTAAAATACAAAATAGCCCCAAGTTCTGGAATATACAAACGAAGCAGGTGACAAGGACAATTCAACATGTGGTTTTCTATACAGTTTACATATGTGTGATATTTGAAATTTACACTGGAGCTTTTATTTTGTTTTGTTTCAAATCATATGTTCTCTCTTGGTCCAGTGATATAACAATGTCAGTGGGGGTTCCCTCTACTTTAATCCTAATTTGTTGTAGCATCAAAATTTAACCAGCATTTTATAATCCTTTTGACCTAGCTATTCAAAAATATTATGATTTTTGTATTTATGTTTCGTAATGTAGTACTTGAACAGTAAATCAAGGGCCATGTTTAAAGGGTAGATATAGTAACACACCTGGAATAATTACTGTCTTTTTTAAAAATATATACTTGACTTGGCTTTGTCTTGCAGTTTCCATATCATCATTCCAACTGCTGCTGATTTTGTATGTGTGTGTATTTGGCATAGCAGTGCTTTGTAACTCATTGGTATCCCGAGTTCCCAAACTGGCCTCTTGCTTTTACTAAAACACTAGGCAGTCATGTATGATCCAATTCCTTTATAAGTGTAGGAGAACTAATTTCCCACAAAAACTCATCTGTCATAGAGAATACACTGACTTTTTTTCTACTCCAGTTATGCTATATAACAGTACCTTTTACATTCCAGCTTAATGTAATCTTCCTTGGGATTGCTTTATATAAAATGTTTCATCACACTGCCATCCTGAAACCTGAATCGGGCTGTCTTGATAATATCAAGTAAGTGATTTTTCTTTTTCTTTTCTTTAGTCTACCTTACTTTGATACACTAAACTATCCCTACTTTTCATTGTATTGAAATCTTATGGCAAAATGATAAAGATCAATGTGTTGTCTTTGCTGAATAAGATCATTTATTGACTACTGAGGTGACTTGATCTGCCTGAAAATAAGTATAGTGAAGTTCTGTCTTCAAAGAAACTTTTCCCCCTAAATTCTTATTTACAGTATGATAAGTTTTTATTAGATGCATTTATTTATTTTGTCCAGGAAACAAAGTTGCAGTGTCTGGGCAGACTATCATTTGTTAGAGCAATAACCACACCAGTACTCAACACTCCATCTCTCCCTTCAGAGCAGTGTGAAGAGAGTGAGATGGTGGCACCTGCAAGTACCAAAAGGGGGATTTTTACACCAGAAGAGAGGAACCCTGAAATTATTAACCTGGGTTTTTGCAGAGGAGCTATTGTACAGCTGCCCTCCTCTCCTCCCAAGAGGGAAAAGGATACCTCAGCTCCCTAATGTAAAATCCTATTGTATACATATATATGGCTCCAGCTTGTACCCCCTTTGAAATGTTAACATTTACCTCTTGGGAAGTAAATCTCTCCATAAGACTGTCACTACCTATTCAATCATCTTTTAATTCCCAAGGTTTATCCTTTAACCCAAATTCTACTTTTTTATGCTCAAAAACCTGAACCATGCAGAGATATGAAAATATCCACAATCCTTTCCTCACTAGTAGTGCTTCTTTTATATATACGTGAAAAGAAGACAATTTACATTTTCTGGGGAAAAAAAATAGTTCTTTAGTGTAACCAAAAATTTTGTCGTATTCCCTTAGAGGCTGTGACACTTGAGAAAGAGTAAAGTGAACATGTACTTTAGTCGTTAATATATATTCTACATTAAGTAGCATTTGTATATGATTTGTCTGTGCTATGTGTTAACTTGGTTAAATGTTTTTATTTAAATGAATGCACTTTCAGAAGTTCCATGAGGTCGCCTGTGACTTTCATGTGCTACTGACATTCTCCTTGAACTATCTCAGATAGAAGCTATGTCACCCATTTTTCATCCTCCTACATTCAGTGCCTGACATAGTTCCTTGCCCATAGTAGACCCTCAATGAATGTTTATAGAATAAAGTAATACATTAAAGACTGTAGTGACAGAAGTGTACTGACATTAAGTATTTAATTTTGTTTAAGGGGTCATCTGTCTACATTAGTTGAAAAGGTAGCTAAGGAATTAGGAAAAATAATGTAATGGAGCAAACTAGAAGTTATCTACTATGAGTAATAGTCTTTTGTACTTCTTAATATTACTTAGTTGAGTCATTATACTGTTGAATTATGTACAACTAGACTGCCCTTCTAAAATGTAGTATTAGTTCCTTGGACCATTTGCTCCTGATGATATTGAATTTGGATTGTTAAATAAGCACATAAAATATAATTTCTTTATCTTATCATACTTCTACTCACTTTAGTATAAATTGCATCTTTATATCTATTATTGTGTAATATTAAACAAAATACATATAATACTTTATTATTATTTTTGTTATGCTTTTAAAGTACTATCGGAAAGAAGTGAATAATACTTTGATATTTATGTAACAGCTTTTACCAGATTAAAAATTTCAAAAAGGCCTTGTACTTAGTACAGTCACATATTTAAAAGATAGATTTGTATTCTCAGTATTTGTATGTATTTCTTTAGGTAATATGGGTTGAATCTCTGTGATATTACTATTTAGAAAAATAAACACAAAAGCTAATAATTACGTTTAATGATATTGATGGCATCAAACTTTATATTACAAAGCAAAATAAAGCCTTAAATGAGGCTGTCTTGATTTGAATTCTGTCTAAACTGCTTTATAGTTTATAGCCTTTGGAAAGTTTATTTAACCTTGCTGAGGCTTCCTATCCTCTTTAAAATGGATATAATAATGAAACATACCCAGCCATCAAATGAGCAGAGGTATGTAATCAGCCTTTGATGATGCTTTTTAAGGAAAAATCAATAAGGCTCAAGGAGAAAAATTAAGTAGCTATTAGAAAGAATATGGAGGGTGGTTTTAAGATGGAAAAAAAGGGGATATGGATATGCTGATGGGAAGGAACCAGTAAAAAAGTGGTTAGAAACAGAGGAAAGGAAATCAGTGTTATAGTCATGACCTGAGGAACTATAGGGAATGAGATCCAGAATAGCGGGAGAGTAATTCCACTCCATTCAATTTCATGAAGGACACTTTTCTACTGAGATAACAGAAGCCAGCTAGGAGGATCCTTTTCTACTCAGACTAGATAAAATAAATAATAGGCGTGATGTAGATATGTTGGTGGAACCAGGTTAGAGCAGTAAATTGAGGGATTTCTGCCTACTCTCCTCTACAAAGTGGGAAAAATGATCATCTACAGGATATGAGAGCATGCAGGAGAGAGATAATAAGAGAGAAATCTCAAGAAAATAATCCTTAGAACTTTCCAGAATCTGAAGGACATTTTATTTCATTTAAAATATGTTAACTATTTAATAAGTGCTTGTAAAAAAATCACCAGGGCATAATTGATAAGGAAAGAATTTAAGAAAGGTTTAAGCAGAACACAAAATCTGGCATCCTTTTTGTTTTTAACAAAAATAAGGATCTGTATAATATGAATTTTTAAGTGATATGGGTGATGTGAGAGTATTTTAAAGGCATAGCATCATTTATTTGCAATGTCTTCTTTTTTTAGTACAGGGAAAGGGCATAAAAGTTAATAATGTTTTTTTGGGGTTTTTTTGTAGTTTTGTAAAGTGATGAATAAGATGCACAACCTTGGGCAGTTTATTGAGAAAATAAACCCACCATATAAGGCCTTTTGCTAGTCAGTGTCTTTCTAAAACAATTCATTCGTTCATTTATCAAATATTTGTTACTTTTATTATACGCATTCTTTCACATAGAAATATCTTCTTTATCTAAAATGTGTTTGCTTCTCCCCATGTTCACTACCACCACTTCCTTTTTTGGCCACCATGAACTTCTTCTGCAAAGCTGCTTCAGTGGTTACCTGACATTTTTCCCCATACTGATTCTTGCTCCTGCCTTCGTTAGCTAGAGTGATCTCTTGAAAAGTTTAAATCTGATCATGCAGCTCTCTTGGGTAAAACTCTTCAGTGATTTCCAGTTACTCTTACACTAAAGTCCAGACTTCCTACCATGGCCTACTTAGCCTTCCTGGTCTAGTTGTTCCTTTTTAAGCCATGTGCCCCTCTGGCCATTCTGGGTGTACTCACTTGTGCTTCAGGTCTTATCTGCTGCTACTCTACAGATTTTCTTTTCCCTAACACTGCATGGCTGACTCTAATTTACTCTAATTAATTTAATTATTATTTTTAAATAATGTAATTATATTTTAATTTTAAATGTACTTCACAGTCATCATAATAAACACCTTTTGATATTAGTATAAAACATTCATTTCGTTGGCTCATTACTATATTAATGATATACTCTGGGAAAAAATAATAATAAATTCCTATAGTTAACGTGATTACAGAGGAAATGAGGTACTCCAAGTCTCAGATTTAACTAAAAATGTACTTAAAACTAAATAATGCATTTCGGTTTGCTGTTTGCTTACTTGTCCTTTGTCTTCTTTTCATCAAAATAGGTAATTATATTTGGAGGAAAAAAGTAATTCCAGTCATTTGAATTTTCTGATTTAATTTCAAACAAGTTGAAATTGGAGCTTACAGTAATCATAGCAAAATTCTAACCTAGTTCTTAAAAAATAATATAAATATAAATAAAACAATTAATGAATTGTTATCAGTACAAAATTAATGTATAGTATCGCTGTAGTATTATGACAGAACTTTAATTCTTGAGGAGCATTTATAGCACGCTTGACATTTAACTTAGAAATAAAAATTGATCATTTCTGTAGCTATCAACTACTTCTCTTGTTGAAAAAATATTTAACAGCATCACAAGTACTTTGCAGAATTAAAAGAAATAATAGAAGCTTTTAGGGCTAAGAAAGAAAATTGGTGCCCATATGGAGAGACAAGGAATCTACTAAGCTTCCCTTTCCTATGTCTGACCCTTTGCCCTTTTCCAGGGACAGACTTCTGCATCCAAGATTCTGATTTTGACCTAGTCCAGTTTTCCAATTTCTGGTATCTCCCCTTAACTTGGGTTTTACATGAGTGATGGGCTGGCAAACACAATGTCAGATGCTTTAAAGAAACACCTTTCACTTTCCTTCCTTCCTCCCTGTGCTCTAATTGCTAAAGGAAGGTGTAGTGCTAAAGAGGAGCAAAAACTCGTGTCATACACAATTTCAATTTGAATTTCAGTTCAGTCCTGTGATGGTTATATGATCTTGCAAGTTACATGGCTCTCAGTCTCAGTATCTCCTCAGAATTGGGAATAATTGATTCTACTTTGTAGAGTTTTGCTATAATTAAATATAATCATATATGTATAGCATACAGCTCATAATTTAGTATTCATTACAGGATGGTTTGATTATTTTTAACCACTCTATGTGGAAATATATTGCTGCCTTTGGTTCTCTGTGTTTTCGTTAGTGAAATTTGCTCAACCTCTTATCAAAATCTCATTAGAATTTGCCTGGCTTTGTTTCTTATGTAGTGTCATAAAGAATTTGCCTGATATGATCCTTTTTTTTTTTTAAGCCAGAGTTATCCTATTATGAAAGAATTGGCTCTAGGAGTGAAATGCTCATTTGATTAATAAATAGCAAGTTCTGTAGTTAGCTCTAAATTAAAAAAAAGAAGTGTCTCAGTGAACTTGGACACCTGCCATACATAACGAAATCTAAGAAGGCTTCTGAGTAGCTTCAGGGATGAATAGAAAAATGTTTTGCCTTACCAGTATCCATAGTAACTTATTTATTCCTTAAGAAGGTAACTTTTGCTTTGTACTCTGTTTCCAGATATTGGTAGAAACAGTTAAGTAATTTAGCTTGACTAGTACTACATTAGTACTTCATGGAGTTAAATGTGGTAGGGTTCTAAAAAATTGAAAGTGGAAAAGCAGAATGATATAATCCTGAAAAATGCAACAACATCACAAAAAAATTTCAATGCTTTAATTTTTCTTCTTTATATTAATATATTAAGATGGAATTATATATATATGGCCTGCTTTTCAAAATGATAACATTTTTATACTGTAGTCAGAGCAATATCTTAAAAAAAGTTTGATCCTTTATGAGAACAGTAAACCTAGTTCTGAATTATACTTAATAAAAATATTCATCCACTTCAATGTTTTCTGGATGAGTTTTGAGGAAAATATTTATAGTACTTTCTCATTCTTCTTAAAATATTAGCTAGTGATGTAAAAAGGTTGAAATATTGTTTTGGGTTTTTAAACAGGAAGCTCAGTATAGTTTATATAGCCCATGCCAACTTTTAAAAAAAAACTTATGTCTCCATTCACTTGACTTTATTTGTTGTTTACCTTCCACCACCAAAACTACTCAATTTAAATGAAAACATCACAAATTTCTAATTATTTTAAAATATTTCTAAATATTTAGAGATGTGTTTAAAAACTGTCACGTCTTATAGAAAGATTACAGGGCCAACACACTATACTGAAGATGTGGTTTCTTCCAAGCCTTTTTAATCAAATATACTTTTCAACACCCACACACACATTGAACACTTTAGTTCTTTTTTTTTTTTTTTTTTTTTTTTTATTTATTTATTTATGACTGTGTTGGGTCTTCGTTTCTGTGCGAGGGCTTTCTCCAGTTGTGGCAAGCGGGGGCCACTCTTCATCGCGTTGCGCGGGCCTCTCACTGTCGCGGCCTCTCTTGTTGTGGAGCACAGGCTCCAGACGCGCAGGCTCAGTAATTGTGGCTCACGGGCCCAGTTGCTCCGCGGCATGTGGGATCTTCCCAGACCAGGGCTCGAACCCGTGCGCCCTGCACTGGCAGGCAGATTCTCAACCACTGCGCCACCAGGGAAGCCCAACACTTTAGTTCTTGAGTCAGAACCAATAATTGATTTATTTTATTCATTGTTATAAAATACTTTTAAAGAAATTCTGA
This sequence comes from Balaenoptera musculus, assembly GCF_009873245.2. Taxonomy (NCBI): domain Eukaryota; kingdom Metazoa; phylum Chordata; class Mammalia; order Artiodactyla; family Balaenopteridae; genus Balaenoptera; species Balaenoptera musculus. Next base: position 58,965,807 of record NC_045789.1, on the reverse strand, counting down.
AAGGAATATCATCTGTTATCTCATTTTCCCCACCTTTCCTCCATTTCCTTGTTCTGTGGTTAAATATCACTGGAAATGTGCCATAACGTTATCATAAATGATGCAGGTGTATTTGACAAGTAATACAATCTAAACAGCACTGTTTGGAGCCCTGTGTATTGTTGACACCACTAGAGTCGCTTAGGTATTAGTTAGTCCTTTGCTGATTAACTTAATTTCAATTTACAAGCATTTAACAATCACTTCTATGGAAAATGAACTGTAGCCACTGGTTCACGAAGCTGTACATTCGCCAAGTGTTGTTGCCAATCTCATTGTATTATGCGCTTTACGCTGTAGTTTTAAGTTTTCTGAAACGTTAAAAGTGTTAGTCTCTGTTTTGAGGCTTTCTCTTTAAAATGCATTCAAATCCCTATGTGATCTTTCTAGGAACCAGGTGTTTTATGCATCACTGTATTTGGCGTACTTCATACTCTGTGAGCTGACACTTGAGAAAAAAACAGTTTGAAGGATGACTGTCACAGGAACACTGGAACTGTTAAGTGTTATACCTTGAGATCAAATAATTCTTTCACTTTTCCCCAAAATAATTAGGTTTATATCAGAATTAGGAGAGTCAATTGCAGCCTAAGGATGAGAAAGCCTAAGAGACTACCTAAGGGAAAAATAATTCTTCTTTATGAGAAAAATGTAAAATTTAGCAGCTCCTGTGTTCTTTTTATGTGGCTGGACTCAGATTTCCTTTGTATCCTATATGAAATGTGCAGTCAGCTTTGGGAAAGCTTGGTAATCAGAACTGTATTATGAAACCAAAATTTCTGAAGTAATCGTACACACAACAGCAAAATTAATCTAAAATAAGTAGTCATAATAAGGCTGTAGTTTTTCCCCCCAAATAGTTAAGAGCAAATATTCACTTAAACTTTTATAAGAGTGGAAGAAATCTGAGAATAATTATAATTAAATAATATTTGTATTCCATATTATTCACATGTTTTATTTAATTTTTAATGTATAAACTTTGATATGATTTTTTTGTCCTTTATTCATTAATTTATTTAATAAACGAGAAGTGCTAAAATCTTGGATATGTTTTGAGGATAGAACTTACAGAATTGCTAATTTATTTTACGTAAACTATAAGAGAAAGGAGTGGAGTGTGATTCCAAGGTTTTTGGCTTGCGGTACTGAGATATGGAACTGTAGAAAAAAATCACATTAGGGGTAGATTAGGAGCTTTGGGGGAAGTGGTTAACAGCATAACTTTGAAAGACTTAATAAACATTACAGTGTAGATGCTGAGTAGGCAGTTGGAATAATGAAAGCTGAAGATTTAAATCTGGATTCATTGGTATATAGATTTTATTTTATTTTATTTTTGCATTTAATGGTTTTCAGGTTTTATTTATTTTCAGTATTGATTTTGTTTTATATATCTTTATTACTTTTTATAATGGTAAATGATCCTGGTTTTTACATTTATGACAATGATATATTTCCTTTTAAAACATTAAGCAAAGTGAGATATTTTGAGGAAAAAAGTAATAATGTAAAGGTGGTATGCAGATATGACAAAAATTTGAGATGGTGATTTTCCAGCCAGACTGGTTTCTGTCACTTAGTCACTGTATGTTTCTGTTAGGGTAGCTTTGCTATGAGTAGCAAATGCTGACCAGTATAGGGCCTAAATCGTAATGATGCTGATGATTTACAGAAACTAAAACCCAGAGGTAGGTGGTTCCATAGTTGGTTTAATAGCTTGGTAATGGTAGTAAGTACCTAAGCTCTTTCCATCTTTTATCATCCTTAGCATGTTGGCTGTTGTCATTCACAGTGTCAACGTGTGGTCCAAAGATGGCTCTTTCACCTCCTACCATCATATCCTTTAGCAATTGTGTTCAAAAGCAAAAATGAAGGGAGAAAAGAACGCTTTCCTCAGAAGCCTTTTCTCATGCCTTTCTCTCTCATGGTCAGGGTAGAAGATATTTCCCAGAAGCTCCTTGCTCATATCACATGTCTAGATCACATGACCACCTCTTAATGCAAGAGAGTCTGGGGAAGCAGGGATCTGGCATAGGGGACTGGCTCAGATCTCTGTGGGCAGGAACAGGCCAGTTTCAACATTTGCAGAGCTCAGGGCAAGAGTACAAAATGATAAATTAAACATATCCTAACCTCCTACTCTAACAGATATACCTTGAAAACCAACTGGAAGGCCAGGATTGAATTTAGAATCCTTCAGTTCCCTGGAGTTCCATGTCAGGATATGGCCATTGACTCACTACCCATCTTCCTTCTCTTCCTACCTCGACTTCCATCCCACACCATGTGGGGCCTCACACAGGCATGGGGACACTGCAACCAGCACATCCAACTTGTGTCTGTCTCTCCCACAAACAGCCACTCCTTGGCCACCCCTCAAATGTAGGAGTGTGGGTACTGGCTACAATCTTGGGAGAATGGGTCACAGTAGATTTTGTTTTAAACCCATGTGACTGGATAAAATAAAGGGATTGGTATAGACATATAAAAGAAGAAGACCAAGGACTGAAACCCTGGGTCACTCTAACTTTTGAGATCTTGGAAATGCAGAGTCTACAAAGTAGATTTAGAAAGAGCAGCCAGTGAGATAGGAAGAAAGTTAGAGATCCTGGAAGCTAGGCAAATGAAGCATTTCAATTAGGATGGGGACTTACACTTGACCACTGGATTTAGCAACTTGGAGGTTCTTGTGCCTTTGACAAAAGTTGTTTGATGAAGCCTTATTAAAATGGGTTGGAGGCAGATGGGAAGAGAGGAGTTAAAAACCACATGTAAAGACATCTCTTTTCAGATCTTTTTCTGTAAATAAGAGCTAAGAAATATAGTAGCTGGAGAGAAATGTTGGATCAAGGGCATTTTTTTGTTTTGTTTTGTTGATTGGTTAGTTTTTAAGCATGATAGAGATTACAGCCTCTTCCTTTTAATCTGGTATGAATAGACAATTAGTTGATGCAGGCAAGAGAGGGGAAAATTGTGTGGTTTCTGCATTTGAGTAGGCAAGGGAAGATGGGATCTAGTGTACAGGTGAAGGTAAGAAGGAATACAGACAAAACAGTTCATCCTTTATATGATGAATTTATGACTGAGTTCTGTTAACTTATTGACCAGCAGATATTTTCCTTTAAAGTAATGCAATAAGTTATCATGACTCATAAGCAGTAACTACTGTTCAGAAACATTCATCTACTTGGAAAGAAAGTTATATCATCTTGAAAAATACAATGTTATTACAAGATTTCTTTAATCCTCTATTTTCCCTTTTACATTAATATATATTAATGTATATACTGTTATAAATTTAATATTCTGCTTATAAAATCTATATCTATATGTAGGTGTGTGTGTATGTATGTATATTATATAATATGCATACACTATATATAACCTATATACTTTATATAAAATGCAAATGTCCAAATACTTTGTTGATAAGTAAAAATATTTTATATTTTGAACATATTTAGTAACTTTTATGTGTATTTTTCATTAATTTAAGAAACAAAATCAATAGATCATACAGTTTGGAGAGGATTAATCATCAATAAAAATTACTTAAGCAACAAAATTCCTTTTCCTTCAAGAAATAATAAGATACACATTTTTATACCTGAGACAATATTTTAGTTAGCTATCTTCCTGAAAATAAAATACAGAGTTATATATATATTATAAAATTTTATCAAATATACTTTATAGGATAGCTGAGTGCTAATATACCTTTTGAGATATAAAATGAACATTCTTATTCCTCATAAGTGACTGATTATATATGCAGAAAAAAAACCTAAATGGAAATGTACTAAAAAGTTAATAATGGTCACCTTTTAGTGGCAAGATTGCGTGTAACTTAAAATGTTCTTTTTTATGGACTTGTGTGGTGTTTTCTGACACCACTTCTGACACCAATTTCATGTTGTTTTTCCACACACCAGCTGATTCTCCAACACCAACTAAGTTTCCAGCAATTCAATTCGATTCTAACACTAACCCATAGAATTAGAGCAGATCCCACAGGTTAAGGGCTCCCCACTGCAGATGCCAGCCACAAACAGAATGCCCAGGCTACCCACACTTCTGCCTGGAGAACTACAAATTTAGGGCTTCACAAGACCACCTCTCAGGTTCAATAATTCACTAGAACAAATCACAGAACTCAGGAAACTGCTCTACTTACAACCGCAGCTTTATTAAAAAGGATAAAACTTAGGAAAAAACAAATGGAAGCAATGCATGGGGAGAGGTGGAGGACTAAGATTCCATGGCCTCTCTGGGCTCCACCCTCCTAGCCCTTCAAAGTGTTTGCCAAACCTAGAAGCTCCTTGAACCACATCTGTTACGGGTTTTAGTGGAGGTTTCATTACAAACGCATGATTGATTAAATCATTGGCCACTAGTGATTAAACTCAATCTTCACCCCCCTCCCTTCCCTGGGCATGGGGTTGTAGGTGGGAGCAGGACTGAAAGTTCCAACCTTCTAATCTTGGCTTTGTTTCTCTCAGACCACTTTCCACTGAGGAGCTCCTTAGCCCCCACTACCGTCTTCCATTACCTCTAGGCACCACCCCCACCCCCATCATCTCACAAGCATACAAAAGACACTGTTATCACTCCAAAGATTACAAGGGTTTTAGAAGCCCTGCACTAGGAACCAGGACAAAGACCAAATATTTGTTTCTTTATTGTACCACAGCAATCTGAATTTTTGAAGTTGATATTATGAATATATAGTACTCTTATAAAAATTTTTTTCTTCAAAATTGCTTGCCCTACATTATGTCCATAAACATATTAGTAATAGAATAATCTTAAAATGTCATTTTTCTGCAAGTCATTCTATATTTCTAACCTCTGAAAAAAGTTTCCAAAAAATCATGTCTAATTGTCTATTGTTAATTGTTTACTGTGGATATAGCCACATAATGAAAATTCAACCAAGTCTGATGAAAATGGGAGCATTAGATTACTGTAGTTCATTTATCTCCAAATTCTTTGACAGATGGAACTCATTTTAAGGTTTTTAATTGCTTTTGTTTATACCATTGAAAAAATTAATGTAAAAATCTAGTTATGATTTGGGGATAAAAAAATGTTTAACTTATTGTTTTTATTTTTTTCATTTTTTTTAATTTTTAATTTTTTTTTTGAATTTTAGAATTTTATTGACTTTTTTATACAGCAGGTTCTTAATAGTTATGCATTTTATACATATTACTGTATCCATGTCAATCCCAATCTCCCAATTCATCACACCACCACCCATCCCCCACCACTTCCCCCCCTTGGTGTCCATACGTTTGTTCTCTATAACTGTGTCTCTATTTGTGCCCTGCAAACCGATTCATCTGTACCATTTTTCTAGGTTCCACATATATGCGTTAATATACGATATTTGTTTTTCTCTTTCTGACTTACTTCACTCCATATGACAGTCTCTAGATCCATCCACGTCTCTACAAATGACCCAATTTCATTCGTTTTTATGGCTGAGTAATATTCCATTGTATATATGTACCACATCTTCCTTATCCATTCGTCAGTCGATGGGCATTTAGGTTGCTTCCATGATCTGACTATTGTAAATAGTGCTGCAATGAACATTGGGGTGCATGTGTCTTTTTGAATTATTGTTTTCTCTGGGTATATGCCCAGTAGTGGGATTGCTGGGTCATATGGTAGTTCTATTTTTAGTTTTTTAAGGAACCTCCATACTTGTTCTCCATAGTGGCTGTATCAATTTACACTCCCACCAACACTGCAAGAGGGTCCCCTTTTCTCCACACCCTCTCCAGGATTTGTTGTTTGTAGATTTTCTGATGACACCCATTCTAACTGGTGTGAAATGTAGTTTTGATTTGCATTTCTGTAATAATTGTGATGTTGAGCAGTTTTTCATGTGTTTCTTGGCCATCTGTATGTCTTCTTTGGGGAAATGTCTACTTAGGTCTTCTGCCCATTTTTTGATTTGGTTGCTTGTTTTTTTAATATTGAGCTGAATGAGCTGTTTATATATTTTGGAGATTAATACTTTGTTGATTCATTTGCAAATATTTTCTCCCATTCTGAGGTTATCTTTTCGTCTTGTTTGTAGTTTCCTTTGCTTTGCAAAAGCTTTTAAGTTTCATTAGGTCCCATTAGTTTATTATTGTTTTTATTTCCATTACTCTAGGAGGTGGATCAAAAAAGATCTCGCTGTGATTTATGTCAAACAGTGTTCTTCCTATGTTTTCCTCTAACAGTTTTATAGTGTTCAGTCTTACATTTGATCTCTAAGCCATTTTGAGTTTATTTTTGTGTATGGTGTTAGGGAGGGTTCTAATTTCGTTCTTTTACATATAGATGTCCAGTTTTCCTAGCATCACTTATGAAGAGACTGTCTTTTCTCCATTGTATATCCTTGCCTCCTTTGTCATAGATTAGTTGACCATAGGTGCATGGGTTTATTTCTGGGCTTTCTATCCTGTTCCATTGATCTATATTTCTGTTTTTGTGCAAGTACCATATTGTCTTGATTACTGTAGCTTTGTAGTATAGTATAGTCTGAAGTCAGGGAGTCTGATTCCTCCAGCTCCATTTTTATCCCTCAAGACTGCTTTTGCTTTTCAGGGTCTTTTGTGTCTCCATACAAATTTTAAGATTTTTTGTTCTAGTTCTGTAAAAAATGCCATTGGTAATTTGATAGTGGTTGCATTGAATCTGTAGATTGCTTTGGGTAGTATAGTCATTTTCACAATGTTGATTCTTCCAATCCAAGAACATGGATCCATCTGTTTGTATCATCTTTAATTTCTTTCATCAGTGTCTTATAGTTTTGTGCATACAGGTCTTTTTTCTCCCTAGGTAGGTTTATTCCTAGGTATTTTATTCTTTTTGTTGCAATGGTAAATGGGAGTGTTTCCTTAATTTCCCTTTTCAGATTTTACATCATTAGTGTATAGGAATGCAAGAGATTTCTGTGCATTAATTTTGTATCCTGCAACTTTACCAATTCACTGATCAGCTCTAGTAGTTTTCTGGTGGCATCTTTAGGATTCTCTATGTATAGTATCATGTCATCTGCAAACAGTGACAGTTTTACTTCTTCTTTTCTGATTTGGATTCCTTTTCTTTCTTTTTCTTCTCTGATTGCCGTGGCTAGGACTTCCAAAACATGTTGAATAATAGTGGCGAGAGTGGACATCCTTTTCTTGTTCCTGATCTTAGAGGAAGTGCTTTCACTTTTTCACCATTGAGAATGATGTTTGCTGTGGGTTTGTCATATATGGCCTTTATTATGTTGAGGTAGGTTCCCTCTATGCCCACTTTTTGGAGAGTTTTTTATCATAAGTGGGTGTTGAATTTTGTTAAAAGCTTTTTCTGCATCTGTTGAGATGATCATATGGTTTTTATTCTTCAGTTTGTTAATATGGTGTATCACATCAATTGAGTTGCATGTATTGAAGAATCCTTGCATCCCTGGGATAAATCCCACTTGATCATGGTGTATGATCCTTTTAATGTGTTGTTGGATTCTGTTTGCTAGTATTTTGTTGAGGATTTTTGCATCTATATTCATCAGTGATATTGGTCTGTAATTTTCTTTTTTTGTAGTGTCTTTGTCTGGTTTTGGTATCAGGGTGATGGTGGCCTCATAGAATGAGTTTGGGAGTGTTCCTTCCTCAGCAATTTTTTAGAAGAGTTTGAGAAAGATGGGTGTTAGCTCTTCTCTAAATGTTGGAGAGAATTCACCTGTGAAGCCATCTGGTCCTGGACTTTTTTTTGTTGGAAGATTTTATTCACAGTTTCAATTTCATTACTTGTGATTGGTCTGTTCATATTTTCTATTTCTTCTTGGTTCAGTCTTGGAAGGTTATACCTTTCTAATAATTTGTCCATTTCTTCCAGGTTGTCCATTTTATTGGCATAGAGTTACTTGTAGTAGTCTCTCAGGATGCTTTGTATTTCTGAGGTGTCTGTTTTAAATTCTCCTTTTTCATTTCTAATTTTATTGATTTGAGTCCTCTCCCTCTTTTTCTTGAGGGGTCTGACTAATGGTTTATCAGTTTTGTTTATCTTCTCAAAGAACCAGCTTTTAGTTTTATTGATCTTTGCTATTGTTTTCTTTGTTTCTATTTCATTTTTTCTGCTCTGATGTTTATGATTTCTTTCCTTCTACTAACTTTCTGTTTTGTTTGTTCTTCTTTCTCTAGTTCCTTTAGGTGTAAGGTTAGATTGTTTATTTTTGTTGTTTCTTGAGGTAGGCTTGTATTGCTATAACTTCTCTCTTAGAACTGCTTTTGCTGAATCCCATAGGTTTTGGATCATCATATTTTCATTGTAATTTGTCTCTAGGTATTTTTTGACTTCCTCTTTGATTTCTTCAGTGATTTCTTGGTTATTTAGTAACGTATTCTTTAGCTTCCATGTGTTTGTGTTTTTTACTTTTTTTTCCCCTGTAATTGATTTCTAATCTCATAACATTGTGGTCAGAAAAGATGCTTGATATCATTTCAATTTTCTTAAATTTACCAACGATTGATTTGTGCCCCAAATGTGATCTATCCTGGAGAATGTTCCGTGTGCACTTGAGAAGAAAGTGTAATCTGCTGTTTTTGGATGGAATGTCCTATAAATATCAATTAAATCTATCTGGTGTGTTGTGTCATTTAAAGCTTGTGTTTCCTTATTAATTTTCTGTTTGGATGATCTGTCCATTGGTGTAAGTGAGGTATTAAAGTCCCCCACTATTATTGTGTTATTGTAGATTTCCTCTTTTTTAGCTGTTAGCAGTTGCCTTATATATTGAGGTGGTCCTATGTTCAGTGCGTAAATATTTACAATTGTTATATCTTCTTCGTGGATTGATCCCTTGATCATTATGTAGTGTCCTTCCTTGTCTCTTGTAACATTCTTTATTTTAAATTTTATCTGATATGAGTATTGCTACTCCAGCTTTCTTTTGATTTCCATTTGCATGGAATATCTTTTTACATTCCCTCACTTTCAGTCTGTATGTGTCCCTAGGTCTGAAGTGGGTCTCTTGTAGACAGCATATATATGGGTCTTGTTTTTGTATCCAATCAGTGAACCTGTGTCTTTTGGTTGGAGCATTTAATCCATTTACATTTAACGTAATTATCGATATGTATGTTCCTATGACCATTTTCTTATTTGTTATGGGTTTGTTTTTGTAGGTCGTTTTCTTCTCTTGTGTTTCCCACTTAGAAAAGTTCCTTTCGCATTTGTTGTAGAGCTGGTTTGGTGGTGCTGAATTCTCTTAGCTTTTGCTTGTCTGTAAAGCTTTTGATTTCTCCATCGAATCTGAATGAGATCCTTGCTGGGTAGAGTAATCTTGGTTGTAGTTCCTTCCCTTTCATCACTTTAAATATATCATGCCACTCCCTCTAGCTTGTAGAGTTTCTGCTGAGAAATCAGCTGTTAGCCTTATGGGGGTTCCCTTGTATGTTATTTGTCATTTTTCCCTTGTTGCTTTCAATAATTTTTCTTTGTGTTTAATTTTTGTAAATTTGATTACTATATGTCTCGGCGTGTTTTTCCTTGGGTTTATCCTGCCTTGTACTCTCTGTGCTTCCTGGGCTTGAGTGGCTATTTCCTTTCCCATGTTAGAGAAGTTTTCAACTATAATCTCTTCAAATATTTTCTTGGGTCCTTTCTCTCTCTGTCTTCTCCTTCTGGGACCCCTATAATGCGAATGTTGTTGTGTTTAATGTTGTCCCAGAGGTCTCTTAGGGTGTCTTCATTTCTTTTCCTCCTTTTTTTTTTAATTCTGTTTCGTGGCAGTGAATTCCACCATTCTGTCTTCCAGGTCACTTATCCGTTCTTCTGCCTCAGTTATTCTGCTATTGATTCCTTCTAGTGTATTTTTCATTTCAGATATTGTATTTTTCATATCTGTTTGTTTGTTCTTTAATTCTTGTAGGTGTTCATTCTTTAACTCTTCTAGATCTTTGTTAAACATGTCTTGCATCTTCTCTGTCTTTGCCTCCATTCTTTTTCCAAGGTCCTGGATCATCTTGACTATCATTATTCTGAATTGTTTTTCTGGATGGTTTCCTATCTTCACTTCATTTAGTTGTTTTTCTTGGGTTTTATCTTGTTCCTTCATCTGGTATCTGGTTCCTTCAAAGCTCTCTGCCTTTTCATCTTGTCTATCTTTCCGTGAATGTGGTTTTTTTCCCACAGGCTGCAGTATTGTAGTTCTCTTCTTGCTCTGCTGTCTTCCCTCTGGTGGATGAAGCTATCTAAGAGGCTTGTGCAAGTTTCCTGATAGGAGGGAGTGGTGGTGGGTAGAGCTGGGTGTTGCTCTGGTGGGCAGAGCTCAGTAAAACTTTAATCCACTTGTCTGCTGATGGGTGGAGCTGGGTTCCCTCCCTGTTGGTTGTTTGGACTGAGGTGGCCCAACCCTGCAGCCTACCTGGCTCTTTGGTGGCGCAATGGTGGACTCTGGGAGGGCTCACACCAAGGAATACTTCCCAGAACTTCTGCTGCCATTGTCCTTTTCCTCATGGTGAACAACAGCCACCCCTGACTCTGCAGGAGACCCTCCAACACTAGCAGGTAGGTCTGGTTCAGTCTCCCATGGGGTCACTTTTCCTTCCCCTGGGTCCCAATGTGCACACTACTTTGTGTATGCCCTCCAAGAGTGGAGTCTCTGTTTCCCCCAGTCCTGCTGAAGTTCTGCAGTCAAGTCCCTCCAGCCTTAAAAGTCTGATTCTCTAGGAATTCCTCCTCCTGTTGCCAGAGCCCCAGGTTGGGAAGCCTGACGTGGGGCTCAGAACCTTCACTCCAGTGGGTGGACTTCTGTGGTATAAGTGCTCTCCAGTTTGTGAGTAACCCACCCAGCAGTTATGGGAATTGATTTTATTGAGATTGCACCCGTCCTACCATCTCATTGTGGCTTCTCCTTTGTCTTTGGATGTGGGGTATTTTTTTGGTGAGTTCCAGTGTGTTCCTGTTGATGATTGTTCAGCAGTTAGTTGTGATTCCATTGGTCTCGCAAGAGGGAGTGAGCACACGTCCTACTCTACCATCTTGAAACAATCTCCATTTCTTCATTTTTTTAAAATGTAATTGCTGTGTATTTTCCTTGGATGTTAAACATTTGAATAAAGATTCAAAAACAGGTACATGTATTTAGCAATATCTTCTTTAATTCTGTCTTATAAAATTAAATCATATATACTATGGGGTAAACTCAAAAATACTATCCTAAAATGATTTCATTCACTTTTAACATATTTATTTTAATATAGTTTCAGCTTATAAACAATTATACATGGAATTAATAGAGTTAGAACTGTAGATTTCAACTCTAAATGAAAGCATTTGAATCACTTTTGAATTATTTCCAAGCAGATAATTTTCCTTTTCAATATATAAGCCAATTTTTACCCCAGTGAATACTTAGGGTCCTAGTTCTTTAAAGCATAAAGTGGAAAATAGGATTACTTACAAAGGCTGAATGAAGTACATATGAAATCTCATGGATATCATAATCTGGCAGCTTTTAAGAGCTGTCTTGGTTGCTATAGTCAGAACCAACTAGAAATTACGTTTTTTCCTAATATAGCTCTGTTTGAAATGACACAAATTATTTTAAATTGAAATTTTTATTTAGTACGATGATTATATGTTTATAAATTGGGCTGAGAGACTTTTAGCCTGCCAATCCTAATCAACCCATGTTTCAAATGCTTCTTGGAGATGTTTAAAGTAAAATTTTATGGGTAATATTAAGTTAAATATTATATCCTATTTTGAGTCACATACTGTAGGTAAAAATTTAGTCATAGATTCTGAAATAAACAACGTGTACTCTCTGGTTCTGCCCTTAAATCAACTATAATGGCTGCACTTGAACCAACATCAATTCGAGATTTCATGTATTGTGTCTATTTGAAACTATGTGCAAAATAACAAGACAGATACTTAACTTATTGAAGTTTTGCTGTGTGGTAGGTACAGTTCTGCGTCCTCTACATGTGTAAATTTAATCTTTGCAATAACCCTTTGAGGTTTCTAAAAGGGTAATTAGCTCACCTTAAGACCTCACATCTAGTTAGTGCCAAAACTTGGATTCCAACAGGCAGTCTGGCTTCAGTGTCCATTTTTTCACTCATTAATATATATTCCTTGTTATATCACATTGTACTTCTATAAATAAATTAAATTGTGCTTCATTTAAGAGTTTTTTAGTAAATATCATTTTAGATTGAAGACATGCTTAAAGAAGTTTTAAATTCAAATATTGATTGGAATACATGACCTAAGAGCCCCATCTTTAAAATCCTGTGATTATTTTAATATTTTAAGTTATGAACTGTAAAATTAGGTTAGAAACATTCAATTTTCAAGAGTCTTAATGTCACAGCAGTCTTGTCAGAATTAGAGGTAGAGTTTTCAGAGTTACTAGTATTCAAAGTGAATTACTGAATGAAACCGCCCAAGAAGAATGTTATTTTGGTAAAGGTGACTCAGAAAGTATAGTCAATAAGGTAAATAAAAAATTATGTCATATAACCCAAGAATAGAAGAACTATAGTTGAATAGTTCTATTCTATTCAACTATAGAATATTGCTGAGTACTCAAGTATGATAAGATGGAAAAAGTTGACAAGGGATTTGGCAATGACAGGGGCATTGTGGAGTTAGGAACATATGCCTAAATAGAGTGGCTTTTATGAAAATGAGAAGTGACTGAGTATGAATTACAAAACTCTTGATAAATTTTTCAGGAAAGGATAACACAAAAGATTCTTGGAGAATCTCTGGGATCTGGAAGGTGTTTTGTTTTGTTTTGTTGTTTTGTTTTTTAAAGTAAGAAATACTAAAGTGTGTTTGCTGATGGGGGTGAGCCAATAGAGGAGGAGATATTGATAAAAGCAGAAGAGACAGGAGCACAGTTCTTGAGAAGCGTCAGAATGAATGGATATGTTGGCTTTATAAGAGCAGAGGCACTTCTCTCATTATAATAGGAGGGAAGACAGTGTGTGTGGCTACTGTTGAAAGTAGTTGATAGATGTGGTTTTGGAAAGATGAGAATATTTCTGTCAGTAGTCTTGTTTGAGTTCTCCCAGAAGTGGACTCTGAGCCAAGGATTCAGCTCAAACAATTTATTATGGAAGTGCTTTCAGAGAAAATCAGTAAGAAAGTAAGGGGAAGCAAGGGGATAGATAAGAGAAAGAAGCTATGCAAGGTTGTCATTTTGGGTGAAGTCTCAGACTGACCCTGATCCTAAAGGGAGCTCTGGAGTGTAAATTACACTTTGGAACTGTCTTAAGGCAGTTAAGGCATAGGAGCTGGAATTCTGTAACTTCACACCTGTTCATAATTGATTACAGGCTTGCCGAAGGGGGGTGGGGAGCGGTTGTGAGAGTGGAACGTAAACTCCCAGACACTACTGGCTGTATGGGCATAGCAGCTCTGGTGCCCCAAAACAGTCATCTGTGGGTCACAGGGGCAAGTGTTTAGCAACTAAACATGCAGCAGATGAGTGATAAATTCAGGAGCTGTGCAAGCGATTGTGAGGTCTGGACAGTGCACCAGTGCATTTGCAACTGTTAGATTGTTTCTATTTTTTTTTTTTTTAAGGAAATAGGAGGCAATATTCAGCTAAGGGGGTTGGGATGAAAAGGAAGTTTGAGGTTGAAGGAAGATGTGAAATATTCCTTATGGGGAAGGGGAAAGCATATGTGCTAGGGGAGTTTAGTTGGCTTTTGGATATTGGCTGTTAGACATTTGTTGTCATGAATTTGACATGTCTTCAGTAGTTATGGTTGTGTGTTTTTTCCATCAATGCTCACCTATCCAGGGTTGCATATTTTTTCAAATCATTAAGGATGAGAGGAGAAGTAAGAAAGTAAATGTCATAGAATCTAGTCTGGCCAAGCGGGAAATGATGGACACAAAAGGGGTGATACATAGTGAAAATGTGGAGAGACAGAAAAATGGGAGGTCTGGGGATGCTACTAGGATAACAAAAACAAGAGGAAATAAATGGTGGTAGTAAATATTTGATGGCAAGAACCTCAAAGGAGCTGGGGGTTTGGACGGAAGAGAAACAGTAGTTTGGCAGTGCCACTTCTACTGCCTGAGTTGTAAGAGAACCAATATTTGAGTGTGTGTGGTCTTCAGGGAAGGCACTGTCAGCAGGCAACAATTTTACTTAAAGCATGAAGGTGACAAAAACACACATGAATGAAGATTAGAATGTAGGGGAATTTGTTGATATTGGACCAAGAATTTCAAAGGACAGTATGGAATTTGGGGGGAGGAAGAGAAATGTGGAAATTTGGATTGGATTAAGGGATATACAAAGAAATTTTAGAGTAAGTGGATGGAACAAGCTTGGAACCATTTTTGTTGTCCAAATTCATTACTTACTGTCTTCTTGCAGTCACTTACAATCTTGGGCAATAGAGTTCCTACCCAGTATCAATGGAAAATCCCCCTAGGTGGATGAGAACACTACTTACACTCTGCCTTAGATACATACATTTTCTCCCCAAGTTCTAGAAAATACCAAGATACATAATCTTAAGAATCACATCTCAGGCTATTTAACTATATTCCAATTTCATAAAAGAAGGCTAAAATGCTCTATGATTAAAGGTAATAAATAGATGATCACTGATTGGCAAATTAATCATTTCAAAGGTTATGTGCTACACAAATGGACTGAAAAACTTACCAACACACTCTGGGTACATACCAGTTTTCCTTAATTCCAAGGGAATACCTCTCATTTAAATAAAAACAACATTAAGGTAAACAGCACTCTTTCAGACTTCAACTTTTCTCATTCTCCTACTCTCCAGGAGTGCTTTTTAACAGAAGTGTTACTTTGTTTTAGAAAAGTTTACCTCATATTAAAAGCGGTGAAAGCATGTAAGTCAGAGTTATTTTAAATAAAGGACTGTGTAGTAAATCATTGGATTTGTAATTAAAACGTGTAGACAGTATAGTGGCATGTTAAGTGTCTTGAGCTACTCAGTCCACACTTGAAAATTTCCTAATCTGATTTTCTCTTGGCTGAATCCCAATTGTTGTTGGATTTTTCCACTACATACAATTATGTATTTTTAAAATATCTGTCAACAAAGTCCCTGGCACTTTTATAAATGTGCTATTTGAGTATGTATTCTAGAATACTCTGGAATGTCGTCTGTAGAAGTTAACATTTTCAATCAGACATTGAAACGTGCTAATACAAAAATTCTCTCAGTTCCAGAACTGAGATTGATAGTGTAAGGTTATAATTTCAAACTGTTTAATTATGAGATAAAGAAAACAAGCCATCAGTATGAAAAGTAATAATTTATCAGCAAAAGTATTGACATGATTGAATATTAATATATTACATATACCAAGATGTAAGTTAAAAAAATGGCACATATTCTTTACAATAGTCATTGTCATTGCACTTTTCTCATTTTGCTGCCTTCTTTGAATTTACCACATCTTGCTCAGTTAGGTGTAGAAAGATTTCTAAAATTGCCAGATCTCCCACTCAGTAACTTTCATTCATGCAATTAAACAATAAAAATGTAACATCTCAGTTAATACCCACAGGAACCCTATTGGTAAAATGATTATGCTCATTTATTTCTATTAGATTTTTTAATGTTTTAAAAAATGTTTTAATTTTTTCCCATTTTTTTCTGTTAGCTTTTTGGTAAACTTTCCCTTTTGCTTGCTAACATACAACTTGAATGCTTTGGCTATTGCATGTATCTTCTCCCAGCCTGTCATGTCTCTGTTGATTTTGCCTTTGTTACAGAGAGCAATATATATATTTAAATCATCATTTTTTTTTTCCTCTATAGCTTTTGATGTCTTTGGAGGACATTTTGTGTTTCTTATATAAAGAGCCAAATTTCCAACATCATTTGCCAAATAATCCATCCTTTTCCTCCAGATTTGTGCTGCTACACTATTCCATATCAAATCTCTGTTTCTGTGCTGTCTTCTATTCCGAGGACATACACTTCGTTCCTCTACCATTGCCACATTATTACCAAAACTTGCTTAGTATCTGGTAGAATGAGTCCTCCCATTTTGATCATCTTTCAAAACTGCTTTAACTACTCAGACTTTCATTTTCTTTCACATAAATTTCAGAATCAGTTTCTAAAGTTCTTCTGATATATTCCTTACCATTCTGGAATAATTGATCATGATATTTATGCACCATTAGATTTTGCTATTTAATAGCTTATTTAGGATTTTTATGTAAGAATTTTTTTTAATAAATTTTATTTATTTATTTATTTATTATTATTATTATTATTTTTTGGCTGTGTTGGGTCTTCGTTTCTGTGTGCGGGCTTTCTCTAGTTGCGGCAAGCGGGGGCCACTCTTCATTGTGGTGCGTGGGCCTCTCACTGTCGCGGCCTCTCTTGTTGCGGGGCACAGGCTCCAGACGCGCAGGCTCAGTAATTGTGGCTCACGGGCCCAGTTGCTCCGCGGCATGTGGGGTCTTCCCAGACCAGGGCTCGAACCCGTGTCCCCTGCATTGGCAGGCAGATTCTCAACCACTGCGCCACCAGGGAAGCCCTATGTAAGATTTTAAATAAAATGTTCTTATTTATTTTTTATTCTCTTAAACTGTCCCCACGTAGTAAGTTATAGTGGTCTCATAAAGTTTTTCTTCTTTTTTGTTTAGGCCTGTCCTATGTGAAAAAAGGATTATTTGTTACTTTAATATTAGATAGAACTTATTTGTAAAATGTTCGGGGTCTAGAGGCTTTTTTGGAGATGTAGCAACAGCAGGATAATTGTTCATGTGCATCTATGCATATTTTATTCGTTATTGATTTCTAATTTAACGTCACGATCATCAGAGAATACATTCTGATTGATGTTGATTCTTAGTACTTTATTTAGGCTGCCCTTTGGCCTAAAATGTGATTGATTTAAGAATTGTTATTTTGGTATTTGGAGCTTTTGTGTATCTATAATATTGGATTTGTTTACTATATTTGCTTAAATTTTCTATAACATTTAAAAATTTTTTCTTACTGACATAAATTTAAGATTATATTTAGATTTCTAGTAATAAATTTAATTAGGAACAACAACATCTTACAGGGCTTCTGTGTTAGAAGCAGAATTGTGGTAGAGATCTTGTGTCATTAACTAGGTCTACTCATTGTCCAAATAACTAGCTGGGGCATAGACTATTCTTTTCTTGGTCCATGAAACTCTAAAAAGATCCTAGTAAGATTGTTTTATTCATTGTGAAGGTGAGTAAAGTAAGTAATGAAGGTTAAATTACTTGACCAAAATTAAATAAAACTTGTCTGCTTCCTATTGTGTTTCAAGGCCTCCCTTTGTTCCATTTATTGGCATCTTAGTAAGTACAAACATGTTTTAAATACTCAGTTGTGCTTTTTTTATGTTTTAGTTGTTCTTACAAGCAGTTTATAACAAGGTGTTTATTCACAGAAGGGTTATGATGAATGTTTCTGTTGCAAGTTGTTGAAATGAGAGGTGATGATACCATATGGTATGAGAAAGAGTATAACAGCCATTCAACCTGTCAGAACACATTTGGCAAGAATATCAAAAAGTTATTAATTTCCTGACTTATTTTACTTAAGTTAAAAGTTTGTGTATCTTCTAAGTTGCAAAAAAAAAAAAACCCTGAAAGTAATATATTCTTTAAAGTACTTCCTCTCTTTGCATTCCAATGACCAGATTTTATCAGCTCTCTTGTTCTAAAGAGTCAGTGAATTCTAAGACTCATGTAAGTCTGAAAAACACTGGCCCTTCAATAGTGAACCAGGAAACAGGATTTTAACTATAAGTATTAATAAATAAAAGATAACTTGCCATTATTTTATAGCTCTTGAGATGTTTCTTACTAAAACCACAGTTTTCATAGATTACAAGATAAAAATTACTAATTAGAAATACAGATTTTTCTTTATATATTTTGTCATTTACTTTATCTTTCCTATTCAAAGTTTCAAGTTTTCAAAAAATCATAAGAAAATATTAATAAAGTTCAATTTTACAACATATATCTCAGTGAATTTTCATGAACATTTCACATAATTTTATGTCCTTTGTTTCTTATTTTATGGTCAAATGATTACATTTAGTGAAACATGGCAGTTGCTTAGTGGACTTTTTGACACTGAAGATACTATATATTTATGAATTAAATTTGGATTTCTTATGTAATCCAGAGGACTCTGGGTTTCTATTTTAATGTGCATTAGGCATCTGAATATAACCCATTTCAAATGAGAATGTAAAAATTCATAGCATTTACTAAGCCTAAAGAAATCTTAGAATGAAATATTGGATAAACTGAAGCTTTCTAAATGTAAATAATAGAGATCATTTCAGAAAGAGACAGTAGTTCCCTCTTCCTCTTTGGATTTCTACTTAATATATGAATTTCCAAAACAGTTAAAAGGAAAACTGTGTTTGTGTTTTTTCCCTATAGCTTGTTTTTTGAGGTCAGAAAGTCAATACACAACAGTAAATGTAATAGCACATATGTATATAGTACTTTTGTATGTTAAAATTTTGTGTATTTGAATAATTTTTGTATATTAAATAAAAGTTCCAAGCCCTTTTATTTAATACACACAACAGCCCTGTGAACAGAGTTCTGTATTTATCCACATTTCGCAGATGAAGAATGTGAGGCTCAGAGAAGTTGAATAATTAGCCCAAGGTTGCAGCGTTAGTAGAATGCTCAGCTGGCATCCAAATGCAGGCAGGCTGATTCACAAATCCATACTTTCAGTCACTATGATATACTATCTTTCATATATTAATAGTAATAAGTAATCATACAGTGATCTTATTTGCTTCCAACATGATTCCAAAATTTTATATCTTATTTGCATGGCATCTTCCAATTCATTTTTATAACTCTGATAGATGGAGATACTAAACTGTAATAAGTTTGTAGCTGTCTGTGTACAATATACTAATTCATTATTCATTCTCATAATTGATACTCCTAATTTCTTTCATATATGTTAGTTCTTTGACCATATTATATTGAGTTATAAAAATTTGTATAACATTGAGTTGTGGAGATAATATAATTAAAGTTTTATTAGTTATTGATTTAATATTTATTGATCCTGATTTATTATACTCAATTCTGCCTAATTTCAGACTTACCCAATTCAGCAGCAGTGTGAAATCTGTGATTAAAAATTTAATATTGGGGGCTTCCCTGGTGGCGCAGTGGTTGAGAGTCTGCCTGCCAGTGCAGGGGACACGGGTTCGAGCCCTGGTCTGGGAGGATCCCACATGCCGCGGAGCGGCTGGGCCCGTGAGCCACAATTACTGAGCATGCGCGGCTGGAGCCTGTGCTCCGCGACAAGAGAGGCCACGACAGCGAGAGGCCTGCGCACCGCGATGAAGAGTGGTCCCCACTTGCCACAGCTAGAGAAAGCCCTCGCACAGAAACGAAGACCCAACACAGCCATAAATAAAGAAATAAAGTAAATAAATCTTAAAAAAAAAAAAAATTTAATATTGGTGTATGCTCTCAAATCTCCAATACTATTGTAAGAAAATTGAGGCATGGGAATGAAAATGTTTATGATATATTCGAAACCATTTATTTTAGTTATTTGGTTCATTTCATTCTCCTCTTAATATTTTTATATGAACAAAATGTAGAAATATAGCTTTTAGTAGTACTACTTTAATAGTAGTAAAATCCACAGTTGAAATAAAATCGTCTTCTCTGTTTATAATTTTTATATTTATATTATATAACTTAAATATTTTGAAAGGATTTTTGATATCTTTGATAGTTAGTGATTTAAACATAAGACCATGATGAAACATTGCTTATATTCTACTCAAAAATGTTGAATTACATTCTAAATGACGTTTCCTTTTAATCTTCCTATACTGGTTGAATAAAAGAGAGAGAACTGAATAATAATGTAATTCTAGGATGGTAGAGTCCCACTAATATAAAGTACATTTGAAAGAAATATAAAGCTGTCAAGATTTCTATCATAAGTGTTACAAACTGATTGAGCATTTTCAATACAGTGAGGTATAAACATTGATATGTTTAGATTTTTCTCTGATCACTACTCTTCCAACTATGCTATCTCAAATATCCCTTAACCAACCTGGTAACAGATATCTTAATGACATCTTAGACAGATCTTGATGCTTTGCCAGTCTATTCTGGTTATTAAATGTCTGACCAATTTAAAACTTCAATAACATCCCATTTAAAACATACTTCCTTCATTGCCTGTTAAGATTTGTGGCTGGGGGATTCATATAAGTAAAGGTGTTTTTTTCTTCCTCTTTGCACTATTTTATGTATTCTATGAACATTGCAATCTTAAAAGGCCATGTCTTTACTCTTCCAGTTTTAAAGATTGGGGACACATATACACTATTGATACTATGTATCAAATAGATAACTAATGAGAACATACTGTATAGCACAGGGATCTCTACTTAATGCACTGTGGTGACCTAAATGGGAAGAAAATCCAAAAAAGAGGGGATTATGTATATGTATAGCTGATTCATTTTGCTGTACAGTAGAAACTAACACAACATTGTAAAGCAACTATACTCCAATAAAAATTAATTAAAAATAAATAAATAAAGACTGGGGACCCCTGGATTTGGTAGTATGACAAAGCAGTGTCTCATAGATCACTTCTAAATGAAGTCTGTTAGCTTGGGTTGCTAGAATATGGGTAACTGAATCCTCTTTATCCTCAATTTGAGAGCCTCATTATCGAAGAGGGGCAACTGGGAAAGCCCACTCAACATACAGATACATAAGTATTTATTACTTTTTTTTTTCTTCAAAGAAAAGTGAAGAATACTTTCATTTTGAGAAACTTACTCATATTACCTTTATCATTCCTACAGTAACCCAAACCAAATCCAAGGGGAAAAATCTTTATTCGTTTGATATAATTAGTTTTATATCAGGGAAAGTAAATTCAGCTGCATACTGAACTTGGAAATGCTGGAGCACTAACCAGAATGTATATATACCTCATGATCTCACTCCTTCTCGCTGTTAAATATACAGTTCACTCACCAACACCAATTAGCTAATTCGACAATTCCAGAGGATCCCAGAATGTATTAGTCTTAAAGTTGATGAGATCAACAATTCTGCCTAAAGGCATTCATTTTCCTTTACCTGTTGTGATTTATCAATGACCAGATCTTTTGGCTTGGGGATTAAATTCTCAAATACGGCTCTCATGACTCCATCTTTCTTCACACCAAACCTTACCCATGCCACTATTTTTTAAAATTCTGTACTATTTTATATAATAAAAGGGAAAGTTTAAAACTATTTTTTAAATTAATGTTCTTTATATCTTGAATTTTATGTAATATTTCCTTCAAAAATTTTGTCAAAAAACATTATACTTTGAACTGTTAAAGTCAGAGAAAGAATATCCTATAACTAATCTGATTCATTCATATTGTTTCTGTCCATTTGTCATCTGTCTATACTGATATACTATATTATGAGTCTTTATATCATAGCATTAATTTATAAATTAATGTTTTGGTTAAGAAATCTATCCTCTTGAAGATATATTTTTTGCTAAGCTTCTATGGGGCTAGATTTTAATGTTCTTTGGAATTGTAGAATATATAAGCATATGCATAATTATTATCAATCTATGCAGAGGCCCCTAACAATTCTGATCTTGATTCTAATGATCACTTTTAAAGATAATTTTATGACATTAATGTTTAAATAAAGCTTTCAAATTTAGATGTAAGAATAAAATGATAAAATGTCTGATGAAAGAAAAGTGGATATGCTAAAGAAAGGAGGGTCTTTTTTTCTTCCTGTGCCTTGAAAATTGTACAGTATGTTTTACTTCATTTTCAGTGTAACCATTTATAAATTCTAAGATAACCTGTAAGTTCCTATTAATGTCTGCCAAGAGCATCTTAAGCCTTTGTGTCCATATTTTCATAAAACCTTAAAATAATTGCAGTAAAATTGTTTTAGTCCTACACCTTGGAATGAAGTTTTGTTTCAATGGACTTTCATTGGTAAATCAAAATGAAAATTATTCAGCTTTAGAAACTAGTTACGTAGATACGTTTTTTAGAATAAAAAAAATGAATCTGTAGCATACAGCTTTAGCACCATAACTGGTGGCAACATTATCATCAATTTAATTTAGATTTGATGGAGAGACATTCTAAAACTAGATATTCTAAGCCAATAGGATATCTGACAAAATGATGGAAGGCACTGAAATATTATGGATAATCTTCAGTGATCTTTAGATTTTGAACCATTGTATATTATTCATGTCATCCTGGAAGTAAAATTAATGAATTGTTCTTTGCCATTAGCATGAATTTCTATACTGAATATGAACTAGGGATTCTTATAGCTAAAAGATACAAATTAAATGCTTTAGCAATTATTGCATAGGCTAAGACACTATAAAAATTACTCTAAATTATAGTTGCTTAAACTTATATGGGTCTAGAATAAGTGGTCTAAATCTAATACGGTGGCTCCACATCAATAAACAGCTTTCTTTCTAGGTCTGTCACTTTCTCCTAGCAAAAGAGAAGGAAAAAAAAAATGGTCAAAGGAAGCCCAATTCCAATCCTTTAATTGGCAAGACCCAGAAATGTCACAGTTCACTTCTGTTCACATTCCTGTGGACACTACTTAAACACATAGCTATAGCTAACTCTAAGTAAAGTTGGAATTGCTATCTTTTTTATTGAGTAGAGCAAGCGGCTGATCCCCACAATTACCAACAAAAACTGCTGAATTGCACCCTGATATCTCTCTTTAGTGGTTCTCATTAAAGGCAAACATCTCACTCCAGCCATTACAGTGCAAGTTCTGTATTTTATTTTATTTTATTTTTTTTTTTTTTTAATTAATTTATTTATTTATTTTTGGCTGTGTTGGGTCTTCGTTTCTGTGCGAGGGCTTTCTCTAGTTGCGGCAAGTGGGGACCACTCTTCATCGCGGTGCGCGGGCCTCTCACCATCGCGGTCTCTCTTGTTGCGGAGCACAGGCTCCAGACGCGCAGGCTCAGTAATTGTGGCTCACGGGCCCAGTTGCTCCGCGGCATGTGGGATCTTCCCAGACCAGGGCTCGAACCCGTGTCCCCTGCATTGGCAGGCAGATTCTCAACCACTGAGCCACCAGGGAAGCCCCTGTATTTTATTTTTTGAAACATTTGGATAGCTTAATAAAATTTTGTAGAGTATTTTTGCATGTTTTCCTACATGCTAACATCTGAAACTTTCTTTACTTAACATTGTACTATACAGATTAAGATACAGTCATTCCAATCATGAACTTGGCATCACAGATGGAATCTATTGATGCAATGGGAATGCATATAATGGAATAAATATCATGTTATTAAGTTCTGTAACTTTTCAATGTTAGTAGATGTACAGGATTTTCTTTTTTGGCACAGTTTACAGCTGTTAAATATGATCAATTCTTAGAAATTCTTCTCTCTTTATCTTTTCACATACCCATGGCTTTATTTAAATTTCTCTTGGAATTTCATTTCCTGGCTTAAAACTCTCTCTAGTCCAGCACTGTCCAATTGAACTTTCTGTGAAGACAGAAATGTTCTAGAACTACACTGTCCAATATGGCAGCTACTGAAGCTTTTAAGTACTTGTAATGTAACTAGTGTGATTAAGGAACTGAATTTTAAACTTTATCTCATTTTAATGAATTTAAATTTAAACAAACCCATGTGGCCAGTAACTCCATATCAGACAGCATGGTTAGTCACTCCCTGCTCCATCTACAAACTTATTTCTGCCACATCTATTTTACATCATAATATTACTCCTGAAACATCCTCAAATGAATTTAACTATTCAACATTTATTATTTGGTGTTTTATTCTTTGGGTAAGAAATTCTGTATTTTCATTGTGAAAATAGTCTAATAATAACTATGTGATATTTATCAAACACAATATGTCAGGCAGTGTTCTGAGCACTCGATACACAGTATATCATTTCATTATCACAAGAAAATTACCACCATTTTATAGATGTATAAACTGACACAACCACAGGCTAATAAATTTTTTGCCTAAGATCAAATTGCTAGTAAGTGAATAAGTTAGGATGTAAACCTCAGGCAAACTGGCTTCAAAGCCCAGGCTCTCACTCTATTCTTTACCCTTTCATCACCCTGGAGAGTAAGGTTTTTTATCAGTGGTTCTCTTTGTTCAAAATGCATGACAGTTGGGACCTTTCTAAGAGCTTTACTTGTGTATGCATAATATCAGAAACTATTGCCTCTTGCAAGAGGTAAGAGAAATGAGGACACAGTTTGCTGTTTCTTTTCTGTCCTATCACAATTCACTGAGCAGCAACTATGTTTGTAAAAAAATATCCAAAATATCCCCTAACTAATCTTTACTAATTTGGCGCTTGGATCTCATTTTATCAGGATGATACTAAATAGATTAGTATATATAAGTGATAATGAACAGGTGCCATCTGTTTGCTCCTATTACTACAGAAGATTATTCAAAATTTTTTCTCAGTGCACTATCAGAAAGAATTTTAAAGTAGTTGGGTTGATTATTTATAAAGGGCTATAATGTTCAGATTTAACTCAGGTCAATCATCTGCAAGTTAAAATTACTCAGAAGTGTACTGTCCATAATTAAGTAATCTTACCTACTAATATTATACAATAAGAAGACCTTTAGGTGACATGAAATCTGTCATTTTAAGTATGCCCCCAAGCCTTTTCCAGATTGCTCATAAGATTTCTTATTCTCTAGAGAAATGTGATCTCTTAGAAATAAATGTCTCTGTCAAGTCACAAGTAATATGAGCATATGATGAAAAAATGGAATTTTTTAGTCTCATAAGGGATATTGCAGTATTGTAAAATTGATTTTATTCCTCGTTATTTAAGTTCTCATGGTCATTTTAGGATTTACCTTTTAGATATAAAGGGAAGTTTATGATGCCTTTTAGGGAGGTGGGGGACAGAGGCCTTTGGGGACCAGGAGAATATTTTTCATATGAAATTCTTTGTCATAAAATGCTAATGTTGGTGTTCTTGTCTTTATGTCTATGCATTCTTTAGCTATGAGGATAACAGACCCTTCATCAAGTAAGAATGACCTGAATGGCTGATAAATTCCATTTATCAGTGTGGTCCCATGAACCAGCTGTCAGATCAGTACTGAAAAATCATTAGAGCTTCTGTCATTCACATTGAGGCAGAAGAGCAAACTGTGCAGGAAAATAATCAGGCATACAACTTCTATGCAGAATAAATATGCTGCAGGTGTATTGCCAGAAAAATTCTGCTTCACCTCTTTTAATTGGATATCACCTGAATTTAGTGCCACAGTAATAGCAACTTCATGTGGTACAGACTTGTTTTGCTTTTAATAGATTTCTCCTTTCATTTCGATGTGCTCCTCTGTGTTGCATATGTCCTCATTTCTGTTGTTTGTTTGGACATCGTTCATCTAAAATTATTTCGTGATTTAGTGTTATATCTTCAAATGATCTCAGGGGTATGAAACTACCCAACAGCAAATGAAACTAATGAATTTTTAGGTTAAATATCCAAAAGAGGGGAAAATACCTCCTTCAAAAATCAAACTTTACATATGCAAAATTGTCTCTTTCAAATCTCCATACGTCACTTGATTGTTGATCTAATTGTTCATGAACGTATCTTTTAAATTTCTAAAACAAAGCTACAAGTCTGTACTAATCTATAAGCATAAACACAAATGCTAATATTTGGGCTTTTTTTCCTTTGTACATTTTAAAATTACATGTCCTGTAATTAAGATTGGCAACCTTTGGGTGACCTTGCTGTAGACTTTCAGTTTGTTCTTCTGGTGAAGAGTCCTTTGTTTTCATTTTCTCCAATACCATTACACTTACTTCTTCATGCTCTTGCTTATTTTTTTCTTTTGAAGTTGGGCTCATCACTCTTTTATATCATTAACACTTGGGCCCATCATGTGTTTTCTAGTGGATAATAGCTGGCTTGAGTATTTTATCCTATCATTTTATTTCTAAATCTGAATAGCAATTTTGACTTGATTTAATGGCGACTCTTCCCATTTTTCCTTATTCCAATACCTGTAAACAAATAAGAGCTTTACCTTGAAAGTTCCCATACTTCTGAATCTGCTTGTAAAATAAGATATTAATATCTAAGATGTTTTCTTATTTGTATAAGCAAACATGCCACATACAATGGCAAGCTTCCTTTAGGGATTCTTTATTCAAGAATATTAAAGTTTTAAATTAAGCACATTAAATTTAGTGGATGTTTACATCTGAAATATAGTGGCTGATGGTTGTAGAAGGAAAATGGTAAATATTTGAGATTAATTTTAATAAGACTTTAATAATATTTGACTACTTTGGGACATATCTTTCTTAAGACATAGTTCTCTCTGAAAAATTTATTAAACCCAGCTTCAGATTATAGTAAACATATGTGATTTTGCCCCATCATTTTGCAAAGTTTCAATCCCCATATTTATTCCTTAGACAATGTAAGTAGCAGATAGTAGTCTGCTAAAAATAAACATTAGATTACCATGTTCAGGAAGGTACACTGGGAAAGGAAAGGGTGGGCTCATAAGAGTATAGAGATCTAGACTGTTTTGGTCCTATTCTATATACTTCGAGAGAAGTTGAGAAGATTCCATTTTCATTTATTGGATTCCCATCTATTGGAAAGATTCATTTTATTTTGATAGTAAATACATAATACATAACTACAAATATATGGACTTGTGTCACCCATTTATTACAATTGTGAATGGCAGCGTGGAGGAAACTAAGGGAATGGAGTGAGAGTGAGAATTTGTCTTCCATTTTGGACTACTTTGTTCATCCCTCTCCATCCCATTCTCAGCTTCATTTTCTCCCACGAGTTTGCAGACACTTCAAAGACATGAAGGTGTCCTGAGCTATTGGGCTTCTTTTCAACAAAGCTGCCAATTGCCCAATTTCCAAAGTCTAGTCCAACATAACCCAAGACACAGCAATCCAAAGGCTGAAAGAGTAGATGGTGATCTAGAGGGGAACTATTTTTTCCCATTTACTGTATCTCACACTTGTTCTACTTAACTATAGAATCAGACAAATAGAAGTTTAAAATTTTATACAATCTTCCATATACTGGTTCCTTCTGTTTTTGTCTGTAAATTTTTTATGGAAAAAGAGGAAATTTGGAAAAATGGGCTAAAAGTGTATCAGATGAAGAGTCCAATCAAACAAATGTTTGATTAATGGAAAGAGTCCAATCAAACAAATGTTATCATACCAATGAGACCAGTGGAGACTAACATAGCTTTACAGACTCTTCCCCCTTGCCATTCACCATAATTACATCTCCATACCATTTGCATATGTGCTGCAAATACATGAATAATTTAATAGTACAAATCTGCTTTTGCATAAGTGAATTTCTGTGTTTATAGCATTTTCATTCATGTATATCTCCTTAAGCTTGAAAACATGTAAGTTCTCATTAAAATCTTAAAATACTTACACCACCTGTCTTACATTTTCTGTCAATAAAACTGTAACATCTTTTTCAGTGTCAGTATTGTTGATACAATATGACTGTGTTAATTAAAGACAAATTATTTGACAACCCTTAATTTTCTCTTCTCTCTGCAGGTCATGGGTTATAGGTGCAATAGCTCTTCTCTGCCTATTAGGACTGACCTGGGCCTTTGGACTCATGTATATTAATGAAAGCACAGTCATCATGGCATATCTCTTCACCATTTTCAATTCTCTACAGGGAATGTTTATATTCATTTTCCATTGTGTCCTACAAAAGAAGGTAAGCTAGAATTCTCTATTCAAGAATAAATGGCATACATTCTATGACAGCAAATTACCCATAACATAAATCATTCTTGATGTGTTTGTCTCTAAGAAATAAATATATTCCTTCATTGATTTCATTTTTATAATAGTAAAGACAAAACAGACATAAAATGAAAGCATAAAAGTTGAATGTGCTTAACAGCAAAAAACAGAATCAAAATATTTTGATTTGGACAATGTACAAAAATTATATTCTTATAGATTTGACCTTATAGTCTTTAATAATTTTATTGGCAGACACGTGGAATTTTTATATTAGGGAGTAGATTTTCTAAGATGTTATGGAGGCATGGGATATATGTATATATATGTACATATATGGCATGGCATAGGAAATATATATTTTTCTGTTTTTTTAAAAACTAATTTGTATTGATATATTCTAGAAAATATAATTATCTAAACATTTTGATAAAAACATTTATTTTTTAAATGAATGGTAGAAACTTAGTAAAGATCTCTGTATTTCTTTAAAAGCACATCTTTTATAAAATCTATGATTTTGATGATTAGAATGCAATATTTAATTTTTATATTGGTCTATTTTTATGATTTTTCACATCTATAAGGACCAAAATATTCATTTTCAAAGTTAATTTTAGCAACTAAATACTTACATTGCATTTTTTTTTTTAATCTCAAGATTGATTTTCTCATCTTACACTGTTTAACTCTATTATAAATGTGGTCTTTGTAGTTCTGACCATATAGACTCCTGAGCCAAGACTGGGTCTGAATCCTAGCTCCTCTACTTAAAGGCTTATGTGACTTTGGGCCATTTAATTAACCTTTGTATGCCCCAGTTTCCTCATGTGTAAAATGGAGGTAATAAAAATAATTATGAGATATTGAGAGGTGGCTCTGAAAATGAAGTGGCAAGAAGTGAAATTTTTTTTCTGAGAAAGAAACTATAAGACCTAAAATTGTTTTTGGAAAATAAAGAGTAAAGATATCCACCTCTACGATTTTTGGCTTGAGAGACTAAGGGAACCTCAAATAAAAGTTGAGAAAGGTGTCCACTTGTCGAGGTGGGTCCAGTTTTATCCTGTTTCAGTTTTATGTGTTGGTAGGTATTAAAAATGTGTTGGCATGATCTTAAATACAGGCTAGAATAGTAATGATGACTCAGACCTGTAAATGTAAGTTACAGAAAAGAAAAGAGGTTATGATGTTAGAATGGATGGATTCTAATCTAATGGATTAGAATTAACTTAGAAAAGAGGTTGTGTTGGAATGAATGAATCTTCCCAAATACTTAGTGTACACACACACCCCCAAATTGCAGTCACTTAACCTAATCAGGTTTTTTCACTCATTGCCCAATTGATGAGGGTGCCTTCATGGAGGGACACAGGCCAATGAAAGCTCAGCCAACCTCACTGTTCGATTTCCACAGCCACCTTGGGTGTTGACATCTAGCAGATAGTCTGAGAAAGAGAGGATCTTGTATAAAAAGTCTGGAAGTGGTTCACATCACTTCTACTCACCTTCCATCAGATAGGACACTATCAGTAGTACCAACTAAACTGCAGGGAAAACTGGGGAAACATACTCTACTTTTTGTACCCCAGGAAGATGAGGAATTGGGTATTACAAACAGCTAACAGTCTACCACACTTGATGATTATGAAGAGTAGGAGACATGAGTAATGAGCAAGAATAGAAATGGAAGGAAGAAAGTGTTTGAGGAGAAGAATGAGAAGATAATACTTAAATGAAACATAAGGGGAAAATGTCCAGAAGTAGACACTGGTCAGTATTATAAAACACTTCAGAGAAGTCAGAAAGACTAAGCACTTGGAAGGATTTCTAGATTTTGGTAGAAAAAAGCTATAACTGATTGTCAAGAGCAATATGTAGAATGATGGGTGCAAAATCAGGAGATTAAGGGAAAGGGTGGCATTTGTCCATATAAATAAGGGAATATTGGGCCATCATATTTAGTTATACTAACATCTTCAAATATAGGGAACCAGCTTTATCAATTATTTTATGTATTAGCTGGAAATTGGACTAACACATTTTTAAATTTTAATGTGTATATTGAAGTTTTCTACAGAACAGAAAATATTTTTGTGCTTTGTGCATGAATGATTTTGATTGTAATTATTTTTTATTAGCCAGTACCTATTAGTTTTCCCAATTATTATTTTTATTGTATTACAAATACATGTCAATGTTTTGATGTCCAGGTAGAGATACCAGACCTCAGGATCCAAAAACTAGTCTAGAATTTTTAGTATATTGAACATATTTAACAGAAGTGAAATTTTAAAAAATATATGTCATCAAGCTCAATTTTGTGATTCATTAGAACAGAGTTCAGCAAACCACAGCTTGTGGGCCAGATTTGTCCAGCTGCTTTTAATTTTTACAGTCAGTCAGGCAAGAATGGTTTTTACATTTTTAAATGGATACATTTAAAATTTAAAATAAGTACACACACAGCATTGTTGGTTTTGCCTCTTGGTTCACAAAGCCTGAAATATTGACTGTCTGGACCTTCATGAAGAAAAGTGCCAGGCCCTGATTCAGAAGCTTATTTTTATGATTTATAATAACTAGTAATAAGCATATTTTCTTTCATGCATTCTATGTTTTGAATTTTTCGATTTTGGTGGCATTTTTATTGGGTGTCAAGAACATGGACCAACATCAGAGAATATGGACATCGAATTATCATTCACCTTTTTTTTTGCCTACAAAAAATCCAGATACTTCTCTTTGAAATTACAGAAACAGTCAGGAGATTTTTCTTTTATTCCTTTTTTAAAAATTGAGGTATAATTGAGATATAACATTGTGTAAGTTTAAGGTATACAATGTAATGATTTGATACACTTATGTATTGTGAAATAATTACCACCATAGTGTTAATAGCTAATACCTCTATCATCTAACATCTTTTCTTTTTTGTGGTGAGAACACTTAAGATCTCCTCTCTTAGCAACTTTCAACTGTATAATACAGTACTGTTAACTAGAATCATCATCATGTATCTTAGATTTCTAGAACTTATTCATCTTATGGCTAGAAGTTTGTACCCTTTGACCAACATTTCCCCATTTCCACACAGCCAACCTCTGGTAACAACCAATCTATTCTGTTTCTATGACACATAGATTTTTTAGATTCCACATATAAGTGACACCATACAGGATTCATCTTTCTCTCTCTGACTTACCTTCACTTAGCATAATGCCTTCAAGGTCCATCCAACATTGTTGCAAATGGCAGGATTTCCTTCTTCTTGTGCTGAATAATATTCCTAGATATATGTAACACAACTTCTTTATCCATTCATTCACTGATGGACACTTAGGTTGCTTCCATATCTTGGCTGTTGTGAATAGTGCTGCAATGAATATGGGAGTACAGACATCTCTTTTTATTCCTTGGACTATATACCCAGAAGTGGGACTGCTGAATCATATGGTAGTTCTATTTTCAATTTTATGAGGACCTCCATACTGTTTTCCATAATGGCTTGTGTACTTATTTACATTCCACCAACAGTGCCACAGGGCTCTCTTTTCTCCATATCCTCACCAATACTTATCTCTTGTCTTCTGGATGCTAGCCATTCTAACAGATGTGAAGTGATATCTCATTGTGATTTTATTTGCATTTTCTAATTAGTTATGTTGAGCATCTTTTCATGTTAGCCATTTGTATGTCTTCTTAGGTAAAAAACGTCTATTCATTTGCCCACTTTTAAATTGGATTGTTTGGTTTTTTGCTTCTGAGTTGTATGAGTTCTTTATATATTTTTGGTATTAACCCCTTTTCAGATATATGATTTGCAAATATTTTATTCCATCTGCAGATTGCCAATAAATTCTGTTGTTTCTTTTGCTGTGTAGAAGCTTTTTAGTTTAATGTAGTACAACTTACTACTTTTGCTTTCGTTGCTTGTGCTTTCGATGTCATATCCAAAAAATTGTCAAGAACAATGTCCAGGAGTTTTCCCCTGTTTTCTTCTAGGAGTTTTGTGGTTACAGGTCTTATGTTTAATTCTTTAATCCATTTTGAGTTAAATGTTGTGGGTGGTATAAGATAGGGGTTCAATTTCATTCTTCTGCGTGTGGTTAACCAGTTTTCCTAATACCATTTATTAAAGAGATTGTCTTTTCCCCATTAATTATTCATGGCTCCCTTGTCAGATATTAGTTGACCATATATGCAAGGGTTTATTTCTGGGCTCTCCATCTGTTCCATTGTCTATGTGTCTATTATGCCAATACCATACTGCTTTGGTTACTCTAGCTTTGTAGTATAGTGTGAAATCAGGAAACATGAAACCTTCATCTTTGTTCTTTCTCAGGATTGCTTTGGCTGTTTGAGGTCTTTGGTGGTTCTGTACAAATTTTAGGATTGTTTTTCCTATATCTGTGAAGAATATCATTGAAATTTTTTTGAGAGATTGCATTGAATCTATAGACAGTATTGGCTCTTATGGACATTTAACAATCATATTTCCTTTAGGAGGCTTTTCTTAAGCCATCTGACTGAATTTCAATAATATGCCCATGTAGTTGCTCTTATGTTTGATTAGGGAAATATGAATTATTCCATTTTTGAATTATTTGTTTTATAGGATTATTTGTTGATTGATTCAACTCATTAATAAAAATCAAACTTTGAGTTTCAGTCCTTTTCTGAGTGTGGGTTGTATGATTGTGTCACCAGTATCTCCACTGAGTGACATTAAAGTTGTCAGTTTTTCTTTTGTTGTGTACTCAATTATGTGATACATCTCAGAGGGTTTCATAATTATTTTATTTCTGAACAGAGAGTATAAAAGAAATATTCCATTTGTCAGGTGTATTTTCTTTCCCATCTTTATATATTCTAGAACAACCTCATGTTGAAATAATAAGATACCATATCTGATTGGGATAAGATGAAGTATCATGTGAAATAGTGGATTAGCATATGCAAATAATTGATCAGTCAAATAAATTTTATTGTAATCTAAAGAGAAATATCTCATGGACATGGTCCATGTTATTTTGAATTCTTCTTTTTAAAACACATGCTTACCACTTCAAATCTCATCATAGAAAAATAAAGTCTGTAATGATTCAGCAAATAATGTAGCTAAATGTGGGACTTGGCATCTCTAGATATCTTGATTTACTCGTTGTTTATATAATCAGTTCAGAACATTTAACCTTTGTTGGTAAATGTAAATAGTCCATGATGAATTCCTGTGTCTTATGCAATATTGCTGCCTTTGTAAGTAACAGGAATGGAACTGGTTCCTTTTCTCTCCTCTCCCTTTCCCCCAAAATATTTGTTTAGATTTAAGTCACTTCATTACAGAACACTTCCTCTTCTAAGAAGAAAAATCTCACTTGTTGAGTACATTAGGAAAAACAAAATGGGATGTAGGTTATGGTGAAAGTTTAGGTTTTTGGAAATGCTTCATAAATTCAGTACAAATTACTAAACTGTAATTGATAGTGCTTACCTTTGGGTGGAGATTATTT
The DNA here is from genome assembly GCF_009873245.2 of Balaenoptera musculus. Taxonomy (NCBI): domain Eukaryota; kingdom Metazoa; phylum Chordata; class Mammalia; order Artiodactyla; family Balaenopteridae; genus Balaenoptera; species Balaenoptera musculus. The sequence continues at coordinate 58,932,382 of NC_045789.1, read as the reverse complement.
TAAGTTTCCTCAAATTCTAATTAAATGTTTGTCCTTATTTTCTCCAGAGACAGAGGAGGAGATAATCTAATAGATTACTTTAATACTATATAATGCCTTGTGTTGGTCTTATATCAATATTAGAAATGTGGCATCTTAGTAAGAGCTTTCTGATCATAAAGCACCCATGAGATTTGGATTTTTTTCACATAAGACACATCACTTAACTTTTTCAGTCTTTCAGTTTACTTTCATTGCTTAACCTTTTCAGTGTTCTTATCTGTAAAATGTAGGTAATAATTATTTCCCAGAATCATTTTGAGGGAGGAGCCTAGCATAGTTCCTAGCAAATAGTGATTAAAAAGTAGAAGCTTCTTCATCTCACCCTCCCAAAACTCACACATGTCTTGGACACACACAGGTGGGCACAAACTTACTTCTTTTAAAAAATAAACAAAATATGAATTGGCTTGTAAATAGTGAATAAAAATAATTATTTCTAATTATTGATGAATATAGCATAGAAGAGGTTGGTTGGAAAACATTAATATAACTTAAATATATTAAATAATATGTAATTTTGACCTTACAAATCAGAGAAAGGCTTCAAAGCTTAGCACATCATGCCTCTCTGTTTTGCTCTCACTGAATGCCTTTTTCTCTTATCTATCCATTCTTTCAACTTAATCTTCTAAACCAACACATTCCAACCTATCTTTTAAAGATAGCTTGAAGAAGTCCTCTTCTCTGAGAAGCCTTCCTTGGTCTGCCTACCCACTTCCTATCAGGCTCTCTTCCTCCATGCTTTGATTCACCTCACTCTGTATCATTGTTCCTATCACATAATAAGGATTTAATGAATGTGAGTTCTTCAAACAAATCTGAATATCGTCAGTCTGTGATTTTGCTATATCTTTGATAGAATGAATGTTAATATATTAAGATATAATGTTTTATTTCAAATACTAATTTTAATGTGTCATCACACTCATTTTTTTTTGATTCTAAATAACACTTCTCAAAAAAGCATGTTTTTATAACTTTGTTTTAAATAATATTACATTGTCACAAATTCTGGAAACTATGAACTCATGTGAAATCAATAAAGTGCTAAGAATAACATATATACAGTGTTATTTCATAATGAATGTAAAACTTGTGAATATAAAACCAGTAAGTTATCCTAGAATGTGTTTTTAGTTGATGAACAAGTAGTTGGAGATTATTTTTCTTGATGTTGCTAGTGGAGGTGAGATTTAGAACAGTTACTGTTTATTTTTGTATGTCTTGTTCGATTAAATAGGCAGTAATAAAAATTTTTAAATAAACATGATCAAAGTTTTCCCCAAAATTGTTGATATATTTTCCTGTTCGAAAACATCAGCTAAAAAATGCTTATCTCCTTTTATCCTGTGATTTTTATACTACAGCAAGGATTAATAATGTAATCACGGTGCTATATAGAAAAGCATTCATATTTCTCTGTAATTATTGAATAGAACTATTTTGAAGGAATGAATTTAAAATATTTTGAGAATATTTTATAGTTTCAAGTTGCAAAGTTGACCTCTTTTAAGAGAAATAAACTTCAGAGAAATATAAAATTTTTTAAAATGCTTAGCCCAGCACATTCCTTTTTTTTCTGTTCTGTCTCTAAATATTCTCTCTCCTCTCTTTCTCCCTCTCCTTCTTTCTCCATTCCCTCTTCTCTTTAACTTCCTCACTACACTTCTGCCTAAAGAACAGTACAACTGTTCTAGTGAGGAAGTTAGAGAGAAGAGGGAATGGAGAAAGAGTTAGATAGGCTACTTCATATCAAATCTATGAAGCTAAAAATAGTGTCTTGAAGAGTCTTAAGTTTTGGTTTTTTCAACTGAGACTGTATCATTATAGTGTGATTGGACATACGTGTGTTTGTGTTTTAAAAGGCTCCAATTATGCAAAATTTCAATCTTGACAGTATGAATATTATTTTATATTGTAAAAAAAATGTATAAAATATATGCTGAACAGACTTTTTTATATCTGTAGGGCAAAAAATTTTTTGTATTAATTATCTAAAATAAAACACATACATTTTATATTTCCTAGCTGAAATGAATTACTTGCTAACAGAAGTTGATATTTTTGGCTAGGTACGAAAAGAGTATGGGAAATGTCTGCGAACACATTGTTGTAGTGGCAAAAGTACAGAGAGCTCCATTGGCTCAGGGAAAACATCTGGTTCTCGAACTCCTGGGCGGTACTCCGCAGGCTCACAGGTAAACAATATTTGTTAACTACAATGAATATCTCTTACCTATATTCTGTTATGAGTTGCTATCCTTTCTTGATGAGAGCTATTTTCTATCCCAAGTATTTAACATATTCAAATTTGTTGTTTTAGTGGTCTCAAATGAAAAATGTTATGACAGAAATTTAAGAAACCAAATTGCAAAAAAAAGTGAAGTTTAGGGTTCTAAGTTTGCATAATAATTCATGATTTCAGATTATTTCCAGCCTGAATGAATATAGAAGGTAAGGAAAGGAATTTGCATTCCACCCAAATTCTAAGAAGTAATATTTTACATAGATATATGATTCTTGAGTTAATTTCTTCTCTTAACTAGTGTAATAATTCTTTATCATATACTGTATTTACTTATTAGATGGTATGTTTCATAAAAACAGTTCTAACTCATACCATATTGTATGCTGGTAAATTGAAGGGCAATTCAGGGGTAGTGAAAAATACCATAATAGCATCATTGACCTTAACTGATCTAAGTGCTACTCCCAATCAGTCCAGCACTAAATATAGTAGCTACATTAATCCCTCATCAAAGAAATTTTAAACTTTTAGGTAACCTGTCTGCCATTTTCTCAGGCCACAATGTCAGTCAAAGATTATTACGTAGAAAGTTCAGCAACTCTAGGATGACTAAAATGAGCCAGTCAAATAAAAGACATATGTGGGTCATGCATGAATGAGTTTGGGTTTCCAACTAGCATACTAATATTTTTAAGATTGTATGGTTCAGTGGGAAAAAACAATCATTTTTTTCAGTGTTGTTAATAGCAATTTTCTGAAGAAGACTTGAATTTTAATTCCTAAATAAAGTTATAAATAAATAACATTTTTTAACTCAGCTCAACCTATAAATCTATTTTTTTAACCTGGTAATTTTATATATAATATAAAAAGACACCTTCATTTGTTCTTTGACTAATTTCCAATCAGCTTGTAAATTTAATCAATTAAATTCACCTAAACAATTCCATTCATATGCTTAGAAAATTAAATATCCTTGTAACTTTAAATATCATTTACAAATCTATATATCTGATTCTCTCAAACACATTCACTGTCAGACTGGACTGTTGTACACACCTAACTAGCACTTGAAAAACTCTATAAACCAAGATAATGAACATATTCTCAGAAATAAACACTTGCCTCACGCTAAGGAGTTCTCTTTTATCTTACAAATAAAACTACATATCTAATATCAATCTGATATTTCCAACTAAAAATTTTAAAACTAATCTATAACTGTCAAACCTATCAGACTATCTCAACACTTAACAAGCACTAATTATCATAATGAGCATGAAACTTATTCCTACATATAATATACAGCTATTAATAATTTGAATTTATTTTATTATTTCTATGCCTTACTGAGGTTGCAAAGTTGTAAATTAGGGGAAACAAATGTTCCAAGTTAGGTGGACTGAGATTTCTTAGTCTAGGACTACTAAATTTGTCAGTTAGAAATCTGAAGTTTCACATAAGAGATAAGAGTTGGGGCATACCTTCCAGCGTGACCTCCTTGGAATCCATTCCTTTATTTTCAACCTGATAATGCTTAACTCTCTTTTTTGTAACAATCTTTTCCCAGAACTTTTAAATTGCCGAGATTCTGTATGTCATTTAACTTGATTTGTTTGTGCATACTTCTCATAAAACCGAACGCATCAACCATTATCCTGTAGTCATTTTATTGACATATACCCTTAATGAAACAATACTTTGGAGCTTCATTTATTATGTTAGAACAGAGTTGTGCAGTGTTTAGCATTACTTCTAAGCTACATGATAGGGCAGTGCAGCTTAATAGAATAACCATAAACTTGGTGGGTGGGGAGACCTTGGTTTGAATTCTAGCCTTGCCATGTACCTACCAGCTGTGACACAAAACAAGTTATTAAGTCTCACTGACCCTCAGTTTTTTCATAAGTAAAGTGGTTTCTGATTTCTTATGTTGTTAGGAAGATCAAGCTAATGTATACCAAACACAACATACTGTACATGCTCAATAAACTGGAGCAGGTACCACTTACTAGTGTCATTATTGCAGACTATAATTTCAGGTATATATTTTAAAGTTGTGTCATTTTTTTCACTTTTACAGTTATAACATCACAATTCTAATATTGGAGAAAAAACCCAATATTAGATTTTTTATTATGCTTACTATAATACTAATTCTGATTGACTACAATAATCCAACCCTACATAAAATGATAGTCACTTAAATCTAGTCTGTTTAGGTAAAAATAATAAATATTTCATCTTAACTGTGAACTTCCATGAGCAAAGTCTAAAACACTCACTGATATTAAGGTTAAATTTGGGGAGTATAGATGCCTTTTTCTACATCAGAGAACTTCTGAAATCACAATTGTTATATTTTTTGTTGAGAAACATTGAGTTTCTCTTTAAATGACAGGCAGTCTTGTAAGCTCTGGTGATAAAATGATTGAAAGACAAATAACTTTCCCCGTGATCTGGAGCTTTCATTCTAATTGTAAAAGGCAGAAAATTTATTAACAAACAAATAAACCAACAGGGAATATCAGATTATGAGAGCTGGTGGATAACCAAATATGGTTATGTGCTAGGCAAAGACTATTTGGGGAAATGACGGGAAGGAAGTTCAGGGAAAGAGAATTCCAGGTGAGAGAACATCAAATACAAAGCCCTTTAGGTGGGTGAGACCTTGCAACTTTGGGAATGAGAAGAATGTCATTGGCTAAAGTGGTGAGAGAGTGAATAGGAGATGAAGTCAAAGAAGGCTGGAGACGGATCCTAAGGTATTTTAAGAGTATGGGAGTTCACATTTTATTTTGATTACTTTAGAAAGGTAATGGGATCATTTAGAAAATGCAGTGACAGGAAATCATCCACATGTAATAAAGATCATGTGGCTACTATGTAGGTAATGAAAGAGTGTGATTGGCAAGACTAAAAATTTAAAAATCCTCTCCACCTGTTGATCCCCTAGTGATAATCACTTATAAAAAGTTGATAATATCCATAATCACACACAAGCATATATTCACAGAGATGTGTATAGGATTGGTATGTGTGTGTGTGTGTATTTTTAAAAACTATGAGCTGAAGTACTGTCCTTTCCACTTTGACCTTCCATTAATTGTCCTGTCATTTATTTATCTTTCATTTGTTTTATTGACTGTGTAAATGTATTTACTTTTGTTACATAATATTTGATACATAAAAAAAATATGTGGCATATATTAAATTGTGAAGCACAGTATAATAAAATCAATACCCGTGAACTCACCAACCAACTTAGGAAACAATATTTTCCATATGTTTTTCCCTTGTTGAAACCTCTCCCTAACCAATCCCTATGCCTCTCTACCAGAGACAGCTACTAACTTTTGTTCTTCATTTCCTTGACTTTTCTAATAATTTCTTCACCTCCAAAAAAGATGTTGTTTACTTCACCTTTTTAAAATCTTTCTTTAAAATGGTACCTTATTGTATGTAGTCTTCTGTGACTTGCTTTATTCACTGCCATATTCTAAGGCTTGTCCTGGTTCGTTCCATGAACATTTAAGTGTTGGCTCTGTGCCACATACTGTATACTTTTCTTCTGCCTGCAATACTTTACCCTTTTCTTCGCTTCCTTTTCAGCAATTATTTGATATAATGTAGTGAGTTGTTAATCTCCTAGATCAGGATTCAAATACTGGTTATGTCACTTATTTGGTCTGTGATATTGGACATGTGAACCTCTAAACCTCAATTTTGTAATGAATAAGAGAGTGAATACATGAAAAATACATAGCATAAAACCTAGAACATAGAAAGAATTGAAATATTTAAATATTATAGTTATAATACATATTTTATGTATATACACATATAATAATCACTGTGTACCAGGCATTATTTCAGGTGTGTGATACATCACTGAACAAAAAAAGACAAAATTTTTGTTTTTCTTTTTTTCTTTTGGCCACGCTGCGCTGCTCGCGGGATCTTAGCTCCCAGACCAGGGATTGAACCTGGACCCTCGGCAGTGAAAGCATGGAGTCCTAACCACTCGACCGCCAGGGAATTCCCAAAATTTCTGTTTTTCTAGAGCCTCAAACCTAATGCAGACATTGGACATTAATTATTGGACATTAAATATAAATATAAGAAATAACTATATTATAATAATATTGTAGAAGATGGTAAATGCTATGGGGGCAGAAATTGCAGAGTTGGGTGAGTGCAATACAGTTCTAAATAGGGTGATCAAGTTAGGTCTCTCTCAGGAGCAAAAGTTGAAGAGATGAAAGATTTATCCATACCAGTATCTGGGGAAGGAGCACTCCAGACAGAAGAAATAATCATACAAAACCTAAGGCAGAATTGTGCTTGGTGTGTTAAGGAATGGCAGGGGAACAGGTGTGGCTAGCCCAGGTAGGGGAGACTAATGAAAATAATAATAGAAGATAATGGGGGCAGCTCAAATAAATGTCACCTAACAATGATCATAATTCCTTCAACTCTCAGCTGAGATGTCAGTTCTTCAGTGCAATGTTCTCAGATTTCCTAAACGTGTTCTCTTGTTACATGCACTTAAAAATTATTTCAATTAAGCAGTATAAAAAACATTTAAAAAGCATGCAAAATATAAGCGTATGGCACGGTGATTTATTACCCTTCCCCAGACCAAATATTAGAATATTGAGAGTGCCTCAGAAACCATTTGAACACTTCTCAATCTTTCACCTCAAAACATAGTAACTATCTTAACTTTTAACAGTACTTTTTGTTTTGCATGTGTCTGATACTTATCCACATGAAATCATCCAATACATATTTTATGTTTTCCTCCTTTCCTTGGACATCTATATTGCTTCAGGAGGCTATGTTGCTCTTTTGTTTTCATCGCTGTATATTGTTCTATAATTTATTCATTCATTCTACCATTGATAATCAGTTGGGTTGTTCACAGTTCTCAGCTATAAGTAATGCTTCTATGGAGATTTGTGGGCACATTGTACTTTTGCATTTATTTTTGTTAATTTATATTTGATTAGTCTGTCAATTACTAGTCTAGCAACTCCATGAAGGCAAAGATGTTTGTGTTTGCCTTTCCCCTTTGTATTTCCTAGATTCGTATTTGGCATGCAGTAGAGGGTAATTGATATTTTTAATTAGTTAACTAATAAAGCAAATGTGAGAGATTTGTTCTCAGTATTTCAGCTTGAAGTTTTGAAGTATTTTTCAATAGAAACATTTTTCAAGTGCAGGTTTTACTGCACTGATTTTCTTATTGTACTTTTATTAGTTTTGCTGTATGTGTATGTATGTATTTGCTGACCTATATAACAATATAGACATTTCTAAAAGATAAACATATCCCAATATTCATAAAACCAATTGTCTAATATTTTAAGATTAGGTACTCCTATTATTCAAGGAATTCAAATATATTTGGAACATAACCCATTTGTGAGCTTGATTTCACCATTAGTACTAGTAATAGTTCTAAGAAGTTTTTCATCCTTGGAAAAGCTTCTGAAAATATTTTTGTTTCCTGCTCACAAGATTGTTAATACTTTTTGATCCGTAACTCAAATAAAATAGCAAAGCAATAAACCAGAAAAAAGTCCTCCCCAATGGAAAAATATTACACTGCTTTCTTGAATTATCAGACACCTGGAAAATTGAATTTGAGAATATATATAATGATGTAAGAATTTTCAGTTCTCTATAAAACTTCCTACTGTCTAGAAATGAATAAAGATGAATCGACTTCCTTTATCTCCTTCAAAAGAAAGAAAAGTTGAGATAGTATGTAACCTGTAAAATTACATTGGTCTTACAAAATTTATGGAAAATGTTAAGTTTAGTAACATTTTAATATACTCTGTGTTCTTTTCTTACCAAACTGTTTCTTCTTGCAAGATTCTGAATTCATAAGTAAATCTTTTGTTAATACAACTTACAAATTAATGCATATTTAAATATCTCATTCCCATAAAAGTTACAATGAAAATAATTTGTTTTACCTTAGAAATTTAAATTATTAAATTCTATCTAGAGTACATTTCTATGTATCTTCATGTTTAAATTGGTATAGTATGTTACATTTATTCCTTTTAAATAGTTATAATTATTTCTGGCATAGGCATTTAAGAATACACTTAATGAGAACCAATTATTATCATTAATTTAGTTCCTGATGTTCTCATGCTACTGTACTACAAGCATGTAGAAGTTGTATATTTGCCAGATGCCAGAAATATAAGCCTCATATAACTGTAATAGAAACAAAAAAGAACAATATGTGTGAAAATTCACAGTGTGGTGAGTGCATTTCCTTTTTTTCCTTTCCCTCATCCAGAGCCGAATTCGTAGGATGTGGAATGACACGGTCCGAAAGCAGTCAGAGTCTTCCTTCATTACTGGAGATATAAACAGTTCAGCGTCACTCAACAGAGGTAATTAGAAATAATTTTTCATATTTACTCTTTTTTGTGATTACTTTAAGAAGTTCTTAAATGCATTGCTTTATTTGCAACTTCTGGACCTTGTTCCATGTGATAGGAATATTGCAAGGATATAAAACCCGGTTGAGTGTAGTAATGTGTTCCATTATTCATAAGCCTTTTTGTTTTTTCAATCCAGAATTTTCAGGAGATCTTTTCTGAAAGTAAGTTAAAAAGTGAGAAACTTCTTTCTCTAGTCATCTGCCACTGTTATAAACTGGTGAGCTGTCAGGCCTCATTGGAAGCAGTGAAAATGGGCAATTATGTGGCTATATAGTCTGCTAAACATCATAGAATTCCACATTATCCCACGTATAGAGCAATTTCATAGTCTTTGTGGAAGTAAAATTATACTCTCTAATACATACTTAAGGCAACCTGTGTATTTGGGGAAAAATCCCACCTAATCTTAATATCAAAAAGATGTGTCCAGATAATATTGGATACTTAAAGATACAGAAGAAAAAACCCACTATATATAAATTTTATATATATATAAAATGATTTTTTTGGTGTGTATGTGCTTCTGGTTAAAATGCTTCTGGGGTATCATTTTGATTTTGAAAATGAAGTTCCCTTAATCTACTATTTTGTTTGTGGTTGATGTTTTTATTGCCTCTGTCTCTCTCTTTCTCCCTCTTCTCCCCCTCCCCACTGTGTGTGTGTGTGTGATTAAAATTAAATTGACTGCAGTAAAAATGAGTAGATATAATGTTTGTGGAGAGCTAGAGTACACTACAGTCTGTACTGGGAAATCTTTAGAATACACTTTTATCTGGGGGGTGGCGCTTCTATGAGCACATTCTAATTGCACTGTCCTAAAAGAGACATTTTTTTATGCATATATTCAGTGGTTATTTTTATGATTGACATTGTTATTTTTTTAGCCTCCAAGCTAGAGTTATTTGTTTGTTTTAAACCTGTTTCTGTGAGCTTTCTGTTATATTAAATGCTACTTAGAAACAAATAATTTAATAATTATGGTTTATGATTAAGAAAGATTCAGATGCTGGTGCTGTTAATTACTTTTACTCAAGTAAGTTGCATCGTATTTATATAAAAGAAGTTACAACAAGTAGTGTCTAAGTTGAATTTGATATAGGGATTCATCCATATTATATTTAATCTTGATTGATTTACATACTTTTATTTGTGGTAGTGATATAGTAACTATAACCTAGTAATGATATTAAATTTTCTACATCACTTTTGCTTAAGTTAAAACAGTGGGTGCAAATATTCCTCCAAATATGAAGAAAATACATTAAAATAAAACAATTACCTTTTATTTTGTTTCATTTTTAGTTTATTTTACATAATATCTCTCAAGTATTCTTCTCATTTTAAGTTTAGTTTTACTGGTTAGTTTGTGAAAATTTAAATATGAATACTTTTAACTGACATACTTCCTAAACCACAGAGAACAAATTACTTACACATGCCTCCAAAGTTTAGGAACAAATTTGCTTTCATAGCGACAGATTTTTCTTTTTACTTTAAATAATACATAGAAATAATACATAGAAAATTTACAGTATGTTCCTTTAAGAAAACTATCCTTATTAATAAGATTTATTATTAGAAGTATCTTGCATCTAATGGTCACAGCAACCGTAGGATAAGTGTCATTTAAACAAAAGATGAGATTTAATTTTAATGATGCACTGTTTATTTGCCTAATGTGAAGACAGATAAAATATGTAAAATAACTATTTGTTTTAGCATTATGATCTAAATTTGTGTAAAGGTAGTAAGGTATGCAGCTTTATTAAAAATTATTTTAAATGAATAATTTTTATGACCTTGATTTTTAAGGTCAATCACAGTATATAACATTGCTGTGCCCTTTTTAGTTCCTTCTCAGAAAGTTCAACTTGGAATATGTGCTATGAGGATGACTAGGTCAATTTGAAATATATTTAAAGAAAATAATATTTTATACTGTCTGATTATATGTTTAAATCTGTTTTTAAAATCTTTAGCTTTAAAAGATATTTCTTAAAGTTATTGAAGAAAGGGTATAAAATTTCTTGTGACATCCAATAAGTTACTTTGATGATGGCCTTGGGGAGGGGGTTAAATTGAATTTATGACTTGTATGTTCATGCAGTGATCTTTTCCTTCAGGATATATATTCTTCCTTTCACTCAGTGACTTTAATGGTGGTAGACATCATAGTGATCTTCCTGATCTCCTATATTAATTTCCTAGTTCCCCTAGTCAGAAACTCCTCATTTTATTCTCATCTCATTATGTTTTATCTTAGATGAGTGCAGTATTTTAAAATTTTATTTCTTCATATTATATCTCTGAAGCTAGTCTTTAACTTCCTTCTTTAATCTTGTCTTATTTCCCAGGGTCCTATCCTCCCTGCATTCAGGCGTGTGTATCATATTTAGGTAGGTGGCATCCAAGATTCACCTTTCCAGATAAACACTTCAGTCACCTCAGCAACATAATTATTCACATCTATTTATTCAAAAAATTGTATTCCCTATTATTAAAATAAAATGTTAGGCACTGCATTTTTACATCTTCATGTACAGTATTCTAACTTCCCATTCATTCTTAGTTTCTTACAGCTGCAATTTTTTTTTAAATTCCAACTCCATTTTCCTTTCTTTCTAACTTAGATATATTAAATCTCTTATGTTTGCCTTTAGAATACTTCTGACCTTTGAAAACTACAAGAAGTTGTCTAAAAATAAGTCCTATTTTCACTTCAGGTTTTCTTTCCTATTCATACCACTGCTCAATTCATCAAAAGAATAATTATTTTAAAATGCTGTATGTCTTATCACCTATTCTTCCAAACAAGAATCCATCATTATCATCTTTGGGATTCATTAAGAATAAAGCATCTACCATGCAGTGCAGAAATCTTTCTCAATGGTTTTTATTTTTTCAAATCATCTCTAATATTCTGTTCTTGAACCAGCTTGTTACATCCTATGTATCAGTTTACCTGTCCAGATTTCCCAGTGTGATAAATTTGATTACTATTGGCATTTTACTCCTTGGAATCAAGCAAGACCTTGGAACATTTGTTGATAATTTTCAATTTATGTAATCATTCTTATATATTCTCTTTGGGATTTTGTTATTTGGTCACCTCATCTCTTTAAAAACTTTCATTACATTGTCCTTTGAATATATTTATGAAAATGTTTTCCAGGTGTTCTCTATACATTTTCAAAAATTTTTCTTCTGCTGACTTGTTGGCTACAATGCTACACACTCATACGAAGCCAGAATTTCTTGAGGGCAATACCCAACACTCCAGGGTTACCATCGAGTTAACTTCACCGATGCCGCTGTATACACAGGTAGAAGGAGCTTTTTGAGAGCCCTAAGGTGATGGTTGATTACAGAGAGTTTCAAGGAAAGTTAACTCTTATCCAAACCCAAGTTTCACAAACCCCACAGGAGGGTTTATTCATTTGTTCATTTAAATATATACAATTTGCACATACCTCGAAGTCAGTCCTCAATCCCCAAGCTCCTCCCAGGCCAATAGAACTCTAATCCAAATTTCTGGTAGCTCTAAGTTCCTGATAGTAGTAGAAACGATTTGCAGCTAAGGTAATCTTTTTCACCTGTATCCCCTACCCACAATCTCTGCTAGCCAAACAGCATTCTGAGCGATTTAGATTAGCAATACCTATGAAACTTGAGTTTGATCCAAAAATGAAGCATTTGGGGAGAAATTTCTCTGGTAGTTCAGTTAATTGTTACACATTTCCACTCTTTCTGTAGATTTATGTGGAAATTGGGATTTTTCTGAAATGAGATTTTACTAGGCTTTATCATCATGAATAATATAATTGCATTTCCCATTTTCTTTTTTTTAATAAGTTGAATTGACATCAGAAATTTCAGTTTAAAATCCAGGTTTGCTAGGTAGCTGCTACCAGTATGGTATTGCTATATGAATTACCAAAAGGTGGCCCCCTCCCAGCTGTGGATTGCAAAAATGTGCCGCATCTGAGTGGCAGAATTAGCAAAAAGGCATTTCTCCTTCTGCAACAATGACTTGGCCTGTATTGTGGGGTTTTATTTCCCCTACCTCCCATTCTCCATCTTATCAACCTCCCACACAAGTTAATGCAGTATAGATTTTTATTCATGGAGATCAGACCAGTAAAGCTATATTTATTTAAGCCAGATTTAAGTGTTATATGGCAGAAGAATGTCTAATCTGTAGTTGTTTTTTGCATCGAAGTTTTGAGTAAGGAGTTTTAACCCAGCGACTTTGGGTAAATTGCTTAACTTCTCAGTGTCTATGTAATAGGGATATGAACAGTACCCACTTCAGAGGGACTTTGAGAGGACTGAGTTAATATGTGTTAATTGCTTACAACATGCCAGGGACATAATAAGTACTATTATTATTCTATTCAGAAGTTCACTTATATTTTCTAACAAATGAAAACTGGTCCTTGCCAGTGCTCTCAATAATGTTATTAAAATTCATCATTCACTACCAAAGGTTTCTTTTACTTTGTATTTTCTAATAATAGGTGGGAGGAACGAGGTGGTTACCTGAATGTCAAGTAAAAGAAATAATTTACCTAAAATGGTGCTCCCCTTGATGCTAACAAAAGGAAATAAACTAATAAAACTGAATTATCTCTTTTAAATTAGAAATTAAATGCAAATTACATCTGCATAGTTGTACTTTCCATTTTTGATTTGTAACTATATTTTAACAATGAGGAAATAAAGGTAAAATATTTCTTCTTCCTACCTTAGATAATGATATAAACAAGCACTGCCTTCTCTTTCCTCCAAGCCCTCCCACCCTTCAGAGGTTTAGAGAACACTAGTTAGACAGGCCTGCCAAATAACCAGTTATGTAGCACAGTAGGGATGTGACTCATTCCCTTTTTAAACTCATATCTTCTCAGAGCCTGTATTGTCTTTCCCAGGAGGTTGGTCACTGGCACGGATGAAACTTCACAATAAATCACCTGCTGTCTCATTAATATTCAGGCTACTAAACATATTTTGTTTTTATGTTTTTAAAGAAAAATACAAATGAAAAGTGGTGTTCACCGCAATTAATGATTTCTATAAATTAAAGCTACTAGGGTGAACATGCATACTCATTCACTCCATTTTATTAATGTTAGTAAATATAATTTGGCTTATATGCATAAAATGTCATATTGCCCAAAAGCCTTGCTGTTTTGAAGGATTATAAAATCATTTGTTATAAATATTAACCAGATTCTAATATAAGCTGACATTTGTCAAATGTGCAGAAACAGTTAATCATATGCCTAAGAGCACTTCTTGCATAGCTAACAAATCAGACTAGGCTATATAACAAATTATTTTTTGTTTTGAGAAAGTATTACAATGATCTGAGCACAAATATAATAAGTGTCCCATGGCATGGAGAAATTTTTCATTTGAGATTCGCCATTATTATATTTATATCTAGTATTTTTTGACCTTTATATTCTTGATTGTAAATGAGGCAACAGTGATTTCTGTGTTAATTTCTTTCCTTTGTATGTGTCCTCAATAATCAGAAAATGTACAATAAAATAAGGATATCTTCTGTTTCAGGAAAAATCAGTTTAATATACAAAAGCAAAATAGGTACAGATTTTAAAAAGTGAGATGCTGCATCAAATAGATAACTAAACAATACTACTAATACCCTGATTCCTAACTCTAGGAGACCGAATAACTTTCAGAATGAACTTTTCATTGTAAAATGGAATATATTAAATATTGATCTCTAGTCAATCTGGGGCAAATGTTCTTTCTATAAGTTGTTAGCAGGAACTGAAAAAGAAAAACTTTTAAAATGCGTGCCCAGTGAGTCCTTCTTATGTTTTGCTCTTAACTTTGTCTCTTTGTTCGGAATCCTTGAAATCATCCAGCCTCTCACAGCCAGCTACACAATATTAAAAATGGTTTTATTATTATTATTATTATTATTATTATTATTATAGTTTTCAAAGATCCCTTCACAAAGGGGTTATTTATGTAGAGTAGATTTCTCATTTTTATGGTTTATTATCTTACTGCCTTTATATATACTTAGCAGTATCTCTTACCTCTTTGTTATAAATCAGACAAGCCACAGTGGGTTACCTTGATAACTTCTAAATATGGTGCTATAGAACATTTCCAATTGGTTTTAAAATATTACTGTTTTGTATAAGTTGCTGAGGATGTAATTTTTTTTAGAAAACAGTATCTTTTTTGAGAACTAAATGTGAATACTACAACTTATCTTCAGAAATTAGTGGTATTCTTTTCTCTGATAGAACACAATGTGCCTCTTTATAGTCTTGGTGAAGTTGGGATTTCTCCTTTAGTGTGTGTAACTATCATTTACCTGTTTTACACTGTTCATTATTTATTATCCATTATCTTTATATCCATGAAGAACCTGGGTTTTTTGGCAATTTGTCCAAAATCACATGGCTGATAAAGAACACAATCTAAATTCCAAACGGGGGCTTTCTGACCACACAGTCCTACTTACAATAATAAAAATTTTCATTATTTTCTTATGATGACAGTTTTTTTTTTTTTTTTTTTAAATAGCTCCTTTTTTTTTTTTTTTTTTTAATTTTTATTTATTTATTTATGGCTGTGTTGGGTCTTCGTTTCTGTGCGAGGGCTTTCTCTAGTTGCGGCAAGTGGGGGCCACTCTTCATCGCGGTGCGCGGGCCTCTCGCTATCGCGGCCTCTCTTGCTGCGGAGCACAGGCTCCAGACGCGCAGGCTCAGTAATTGTGGCTCACGGGCCCAGTCGCTCCGCGGCATGTGGGATCTTCCCAGACCAGGGCTCGAACCCGTGTCGCCTGCATTGGCAGGCAGATTCTCAACCACTGCGCCACCAGGGAAGCCCATGATGACAGTTTTACATGAAGCTTGCTGAAGATTAGAATTAAGCTTCCAAGAATGTATTTCAGAATGATTTTTATCACCTCATGGAAATAAGATATTCTTAAAGCGCAATTATTCACATCTTTATTTCTTAATTTCCTTGATGTACTATTCATTTCTTTCCACTTTATTTTGTTCTAAGTACAGTTCTTTAGAGTGGATTCATTCATCCTATTTACTCAGGGAAAGAGAAGCTTTAAAATATTGTGAATATATGGGGAGATGGATTGACCAATAACATTTTTTTACAAAACTATTTGATATCGAATATGCTGAATTACTATACATAACTGTTCAGTTGTAGGACTTAGATTGCAAGAATTTTATAATCATTTTTTTCTCCTGGAAGTTCTCAAATACCAAAAATCTCAAGATATTTTATTAGTAGAATCCTTTTATCTTTAATTTTTAATTTCTTATATTTCAGTAAAAGGATGAATATTTTAGTCAGAGCAAAGACTGTGTTTAAAAAATCTGGTAAATAGCTTCTGCCTATAATCATTTAGTAATAGAACCAAAGATATAACTTTCCCAAATCTCTGTACTCCTGAATTTGATATTCCTTGAAACTGTGTCCTCTGTCAAGGCAATATAATAATACCTAGAACAGATAGGAAATTTATTTGAGTTGACTTCAAATAGGTAGGTTCTACTTGCAAATCAGCCACTTCCTGTACTGTAAAGCAAAGATTCGCCAAGAATTATGATTCAAGCCTACCACTGTTGGCTAGAGCAATCAGAAAACATAAGATCTCTGAGAAGCTTCTTTTCCAATAAAAAACAACAATGAATATCTAATGGTATCAGTTTCTTCATTGCAATACAACCAGGTTGTGTTGAATTTCAGGGCAAAAAAAAAAAAAAAAGTATATACATAAAATAATACTTTAGAGCTTTTAGAAGAAAATATATTTTAGATTTTAGGTTAAAGGAGTTCTTAAAGACAAAATAACAAAGATCATAAATTATAAGAAAAAGACAGATAAGAGTCCTATCTCAAAATTTAAACAGTACTCAAAACAGGTGAGCTACTGGAAGGAGATGTAAACAATACATATAAAAAACAAAATGTTAATGCATATATTGTGTAAAGAATGCCTACAAATCAATAAATAGAATTCAACAACCTAATATGTATGTGGGCAGAAGATAAGAACAGGCAATTCACAGAATAAGAAACCTTTACAACCAATAAATATATGAAAAATTATTCCATCTCTCTGGTAATCAGGAAAATGCAAAGTATAACAATAATATGAGATACTTCATACTCTATCAAATTGGCAAAATGTCAGCCTGACAATACCATGTCCTAGCAAGAATTTAAGAAATATACACTGCTTATGGGAAGTGTGAATTGATACATACATATTTGACAGCATTGTGGCAATATGTTGTAAAATGAAAATGTGGACCACATATGACCCAGGAATTTGACTTCTAAATGTTTATTGTAGAAAAACCCATGTATCTGATGAAGAAGACATGTATAAAGCCAATTAGTGCAAAATAAGGGAGAACAGAATATGTAATTTCTAGGGTTCCCAACTCTAAAGCTTTGAATTTACATATTGAAATAGAGGCAACACCTCTACATTCAGAATATTTCATTTTATACTGAACTAACAATGACCCAATCTGTACTCTGGAGAAGACATGTCATTGAAATCCGTATTAATAGATTCCCAGTGAATGAATTAGCTATTAAAAGAAGCTGAAGTATCCCTGAACCATTTGAAAGAAATTTAATAGGCAGGTTGATTAAAATTTAATAGCTAACTTGTTGGCTATTAAAAGTGCACAGTGTGATAAATCAAGATGTCAGCTCTTCAATTTATGACTTTAGAAAAAAATGATGAAAGAGATTTTGGCTTTCAGTAAAACATTTCTTTGACACTTTGTAATTTCATTAATTGTTTGAATAAAAACAGTAAAAAATATAAAATTATGGTTTCTATGGCTTTAAAACTTGTATAACTTTTAAGGATAGTAGGCAGATTATTTTAGCTTTGTTTGTTATTATAAACAACTTGGTCTTGATTAATATGGCTGTCTCTATTTTATAAAGTAGCCCTTTAAAATTGAACTAATCATTGCTTACACTGTCTTTCTGTAGATTGCATGTGTGCTGATATTGTTTTGTTACATAGAAAAGCAAAAAATAGGAAACAAAATATTTAAAATAGAAAATGCCTATTGAATCAGTTCTCCACAGTTCTAGAAGTCTCTTTTATCTATTTACTTTAATTTTGTTTATTTATGTTATGTGAATTAATATGTGAATATGAAAATAAAATAATTGAATATTACAGAAAAGCATATTATAAAAAAGTAATGCACTCCTATAAGGCTCCTAATAAAATTTTGTTGAAACATATTTTTGGGAGAGGGTGCTAAAAAATGTTTGAAAATCACTGATATAAATATGTTTAAGAAAAACTACCAGAGTCATGTGTGACCTTGAATAAATTATGAACATCTCTGGACCTGTGTTCCTTTACATATTGAGCGATGATAGTAGATTAGATAAGATTAAAATCTTATTCCATTGTAAATTCTGGATTATAACCTTTCTCCATTATGTTATACTGCAATTGATTAGGTGATACTTACATACATAAGATATATTTTGGGTATTCTGAATCATTTTTTCCAGTTTTCTTGTTTATATTATAGGTCACTCGCCAAAGAAAGAGACATGTCTTTTTTCCTGTATACCACTTTTCTTAAATATTGAAAAGGAAGTAAAAGCCTCAGGACCCTTTCACCGGAAAGAAGTGCAGGCATGTGTGTGCACAACGGAGCACACAAACATACACCAAAAGCATTTTACATACAATTTTAAGGGTTTCACAACTTCATAGATACCATCTCCTGGTGAAAGATTCCTTGCCTTACACTGAAGTTAGTATTCTAATTCTATAGAAAATACCATCATTAGTGAAATTATTTTTACTTGTACAAAATGAAATCTCTGCTTTGGGCCAAAATTAATGTCTGAAAACAAAAGCACAAAGTCATCACTCAGTAGTAACTCTGCTTTGTGTATAACTCTGACTTGTATGCATCAGTCGATATATATAATGAAAATGACTTCATAAAAGAAAAATATGTCAAACCAAAGGAGAGAGAACCACGAGGGAATTAAGTAGAGGATGAGGTACATTAAGAAAGAAAGAATCATCCAGGTAAAACTATTTTATTGAAATAAAACAAACAGAACATTTACCATGTTATATGTTTATACATAAAAATTTGAAAATTGACGTATATTGGTATGTGACTATTACAGAATGGTTGTATTCAGTTGGTTCATTAGATCACCAAGGTCTTAATTTATAAAACTTTGCCCATTCAATATGATAAAATAAGAATGTAACTACATTTTTAAAAAAATGAAGTGTGAGGGGCAAGCAGAGTGATAGTTCAAGTTATTTTAAGAGCTTTTCAGTATACTTTTGTTAGCCTGCTGTCAAGAAGAAACGTTGTTTGAATTATGTTTCTGAATGATATAATATAGATTCAAGTGAGATCCAACTGTCATCTTGTTTCAGATCTGTTCTTTACTTCACAATTTCAAAGCAGGCGGATCTGCCTTGGAGCTTCAGTCCTCAATTACATGTTCACATTGAACTGGCCTAGGCAGTGCTGTCATTCAGGGCCTCCCAATGTCAAAACACCTATTTTATTTTCATAAGGAAAGAAATGTAGCAGTTTTGTGGTTAAAAACTACACATTTGAAAAGAGTGTACTCATTATTCCATTCAAATTTCACTCATTTAAAAACTTTTATATCAAAACCTCAGTCTTCAGGTATAAAGTTAAAAAAACTCTTCTTAAAATGATTATCTGTGATTTTGAACTTAGTCTTTTTTCAGTAACTTATGGTCTTACAAAAAATCATCAGAAAAACTTGCCTAAGTTTTTCAGTGTGGAATATGAAAATCCTCTTTTGCTTTCTATCATGCTTTCACCAGAAATAAAGATTTTGTGCTTGGTCTTCTGTTGATAGCCTTGTTAATGATTCACATATGTAGAAATTCAATGTTAATTCCTTTTCCATGGTTTTATGAAAGAGCTGACCCTTGTTTCTGATAGCAAATATGCAGGTATGACTAGACTGTAGCCAGGATTTAAGGACTCAGAGAATTAAAGAACAGCTATTTTTCACAGCCACCTTGAGCTGTTTTACCCTATTTAGCTTTTTGAGTCATGGCAGGTTGTACTGTTTCTTTCCCCTCTAATTAGTATCTGCAGTTAGTATTCAGGTAGCATTTTCTATTTCCAAATAATTATATGGATGTTTATCTTTGCTTTAAAAGTTTCAGTATTATGGCCACTGGTGTAGTATTAGAAGGAAATAAATCACATTAGAAATTAGACAAATGGCACTCTTCAAAAATTTACTCAAAATATAAAACTACTCATAATTGATAAAATGACTTGTTTTAGTTTTCATATTTTCAGGATGCCATGAATTTCACATAAATTTTTTCTTTAATTAAGGAAATATTTATTGAGCTCTAAGAACTATCCTAGACATGCGGTATAGAGCAGTGAAAAAACAAAAACCCTATGTATTCCCTGTTTTCCTGGGGTGTACATTCCAGTGAAATTAGCACATAAACATGCTTTTCACATACATAGGCTGTAACTACCTCCCAGCATCAACGTATTTGTGTTTTCAAACTGGCTAACCAGTAAGCTTAACTTTTCAGCTGAAAAACAGTGGCAGATGGTCTGTAAACACTGATTTTCTTGGAAGTCTTCAGCAATTTCACAGCTATTAGAAGGGAAGTTTACAAATCAGAAGTTAGTTGGAGGTTAGAGAAAGAGGCAGGATGGACAGAACCTTGGAAAATAGTATCAGAATTCAAAGTGACCCTATTAAATTAGAGAAGCAGCTAGAAGCAAACAGAATAGACTTGGGCAAAGACAAGTGAAATGCAGTGCAGCTACAGAGAAAAGACAAAAGTAACTGCACATAAAAGATGAAGGAAAACAGGTTCTGTGCAGGTTTTTAGGAAAAGATCTAGGCATTGGCAAGAAGCAGGTTTTTTTAGCACAGTCGGTGCTACCTTTCAAAAGTATAACTGAAGTGCCTAAATGTGAGTGGGTACTGTAGGCAACACTTTCTAGGAAAATTGCACTTGTTTGGCATGCCAACAGGAAAAATGGCCTCTTGAGGTCACAGCAAGCTGTGAGTGTCCATTAAAAATTATTAACTTCTTACACTAGGTGAATCAAATGAGGGATAATTGTTCAGTTATTCAGACATCTCCCTCATTCTTTCAAACTAGCAAACTCATAGAGCTTACCCATAACCTTATATTCTTTGCAAAAAATTAATCACCAAACTTTACATCCTGCTCTGTAATTCCTGTGACTGAGCCCTCACTTGTGTTATAACTCTCCACTTTCAGGACTAAATCAGTTTCAGTGATATTATATTAGTTTTAAATGGTGCATGAAGTATAAAAATGAGCGATAGTTAAAAAGCAACTTAATATAAATAGTGTTTCTTTTTCTATCAGGAAAAAATGTCCTTAATACCAAGGATAAAGAAAAAACTGATTTTATTTTTAAGTTTTAAATTTTTTTAATAAATGTTTGTGTAGTTTTAGATTTAACAGCAGGTAGATCTCCAATCATGTCACTCATTAGGGCTGTAGATTAGTAACAGATTCTGTGTTGCACCCGGATTTGAGGAAGCACGCTACCAAAGCCATGTGGCGGAGACTGAATACTGTTCCATTTCACCAACATTGTGTCATAATACAGCTGTATACCAATCCTTTTCTGCTATTGTTGCTTGCCTTTCTAGCTCAGCAGGAATTGATGATAAATAAGTGAACTTTAAAATTCAGTCTTCCTATATTAGTAGATTTCACTGATATAAGTGCTTTAAATTTAAAGTACATTCAAAAATTAGGAAAACACTAAGAAAAACTGAAAAGGAACTTTATGCTAAGAAAGCTAGAACCAGATAGATTATCTATACAAATTGTGATAGCTTTGTTAGAATTCCATTATGGAGCTCCATTTTTGTATGATTAAACTTTTTTTATTCTCACATTACTAGCTTTTTTGTAAACTGAATGCTAAACAGGAACCAAAATATTGAGTCACCTGCTTCTTGCTTATGCTTGATTCTTCCCAACTCAATTGTTTCCTTATTCTAACGTATAGATCATCTTTTTTTAAATTACATTCTTTTATCACTTATTTATTAGTTTTTGAATTGAGGTAAATTGACATATAACATTATACTAGTTTCAGGTGTATAACAGTTAAATACTTGTATATATTATGAAATGGTCACCACATGAGTCTAGTTCACATTCATCACCATACAAAATTACAGTTTTTTTTCTTCTGATGAGAACTTTTAAGGAGATCATCTTCTTTTACATCAGCAGGTTAAAAAAAAAAAAAAAGGAATATTTTCTTTTATAAGCTATATGAAGCCAGGGAAAAAAGTGACAAGCCATCTTTCCAGCCTACTGTTTGTTTTCCAGTTAGTTTAAATTACATAATGTGTAGGAATAAAGGGGAATGTGTAGAGATGTACATATAAGTCCCAGGCATAAAGATCTTACCGTTATTTGATCTATAAGGAAGTGTAAAAAGTTTGAGCAATTTTATATTTTTAAGGTTTTTACCCTAGTTCATTTTAAGTTGCTTACACCTTTCATTTTTTATTTCAATGCTTATTTAGAGTAACTTTAGAAGACAGCTACTTGTGTTAGAAAACTAACTTTCCTTTTTACTTGAGAAACGGCTGCAATAATAAATATTAGGTAGCAGATACAATTTACAGGTAGTTTGCTTTCTAAAAATGTTGGGCAGACCAAATCCTGTCTCAAACAATTAATCTTAAATTTGTGTAACATCAACAATATCCATGTTTAAGATTAACAGTATTCCATTTCTTATCTGAAAGGCACTTTAGCCAACTCTTTTTAGCTTTTCATACTAATATACCATGTATTTAATTCATCAATGGGAAATAATAACCTGATATGCCCATTATATGATAAATTGAAGATCTGTCATCTCACTGTGTAAAGACATCTAAATGTATATGAAGTACAATTTCAGCAAATATTCATCGAGCACATAGAAAACTTCTGTGCTAGTTCTATGCTAGTTCTTTGCAGAATGTGTAGGATGCAAACATATGGCTTATTTCCTGATAAAACTGAAACTTTCTAGCTCTAGCGATCAGACAAGCTTTATTGTCCTTTAAATCAATAGTTCACTTTCCCAATTTTGAGGTCAAAATATTTATTTGACTGGTAATTTACTATATAACAAAGAGCTATGATTAAGAAAAAATTAAAACTGCCATGGCCAAGTTTTCCCTTTTCATTTTTTTAACATTTCTATGAGTGACTGAATGTTTTTGTCATATTCATTCAATATAGATTACTTTTTATTTTGAGATAGTTGTAGATTCACTTGCAGTTGTATGAAATGATACAGAGATTATGTACCTTTTGCCCAGTTTCCCTCAATAATATCTTGTAAAACTGTACTACAGTGTCACAGCCAGGACACTGACATTGAAACAGTCCTCCAATTTTGTTCAGATTTCTTCTCTTTTACTTGTATTTAATTGTATTTGTGTGTGTGTGTGTGTGTGTGTGTGTGTGTGTGTTTAGTTCACTGCAATTCTATCACAAGAGTAAGTTTGTGTATCCACAACCATAGCCAAGATACAGAGTCATTCCATCACCTCAAGGATGCCTCATGCTGCCCTTTTATTACCATACCCACCTCCCTCCCATTTGCATTTTTAAACCCTGGAAACCACTAATCTATTCTCCATTTCTATAATTTTGTCATTTCAAGAATATATGTATTTATGGAATCATTCAGTTTTTGAATTGTCTCTTTTACCCAGTATAATTCTCTAGAAATTCATCCAGGTCATTATGTGTATTGATAGTTGTTCCTTTTTATTCCTGAGTAGTGTTCCATGGTATGGATGTGCCACAGATTGTTTAACCATTCACCAGTTGAAGGACATCTGGGCTCTTTCCCATTATGGGCTATTACAAATAAAGCTGCCAAGACCATTCATCTGTAGGTTTTTGTGTGAACATAAATTTCCAGTTCTCTGGGATAAATGTTCAAGAGTACAATTCCTGGGTGGTATGGTAATTGCATGTTTAGTTTTACAAGAAACTTGCAAACTGTTTTTCAGAGTAGCTGTACTATTTTACATTCCCACCAGCAAAGTATGAGTGATCCAGTTTCTCTTCATCCATGCCAGCATTTTTGTCACCACCATTTTTAAGTGTGTAGTAATATCTCATTATGGTTTTAACCTGTATTTTCCTAATGACTAATAACAGTTCTTTTCTCATTATGAGCTTGTTTGCCACTTGTATACCTCTTCCATAAATGTCTGTTTATACTTTTGGCCCATTTTCTAATTGGATTGTTTTTGGTTTTGTTTCTTGTTGATTGTTTTTTACTGTTGACTTTTGGGAGTTGTCCAAAGTCCCATATATCCCAGATACTAGTCCTTTGTTGGATTGCAAATATTTGTAAATTTGTTTGCAAGTATTTTCTCCTGTTCTATATATTTCTATTCTCTAATATATATATTTAAATTAATATATACCTGTGTTTTCAACCTATCCTTATATAATTTGTGTTTTTCTTTCTTCATTTTTCTTTTCTTTATCATCTAACATAAATATACATTCTGCCTATCATTTCCATACATGGCCTAATTATATTTAATAAAACTGTCATTCTCAATTTTTTGCTTTTTTGGTTAAATGACTCTTGAGGGTGGGAGGTTGTAATGCATACTGACAGTATGTTAGAGATTAAGTACATCTGTTCATAAAGAGATGAAAGAGTTTAACTTTGTTACTTTTTTATGCCAAAGTCCAAACAACCAGTTGGAAAATGGAAAATGGAATTATATATATTGCTTGATACCATGAAGTTAATATTTTATTTAAAATATTTAAAAATAATATCCTTATGATCATTTTATCAGATTTGTAAGTTCACCTAATTAGTATGCTTACTATGGTGTACTAATAAGTGTGATTGCATTTTAGTTTATTTCAATTTAAAGAATTCTTCTTCATAGAATTTTAAGTAATGTCAAAATCTTCTGTTGTGTCAACAGCTGCTCTCCAAATGAGTGTTTTATCATAAATGTTGCCTTTTATTATTTCATTGAAAACAACCCAATGGTTTCCGTGATTGAGGGAATGTTTTGTTTAATTTTAACTTTTCTTTCTGTGTTTTAAACTTTTCTTTCAGCTTTTGTTTTGTGTTATATGTTTTGTTTATATGGAAGACAATATTTTGCTTTTTTTAAAAATTTTTCATTTTTAGCAAGCATGGGAATATATTTTTGCTTACACTCTGGGAAAGAGAAGACCCTAAATGTGGCTTAATCAACATTGTAAATCATTTAATTTCTTTCCCATTGAGTTGGATATGTGCCTTGTTGGAAACGTGTGCTTTAGTGGCATATATTTTTGAGTCGAACTAGCTGCCTGCCTGTAATCAGGACTATATCAACTGTTGTCATTCTAAATGTTTCCTTTCCTTTTTTTCAAACACATTTGCCTGATTGACCTTTTTTTTTTTCTCTGTCTTTCTATGGGGCTGCTCCAGGAGCCATGGCTAATCATCTTATAAGCAATGCTCTGCTTCGTCCGCATGGTACTAACAATCCCTATAATACATTGCTTGGGGAACCGGCGGTCTGTAACAACCCTTCTGTCAGCATGTACAACGCACAAGGTGTGCTGGAGTTTATCTTAATTTTTTCAAGTGAGAGTCCCAGTTTATGTAGCTTTTATGGCCACATTCTATTTTTCTTTCTTTCCTCCTGCCTTTTCTTTCTTTTGGAAGCAGACGCACAGACTCTTTTTGCCTTCCACCCCTCTTGGTGCTTTTATTTTCCATTTTCCTTAGGTTTTCCTTAGTAAGAAATGGATTCCTTCCTTCTGATAAACAAATGCTTGATTCATCAATATGTGTTTGTTTCTCTGTAATGTTGTAAAATGTATTGTGGTTTGTCAGTGCTTTTCTTGTTGTTGATTGATTTCTATATTAAATACCTATGTATTCATTTTAAGAAATGAGATATTTGCCTAAGGTAAGTAAGATAAAGGAAGACTTGATTCAGCAATCTTAAGATCAAGAAAGTAATCTTACTCTGTTATACCATGACGCACACTCTAGGCACAAACATCACTACTGATGAAAGCACTTAGATCAACTCCATGGAAAACACTGAAATAAGCTGTGGTGGAAAGAACAGTGAATTGAACAGTAGCAGATCAGGTTCTACCATAGCTTGATATTGCCTCTATGAACTGGCTCAGGAAGGTCATGAAATGCTTTTTCTACTGTGGCTGCATGTTAAAAACAAGGGTTTTGAATATGGTTCCTCTGTATATCCTCCAACTTTAAATGATTTAAAAATTTAATTGTATCTCAAACACGTAAGCATAAATCTCTTTAAAACCACTTACAACCTAAGCATTTTTATGTGACTTTTTACCTTTTCTAAGCTAAAAAATGTATTGGGGCACAAGAAATTAAAAATATTCATATCATAAATAAAGTGACCACAGGAAAAAATTATTCAAGTAAAAGTGTCATAAAAGAAAAATTTTAGTCAGTGATACACCTATTTAAAATTATATTTGAATGAAAATTCACAATAACAAAGAGACTTCAGTGTTCCTTCAAGTTGCATGAGACAGATTAGCAATATTTTAAATTTTTCCCAGGCAATCTTGAATAAAATTTCTATTATCCTCTTTGGGAATCTTTGTGTGTGTGTGTGTGTTTTCCTTCTCAGTCAGAGGTAAAAGATTAGTGGCATGAGTGTGAAAAACTTGGTGTGCATGCTTATTCCAGAAAAGCATGTTTGTTGCAACATGGTCATTGGGTGTCTAAAACCATCTGAGTTTCCCAGGTGACACCTTGTCAGATACGAAGGATAATTTTAAATTATTTCAAAAATACCAAAGCCAGTAAGTCAGAAGTGACTTCAGGAATAGTCAAGTTGTTTTCCAATAGGATTAAATAATTAAGCAAACTGTCAGTTTTATCCAGTTTCTTAAGGGCCTACACCTAAGAACCATAGACTTAGAATCAAAAGAATAGATAGAACTCATTGAATCCTCTTTACCACATTGTGGATGTTCTGTCAACCTGTGCTTAAGTATTTCCTCTAATGAGGCCCTTCCTACCTCAGGATTTTATATATTCAATTGTTGAAATGCTCCATTCGTTATAAATATTTTTTCTTTCCACCAAGTCGAAATTTGCCTCTGGCCGTGATGCTTAGGTTTGCCTTCTAGAACAAAGATGCCAGAGCATTTTTCTGCTGTCTGTGGCAATCCTTTAAATACTTGAAGGCAGTTAATCTGGCTTCTTTTAGTCCTCCATTTTCTAGTAAAGCAACCTCAGTGCTATCAGTAGGAGAAAGTTTCTTCATGGTTGTCCCCCTTTACATTGTCTACCATTTGTCAATGTCCCTATTTCATTGTAGCACTCAATGATGTGTATATTACATAATGCACTAAATGTGGTTTGTCAGAACAATTTTGCAGACCTTATAGAGTCTTGTTCAGGTTTTTCTCTTTATTTTCATTGGGCTAAATGACATAAATGTGTCATTAGAGTATTGTAAATTGTTCTGACATATTAATAAGTTTTGAAAGATGTTAAATGAAGATTTACACCATATTTGCATATTAAATCTATTCTACATTATTCACCTTATGCAAAGAGTTGTTGGAAATTGTTTTAAAATAAGTAATAATTTAGATCATATTTTGTTTAGCTTTTTTGATTATTCAGATATAATTTCTAATGTCTTAAATAATGAAAAACTAACAGTCATTAATCTGTATGTTTTCCTTAATTCAGTATCTGCCTTCTTGTCTTATTTTACTCCTGGTATCCTAAGTTAGGAGATTTTTCTAAGGATGGAACACTATTATAAACACTATCAAAGTGAAATTCTCACGACAAAATTTAAAATAATACCATATAAATCCAAAGTTTTATTCCTATCGAGCCTATTACTGAATATTGCTATTAAAATTATCAAAAAATACACAAAGGATTCTTTGGAATGGATTTGATGTTTATGCCAGTAAATTAAATTCTACTGACTTTTCTTAAAAACAAAAGTAAATAATTTTATTATTGGTTTTCAGAGTCAGAAATGGAATTGTTCAACTACTTTATGTTTTAATATTTTTGAGATGTTAAGAAACTATGGTAGTGCTTAAAATAATTTTTTTACCACTGAACAAAAAACTTGGTGATTGTCATATTGCTACTAATCTTATGCTTTCAGATGAATGCACTTATATTCTTACTGGCAAGGTGAAATCTTACATGAAATATAGGTGGCTCGGTATGTACTGGAGTGGTTTATGTTGAATTACCACTTGGTTCTGTTCTGTTGGTCCTTTAATTCTGTTGTACCAATGCCATCCAAGCAAAGAAGCATTCAGATTTAAAGTATCCATTTTTTGTTTGTGATGCCTTTATTTAAAATATGTAAAGATATGTTACAGTATTACTAATGCATATAGAGTTAGGAATAAAGATGAATAATATAATTTTGTTATATTAGATTCAGATTCTATCTGTGGAAATATTTAAAACTTCATGCATAGTATTTCTGGACGATTATCTTCTTGTCAGTATTGGAGAATTTAGTTTTTGTTAGATAAATCTCATTATAGATTAACCTGTCAACAAAATGTAATATGGAGAAGTCATGCTTTTACAAGTTAATTTACATTTTAAAGTAATTTAATTCAATTCTAAAACTTTAAAGAAAAACATATCTTTAGGATAGGATATAGTGAAGAATACATTATAGTTGTCAAGAATACAAGGTTATGGTATAAAGTATATAAATAAATATTCTGTTATAGCTTTCAAAGCCTAAGGCAGATGTGAAGAGAAGGAGGTAGATAGTAGTGCACAGAGTCAATCTAGAAGATTCCCATTATGATCCCAGTTCTGCCACGGTTAGCAGAAGTGGTGTTAGATAAGGCTCAGTCTCTTGTGGTTGAAGCTTCCTCATCTTAAAAAGCAGGAGCTGAACTTCAATTATCTCTTATGTGCTTTCCAGTTCTAAAATGTTATCATTTACGGAAGGAGCCATAATGAGCCTACTAGCAATTTCCATCTGTTGCAATACTAGTTTGGCTTTTTATTTCCAATTCTTTTTCTAAATGTGTTTTGAAACTTTAAAAGAAATTTTCTCTGCATTTTGAAATATTGTTGGTCTTTTGCTGAGAAGCAAATCGACTTTTAAAGTACAAAAACAGTATCTCTAAAGCAACGGCTAAATTATAACAAGTTGGAATCTCTTGAAATGATATAGCCCAATGACTTTGCTGGTTTTTATTTTGTGATGATTTAACCTTCTTATAAACAAAATCAGCAAGAGCAGGTTTTTTGACAGGATTAAAATATGACAGTTTTCTTTTTTTTAATAATTTTGCTACTATTGTTCTTAAAGGATTAACTTTTAAAATGTTAGATTGCATATGATTGTGCAACAATCCAGAAGAAAACCTGATATTGATTGGTGGTATTTTTTCCCCCTCACATTTTCTTGATACAGCATAATGGTTGCATTTAACCTTTTTCTTTCTCCATAGTTATACAACTTTTGAATATGAGCTCCAGAAATGACAGTATCGATCAGTATAATTTACAAATGATAAAAAGCATTTGTATAGGTACAGTGGGAGAAAAATAACCTTTGTACATGAAAAGAGAAGATACATAAGAGAAAACACAATTATGAAAAGTTCAAACTGTGGTATTTTTCTCTGTATATAAATGAAAGAATTTATTTATAATCTTACTGAAAAATTTTAAAGTTAAATGACATTCCTTAGAAGCAAGTATGTCCTAACCTATACACACACACATATACATAATACTGAATTATAGTTGTGGAAATAGTCATAGCTTGCCCTCAAGATTTTACTCTCTTTGGTTGGTGTGATAATTTTAACTTTAAAATAAGTGTGTATTTGTTTGAAATTTATGAACTGCAGAAACGCTTATTAAAGACTCATTAGCATGTATTATGGGGGTTTCTTATTTTCTGACTAACATTTCAGTATTTTTAATTATGATAAACCATGTAACACAGACTCATGAATTTTGGGGCAGTGGAACTATTTCCTTTGACTCTTTTTTCTGCATATCATCAATTTGCTTTTTACTCATGTTTCTTCTACTGTCGCTGTAAGCTTACTTGTTGTTTTTTCTTTCCTTTTCTTCATGCTGTCGTTTAGAGCCCTACAGAGAGACAAGTATGGGAGTAAAGCTAAACATTGCATATCAAATGTAATTTTTTTTAGTTCACTTTTATTGCATCACATATAGATGATGTAGTTATTAAAAACAGTTCATCTCACAATTTAAAAACTAAAGAACCTATGAATCAACTTATATAAATATATGTTAATTAGAGATTAGACGCTTTTGTTGTCTGATTCTTTTATTGTGTCACATAACATAGTTGTTAAGTCTCATGTAATGTTTGTGTGAGTTAAATTGTTTTTAAATTAAGCATTTATTTTTGCTAAGTAATTCATAAACTTTTAATTTTCATTACTACATTCCATCATACAAATACATGTCACATGCAACATACCCAGTTTATTTAACTATGGCTGTTTTCAAGCCATACCCAATGCATTGACAACAGAAATAATAAACACGTTTCAATGCATCAGTTGCTCAACCATAACCATCAAGCCTACCATAGCAGACTCTGCAGCAACAATCACCCATCACATATGGCCCTTTAAAAAGCATTTACTTTTATTTTTTCTTAACATTGTGGATTTGTCTACAAGATATCTTATAACATGAAAATAAATCGCTTCACCCTATGTCTGTGATGGCTGCTTTTTTAATGTATTTAATGCATTGCTATTTTTGAAAACTGTGTTACTTGAATACAGAGTATGCATCAGAAGTCCATATAAAAATTGTTATATTTGGGATACTTTATTTAAACAAGTAATGAACTAGTTCAGTTTTGGTAAACATAACTGCATCACAGATATAGAATGAATGCTATATTTTCACAAGTTAGTGATGTTTTGACAAGTTTAATAGAATTCTTCAATTAATTGTTCTATAAAGAAATACCCTTTTTTATTTAGCAGTATTTGTTAAATGTTTGTGTTTTATTTTCTTTTGTGGTTGCATTCGGAGAGATTTATGGAACTATTATAGATCCTTGGATTTCTGTTCAAGAAAATGCAAAAACCTTGAAGAAGCATGTGGTCAAATTTATTTCACTGCAGCTGTTTCTTCCCAGAATAAGACATTTAATCTCTTTTAAACCCAAAGTTTAATATGCACACAAAGTCATCACTCGTTATGAAATGGAACCTTCAATACTGACACTGCGTTTTTAGGAATCAGATCCCCCATGTCTTTACAGTCTTTTGTAGAATTATCTAATGACCCTAAACAATTACTAACAGATTAATATATAATAGTAACCAAAGTACTTATAGCAGAAAAAAAAATTGGAAAGTAAATCCAAATATTTTTGTTTTGAAAGTTCCTATGTGCAAATTATTTTGAAGGGCCATTTATTTGACTAGGCATTATTTCATGACTATATCATTCTGACAAATTTAACATAATCCTTTTGTAGTTTTGTGTATAGGGATTATTTTCAATCTTATAAATTACATATCAGATTATTAGAAACTGCTTGAATCTTTTACTTTGACCAGTATATTCAAAGTACCACACATGAATTATGTTAATTTTATACTTATTGCAATGTTAAGACAGCACATAAAATTAAAGGTAATGAATTATTGGATTGACTTTGGTGTGTATAAATTGAAAGCTATGAATGACTACAGCAAAATTTTGCATTTTTTCCCCTAAGTTATAACCAAATATGTTTCAAATACTGTCAAACAATGTTTGTGTGGAAATTGCAAATTTATAGGGTTTTTTTAAATTCTTTTAAAGATTTACTTTAAATACTTCTTGTCTGTTTATAAGATTTCTATCAATTGTCCAAGTATACATATACATATAGATATGTACATATAGATTTAATATTTTTTTATTTCCAAACATTTTATACTTAATTAAAATTGCTAGCAATTTATACATACTTCATAGTCGGGTGTTTTTGCTTTTCTGTTTGTGTGTGTGTTCTATGGCCAATTGGATATAAATGTCATGATGTTTTGTAATCTTTTTCAGAGGGGCTTCTGAACAATGCCAGGGATACAAGTGTCATGGATACTCTACCACTGAATGGTAACCATGGCAATAGTTACAGCATTGCCAGTGGCGAATACTTGAGCAACTGTGTGCAAATCATAGACCGTGGCTATAACCATAACGAGACCGCCCTAGAGAAAAAGATTCTGAAGGAACTCACTTCCAACTATATCCCGTCTTACCTGAATAACCATGAGCGCTCCAGCGAACAGAACAGGAATTTGATGAACAAGCTGGTGAATAACCTGGGCAGTGGGAGTGAAGATGATGCCATTGTCCTGGATGATGCCACCTCCTTTAACCATGAGGAGAGTCTGGGCCTAGAACTTATTCATGAGGAATCTGATGCTCCTTTGCTGCCCCCAAGAGTTTACTCCACAGAGAACCACCAGCCACATCATTACACCAGAAGGCGGATCCCCCAAGACCACAGTGAGAGCTTTTTCCCTTTGCTAACCAACGAGCACACAGAAGATCTCCAGTCACCCCATAGGGACTCTCTCTACACCAGCATGCCGGCACTGGCTGGTGTGCCTGCCGCAGAGAGCGTTACCACCAGCACCCAGACCGAACCCCCACCGGCCAAATGTGGTGATGCCGAAGATGTTTACTACAAAAGCATGCCAAACCTAGGCTCCAGAAACCACATCCATCAGCTGCATACCTACTACCAGCTAGGTCGCGGTAGCAGTGATGGATTTATAGTTCCTCCAAACAAAGATGGGACCCCTCCAGAGGGGAGTTCAAAAGGACCTGCTCATTTGGTCACTAGCCTATAGAAGATGACAGAAATTTAAGCCAACAAAACTGCTAACACCTGGTTGACTGTTCTGAGTTGATATAAGCAGTGGTAATAATGTGTGTACTCCTAAATCTTTATGCTGTTCTTAAACGACAAACACAAACTCTCAGACTTCTTTTTTTTTTTCTTTTTTCTTTTTAAACTGGGATTTTTTTAGGTCAGCCCAGGGGAGAAAGATAATTGCTGAAATTCCCCTGTGCCAGCTTCTTTCCCGTCCTTCCCCCCTCAGATGGAGACTTCATTATGTTAATGAACGAGATTTGAAGAAAATGGCGCTCATTGTGGCCTTGTTGAATTATGTTGTGTTTGTTCTAACATCTCTGATGCTCTGTTACTATAATTACAAGGACCTGATTTTTTAAAAGGCTAGAACACTTGTTTGAAATTAGTAACAATGCTGCATCTAGATTGGAGTGCTGCACAAACATAAAATCAAAGCAAACTATCACATAGTGGTTTTTAGTCGCTCACAGCCTGAATTCACCACAGCGGGAATAGCTGAGGTGTACAAAATAAAACAACAAAATCGATAATGAAATGGAGGGGAATTCTAGAATTATATGCTAAATGCATATTTTATGATTTGCTGTATTAACTGATGATAAAACTAATGGCAGAAAAAAAATTTGAACAATTCTATGTAATGTACAGATACTAGCATTGCACATGTAGTCTGCTTTCTGTTCTTCCAGAATTTGAGTCCTGTTAATGTAGTGGAAAAAAGAAATTTTCTTTTTCTTTCGTGCTGGTCTTGCAAGTTTGTCTACCAGTAAGAGAGCAAAGTTTCCTTTCTTTTTTCTTTTTTTTTTCTTTTTCTTTTTTTTTTTTTTTTTTTTTTGTTCTTTTTTTTTTTTTTGCCTTTTTTTTTCTTTAAAATTTCACATGGCAAAAAATAAATAAATAAATAAATAAATAAATGAAGCTATCACTTTATAAGAATCATTTTCTAGTAATGCAAACAAATTATTTTTTACAAAAAAAATAAAATAAATAAAATTAGACTTCCTTCCCTCACTATATATCTTTATTCAGTCAGAATATTTCCAAGAACATTTTTGCAATTAGAGCAGGAAGAACTTTTCTGTTTACAGTGCACATCTGTTGTAATGCAAAGCATATTTGGCAAGCAGTTCATCACTAAGAGAGTAGCTATGATTCTAGAAGTAAAGAGGTGTCAATAGAACTAGTGGGGCTTCTGCATGTGAAAAATGGTATCCCATGGGTGTGAAAGTGCTGAATGCTCAGTCTGTTCCCCAAGTGGGCACCTGCACTACCAATTTTTAAAAGAAATTCACTCCCTCGTAGAAAGAATCGAAAGGTCAATTATTTTGAAGTGATTTTTTAAAAAACTCTTCTGTTTATTAACAGGAAAATTTATTTATTTGACAGGATTTTAAGTAATGTAGGAATACAAGAGGTAAATTAGCAGCACATATAATTTTTTTTAAACTTATGATCCATTTTGTATGGTCTCAAAGTTGGATGACCTCATTACTAATATTTGTTGTAAAAGTGAAACTTGTTTGCCAACCAATAAACAACTGATTGAGATTTAGAAGATATTGTATTGATGTATGTACTATATGATTAATTATTCTTTTCATTTTTCTCGTCTTTCCTTCTGTTTTCAATATATAAACTTTGCTAATCCTCTATGGCCCAAATGAGCCATGCAAAAGAAATCAACCTGCCTAAACTAAGCACAAAATTATACAGTTTTTGCAAAATAATCCAGAAAAATGGAATGGGCATGTTTATGTTGGCTGAAATAAGATGCATAACGTACTTTCGAGCAGGTTAATATATAGGTTACTATGTGCTTATTTATAAGCCAACTGCAGTCACACAGCTTATTATAAATAAGTCAACTTCAGTCAGAGATTTAAGTATTGAACTGGGGAAGGGGGGAATCATATTTTTTCCTCCCTTGTATGCTTCATTTTGATGTTGGATATTAAATTCACTCAATTGGCTAAAAATGCAAGAATAATGGCAAGAAGAATATCCATTTTATAAAGATGGTACTATAAGACAGTTTTTTGCCAATTTTTTGTTTTTCTATATATGGATAAAATGGGAGGGAAAAAGTCCTTTTAAAGAAACTTTCTGGATCTCCAATTACTGAAGAATCTTTACCAGCAGTGTCCAAGCATGGAGACCCTCCTAGGGCAAAGTTAGAATGAATTTGCCAAATTGTAATTTCTGTTATGTTATGTGATATCTTGGCAATTTCTTTTTCTTTATTTTTTCAAAAAAAATTTAAGCACCAGCCACTTATAAATGAATTTCTTAAGATTAGAAAGAGTAGTTTAGCGAATAGCCAGTAATCTATACATACAGTTTTAAAATATATAACAAAAGAAAAAATTCTGTGCTGGCCAGAGTATATCATAACCTTAAATTAATATCACCTCAAAATATCTTATGTACCATTCCTTTTTAGTCACTTGACGTAAGTATTTTTTAAGTCTACAGATTTTCTCTAAGTTGCAGGAGAACCACAAGCTTTAATAGTAATTAGGTTTTCTCATACCACTTATGACAATATTAGCACCTGAAAGGTGGTTAGCCTATCTGTTACATAGAATACATTTGGTAATGAAAGAATCCTTTTTAGACATGTTTAAGGTAACTTCAGAAACACAAATGTAGTCTGTGGATTTATGAGTATTTATGCTAGTTTTGCCAATCCAACAGTAATCTATATGAAAGCAGCTCCATCAATAAGAAGCTAGTTTCACAGAATAATGGGGAAACTACCTCAATTCAGCTTGCTGTTGCTGCCGATTCTGATTTTCTGCTATTGCTACCTCCCTGCCCATTATCTTTTGTGTTTCATTGTAGGGAAATTTGAAGCCAATAGCTTCCCAGCTCTACATAGTCCAAATTGAAGAAAATCACTTGGATACATAAACTGGTACGGAAAGCCATTCAGTCCTGTTAGTTACTACCAAGTTCTTACATCAAGATGAAAGGGTGAGATTTTTGAACTCGCATACATTGTAATTGGTGTGCTTTCAGCGAGACTTAAGATCCCAAAGACCTTCACATGAAGATATTATTCCCCCAAATTGAATATGACTATAATGAAAACAAAACTGGATGAAAGTTAATTATGTATACATTTCAATAGAAATTTGTGTATGTCTAACATGTACTCATTTAGTCCTCTTTACACTAGCAAGGGTTGAATTCCTGAACTTTAATCTTTGTTTTACATGCATTTTCATGTGTAGTGACTGATAAATTAATAATTTTAAAATTTTCTCATTTTTTGCCATCTTTGGCTGACTCTATATTTGCAATACCCTGTGACATTCATGACCTTATTTGCATATTTCTGATGTGTTTATCTGATTTGCCATTAAGAAGTGAATTTTCATCAAATATACTATACATACATAGCACATTATTTGGATACCTGGAAGTAAAAGTTATGCCAATGAAACAAATTATTATTTCCAAGTAAAATAATATTTTCATAACATTTTACACTTTTTTTTCCTCTTTGAGGTCTATTTCACTTGATACTTTATTAGGACACTAGCTAACAAACCTCATGTTATTTGATTCAGAAGCTGTTGGATTGTTGCACAGCTCACATTCCTAACTGATAATATTTATGGAGAAGTATAAATTTTGTGAAGGGGAATAGGCTGGAATTCCAATTCAATTTTTGAACATCCCTCTTTGTTTTCACTCTACTAAAATTAAAAATACTATACTTAAATAATAATTGCTATGCTAAAATAATCATAATGACAAAAAAGAACTGGCAGGAGGACAATCATCTTGAGATAAAAATAGTGAGGAAAATGTAGTAATCAAATGCAGGTAATGGAAACCCCTTAACTTCCTGTAATACAAATTCACAATGACTTAAATTAAAATGTAGTTTACGATGTGTATTTTTAAATTCCCCATTAATCTAAAAATGTTGACATATTGATGAAAAGTCTTTGAGATTTCATTTTGTAATTTTTTAATATTAACTTGGTGTAACATGTTTTCATAATAATGGAGATAAGCATGTAAGTGAATTAGTAATTTTAATAAAGAACCCATAGACATAAATTTAGGCAATATCTTCAGCTTTTCCCCCATGCTTGTTCAGATCCATTGACTAATTTGCTTATTTTTAAAAAATGACATTAAAAACTGCAAAGACTGACTTTTTGCTCAATTATAGAGACCAAAAGGGAGAGGAAAAATATTTCTTCTGGGTTGTCTAAGGATCAACTTCAAATTAATCAATCATCACCTCCTATTAGTGAAAGAATAATTCATTTTTAGAAGTTGTCCATCAGTAGTGTACCAAAGTGCTACTGCTTGGGGCATTCTTCAAAAAGCACAAAACACTGCAGAACTACAATGCAGTCAATTCAAATTTAGAGAGAGAGAAATTTAGAGAGAGGAAAAAAATAAGAACCCAAACCCTAATTTGATTTTGAGCAATTCTGAAAATATTGACATGAATGTCCTTTCTTCTCTAACAAAAATATTTTAGATAAAATAACAATATGTATGATCTTCCCAGTATATTATAGTATCAAGGTATTAAGAATTAATTAGTTCATGTTTACCAATTCATAACTCACCACATAAATAATTCTTATGCATTTCTAAGTAATACTTTAAATATATCTCATGTTAGATTTCTGCACATCAGTAAATTAGGAACATAGAAGCACAAGAGTGAAGCAGCAACTTTGCAAAATGGTTTATGGAAGAATTTTTGTGCAAATGAATTCTACGTGAGATGCTTCTTTGACCTTATAAAATAGATTTGATGGATCCAAACTGTAAATTCAATTTTGTAATCAGCAAATAGGTCCTTATTAAACCATCTGGAAAATATTGCTAAATATCTAAATTTTCATTTCTAGACTAGAAGAAGTTAAAGTGTTTGTAGCCGCTTCTTTCCTGCTTAGGCTGTAAGAGGAATCTTTCCTATTTACTAATTAACCTGATTACTTCCTCTTTGCTTTAAAAGGGAAATCAATCTTCAACTTTCACCTATACACATACCTACATACTCCATTCCTTTTATTTCCAGCCTGCAAAGGAAATAGCTTGTTTACATTATTGTAAACTTTGTGATTTTTGCAATGAGACAGGTAGTTATTATGGTTTTGCATATTCTCATTTGAAATAAAGTTATTGCTATTCCCTCTTTTAAAAGAGTCAAAAGTCAGCACTTCTTTAACATCTAGGATCTTTGTTATTATTCAAATGTCTTGATTTCAACTATGTTGTGATGTTTCTTTCTCTCTCTTAATATTACATCACACAAATTTTTCTTAATTTGTGTCCCTTTAGAATATTTATTACATTTAGGTAAATACAAACTATGATTTTTAAGAAGGCATGTGAAAGGAGAACTTTGATTTACATGAAGAAGTCAAGGAAGACTATACAAGAAAAAAACCTCTATTGAGATAACAAAGTCTTTTCAATCACAATATGAACAGGTGAGCAGAACCAAGTTGGCAAATTCATGGTGAGGTAACTGGACCTAAATTAGAGATACAGAGAAAAATTATCCAGGAAAAAAATAATAGAATTCCTTAGAGTGATAAAAATCTTAAACACTGTACCCAATGCTATTGATGTGTTGAAAAAAATAAAATTGAAGTTTACCATATTATAATTTTAACCTGCTGATTCCACAGAAAACACTAAAACACTTTTAACACTCTTTAGGCATTTCTTGTCTAAGTATTTTTGCCTCAATTCACGTTCACTCTCTAATCTGCTTACTCTGTTGTATGCCAACGCAGTTAATGCTACTAGTAGCTTTGTACCTTTTAGAGCTTTATTATGAATCTTTCTAATAAACATTAAATTAATATTAAATTGGAATTATGTATGTTGTGCAAAATAATTCATAACCAAGCAATAGTCATAGGATAATTCATTATATATATGAATATTACTTTGAGACTGAACAAATAATTACACTGCTGAAAATATTACTCTCAAGTCCTTCTCTCTCTTCAATTATTGTAGTCAATTCATAAAGTTCTGCAGACAGTTGTACACATGATATGTTATCAAAGTACTCCATAATCCAAATGTGTCTAAAAGTATTCCAATGCTTCTTTCATTCTAGAATGCTAAAGGAAAGAGCTTGAAAGAAGAGGAAAGTAAAGCTGTCTTCTAAGTATCTAATTTAGGTAAACATTGTCATTCAGAATGAAAAATTTTGAAACGAGAACGTTCCACTTTGTGGTCTGAGGGAGAGGTTATTAAAGATTACACTTAGTCCAGTATTGGAGGATTTTAAATTTTAAAGAAGTTAAGTTTGTCTCAGTGGCCCAAGACTGCAGAATTTCACAATACATTGGCAAGGAAATATGTTTAAAATCCATACCCAAAGTGGCTTTTTAAAGGTTAAAAATTCCTCTGATTCTTCTGAAGGTGAAACTGGTAAAATAGTCCTGGCTTCAAAATGAAATGTATTCGTTGACCTAAAAAAATGGCAAAATTCATGAATGCCATCAACTCTTTAATAGTAGGTAGAGGTCTTTGGGGATGGAACTCAGGATACACTGACTAGAACAGAGTGTCCTCTCATGCGGACCACTGCCTAGTCCTCTAGAACATTTTTAATGCCTTGAATTTCAACTTGTCACAATGTCTTATGTTTTGAATGACATCATGAATCAAGAGATGAGGAAAAAAACATTTAAAGTTGGTTTTCATGCCGCATTTGAAAATAAAGATTTCCTTTACCATCCTAAGTAATAAAAGATGATATGTCTTGAAACAGCTGTGGGCAATCAGAATGTTTTCATTTATAAACAAGTCTTATTTGTATATTCTAACACTGCTCTTTGCCTATGAACTACAAAGACAAGTATTGTAGAAAGGGTCAACTTGATTTCCTTTAATGGCTTCTGTGAATGTATTGGAAGATGGAAGGATAATTCAAAAAGTTTTTTCATACTGTTTTCCCACTTGCCAAGCATTAAATCTAATTCAAGATACATCTTTTAAAAAAATGATAGTTTACTTTAAAAACTAACAACTAATTAGGCTATTTCTCATTGATAAGAAAAATCATTTTTTAGGAACAAGAATATAGCTATTGCAAGCTTTGGTCTCTTACATTCTCATATATTACACATGGCATTAATCTTACCATATACACCCACCAGATTTCAATCTATTGGATTTTTTTCCCCTTGTACAACCTTTCCAACCTCTTTTTTTTCCCTTTAAATCTTCTGTACAATCACATGTAAATTCATGAGCTACAAACCTCAATAAAAAATATCAGTGAACAATAAGTGATGTAGTCACTGTTATTATATGGTAATACTCAAACATTGGTTTGGGGACAGTGTTTCGAACTGCAGGATAATAACTGAAACATGAACTCCTAGTATATTTTCTTACTATCCCCACACCCTTCAACCTCCTCTCATATATTGAAAATA
The DNA here is from genome assembly GCF_009873245.2 of Balaenoptera musculus. Lineage (NCBI taxonomy): Eukaryota > Metazoa > Chordata > Mammalia > Artiodactyla > Balaenopteridae > Balaenoptera > Balaenoptera musculus. The sequence continues at coordinate 58,892,165 of NC_045789.1, read as the reverse complement.
AAATGTGAGGCTTTTTCCTTTATGTTTCCAGAGAACTGCTGCCACCCAAGGTGTCTGTATGTCGATTTGTTCTTTCCAGGAAGATAGGAAGTTAAATTAAGAACTTAAAGTTTGCCCTTAAAGTTTGCCAATGATGTGATATAATTAGATGTAGTCCTATATCTGCTGCCTGATCAATTTATTTCTCCTAATCTTAAACTGGGTAGTAGGAGAGTCAGTCACCAATGAACCTTTGGTCCAAAGGAGAGTTAGGAACTCTGTGCTATTCTTCTTTTGAATAAAGAGCACAATAAATATTAGTATACGTTGTGGATCACAAAGATAGACATTGTATAACCATCATTCTGTAGTGTCAGGGATTCTGATTATTTAGTTTACTAACTCTTAGCATCAGTAATATGAGTACAAATATCAGCTAGAGTAATCTAATTTAGATGCCTCTACTTTATAATATTGAAAATACATTTTCATAAAAAATATTCCAAATAGGAAACAGAGAGAAATTAGCAGCTCCTGAGTGGTTTGTATGTGCCTGGCACTTTACATTGCCTCATTTGAGCTTTTCAATAATATGGTGAAATAGATTTTTTTCATACTTGCTTTATGAAGGAAGTTGAAATTCAGATCTCAGAGTCATAAAGCTAGTAAGTTTTGAACCAAAATCTCTCAGTCTAAAGTCCATTTTATTCTTTTTTAACCATGTTACATTGCATCAACTAAATGATTAGTTGAAAAGAGATTAACCCATCCCTTGTCGTTTAAATAAACGGGTGGAAGAGACATTCAAGGAAACCTTAAAAAAACATGGAGCCTGCTTTTAAAGAGCTTGAAGTTTATGCAAACTCCATTTTACCAGGCAGTTGGGAGAAATAAAAAGAGAGAGAGAAAAAGAGAAGTGTCACTGATTCTATACTTTTGAACAAATTACTTTTCTAAGAATAAGGCCTCTCATCTCTAAAGTAAATTCAATACCTAATTTGTATGTGATACATAATGTACTTGGCACACATTAAATTCTCGAGAAAACTCTTAAACAGATTTTTGGTTAGTACTAAATAGACTCTGTGTGTGTGTCTTGTTTTTCAGCAGGTCTCATTTGATGAAAAAAATGTTTTTGAGTTTAAATACATTTGGCAGATGTCGGGCTAAAGTAAAACAGCTTTTTTATTACAAGATTTCAGAGAATGCGCTGCAAAGTAGAAGACTATTTATCATGCTGTTTCCTAAACTAATTTGGTCCTGAAATCCTCAAGGAACCTGAAGAGCAATAATTTAAAACTATTAACCCATGGAACTCAGTTTGTAAAACACTGCCCAAAATATTTTTGTTGCAACTGAGTTTTTTCCCCGAGTATTTTACATCAATGAGATGCTGGAGGTGTGACTCCTCCAATATTAATTGGTTTTATAACTCATCATAAAATAATGTTACAAAAGTTTCTCCACTAAATGTATGGTCCCAATCTTCAGGTAGAGAAAGAGCAATTAATAAGATGAATGATGGCTTAAATATTCTGCCCTAATCATAGAATCCCTTGATTTTAGTATAGCTTCCTATCTTCCAATATCAAATATCCACTTGGCTACAGCAGCTGGAGACAAAGAGTTTTTACTCAACAATTGTGTTTCTCAAAATAAAAATCAACTGGATTATTAAATATATATTTCATTTTTTAATTCATAGAACAAAAACTCTTATTCAGAATATCTGGATTTCTATCACCATTTTCAGGGTCCATGAATATTATCATATAGAAAGAAGTCAGTTATTAATTTTAAATCATGCAGAATTCACAGATAAATATCAGAATTATTTACATGGAACAAAAGCCTCTTCAAGTTTTCCCTGGAAATTTGACTGTTATCAGACCATATATCTACCTGGTATTTAGTACAGTGTCACGGCTATTCAAAAATCTACTCATTGTAAAAGTGAATTGACTGTGATTCCACAGAATAAAGCTGTAAATTGATGAAGGATATATTTTTTTTATTATTTAAAATGCATGATAGTAAATCGAGTTCCTTCAGTGTAACTCCCAGCTTATGTTTAGCTGTTGGCCACCCAATTCACATTCTTCTTTTTAAGTTTTAGTAAACAGCTAATATTGATTCCTAAAAGTTTCTCTAAACAGGAATAGCATGGAGGACCCCATAGAAGGTAAGAGAAAAATTAGTAACCATTCATTGGATAGAAATAACCACTTCTCTTGGGTTCTCACAACCACTAGTCTTCTCCTTCAATGGTTAGTAATAATATATAGAACTAATACATCTAAATTACCAAGTTACTTATCGCATAACTTTCATGGATAAAGTGATAGGGTGTCAAATAGTTTTTACTCTGGTGACAGGTAATCCGATGGTAATGCCTGTTTGGAGCACGTCTTCAGAAGGCTGCATCTAAGATTAAGAAAGAATTCCATGGTGTATTATTTATGTCTGCTATGGTCAGGGAAAAGAACCGCAGGGATAATAATCAACTCACATGCAATTTACATATAAATTATATATATTTATCTCTTGTATACAAATTGTTAATACAAATATCTGACACATATTTTATTTTATTTTTATTTACTTATTTATTTAAATTTATTTATTTTTGGCTGTGTTGGGTCTTTGTTGCTGCACGAGGGCTTTCTCCAGTTGCAGCAAGCAGGGGCTACTCTTTGTTGCAGTGCGCAGGCTTCTCATTGCAGTGGCTTCTCTTGTTGCCAAGCACGGACTCTAGGCACGTGGGCCTCAGTAGTTGTGGCACGTGGGCTCAGTAGTTGTGGTGCACGGGCTTAGCTGCTCCGCGGCATGTGGGATCTTCACCGACCAGGGCTCGAACCCGTGTCCCCTGCATTGGCAGGTGGATTCTTAACCACTGCACCACCAGGGAAGTCCCTCTGACACATATTTCAGAAGAATCCAGTGCCCTAACTCCTTTTTCTTTTTTTTTTTCTTTTTTTTCTAACTCCTTTTTGATGATAGCTACTTCAATTATGCAATGATAGAAAATATTGATATTTTACAAGGGGAGCAGAAAAATTATTTATATCATTCATTCCACTTCTTTCTCATGTTTGCTTTATATAAATTATTGGGTTATGTTTAGAAAGCTTTCTTTCCCATTATTTTCACAGAGCTATACCTAAGCCCTCCTCTCCTCTCTGCAGTCATCACCTCCATCTGACCACATCCCTGACCAGTCTCCCTCAGATTCAGGCTAAATTTCATCTAATCTCATAGAAATACGAGATCTCTTTTCTCTTTAATCTTTTCCTACCTATCAATCTCATTCTCGGTCTCCCTCTTATGTTTAATCTTAGTTTTACTCGTTTTCCCCTTTTATGTCTGTGTTTCACAAGTCATTTCTATCTTATCTGATGTTTCTTTAATTCCAAAAATCAGCAACATCTCCTCTCACTCAGTCTAGAGACTTACTCATCAGATAGTCCTTTTCTTCGTTTCTTCTTTCTCTCAAAATTCCCAGACCCACCTTTGTCTTAGCCCTCAACCACATTTTTTTTTTCTAGGTCATTTTCATCCATCTCTCTGAACTTCTCCACTCATCACTCTAAGCCGTTTGTTTTCCCTATGTACAGTGTAAATTCACAGAATTGCAGACCTGAAAAAACCCTTGAAATCATTTAGTTCAATCCCTTTACTTCACAGATAAGTAAACTGAGGACTACAGAGGACATGTGACTGTCCAATGTCATAGCTCATTCATGCTGGAGCTAATTCTTGAGTCAGGGCTTCCTGATCAGCATATTTTCTACTATGTTATTTTTAAAATATTTTCCTGGCTAGGCCTTTCTACTGCAACATGTCTGCCTCACCTGTGATCTAGTTTCTCCTCTCTTACTAGATGAGTATTTCAGTACCCTTTGGTTTTAAGCAACAGAACCATAATTTAAACTTGCTTAAGCTAAACAAGTGAAAAACATCAAATTTTATTTTTACATTTTTACTGGAGTATAATTGCTTTACAGTGTTGTGTTAGTTTCTGCTGTATAACACAGTGAATCAGCTATATGTATACATATATCCCCATATCCCCTCCCTCTTGTGCCTCCCTCCCACCCTCTCTACCCCACCCCCCTAGGTGGTCACAAAGCACCGAGCTGATCTCCCTGTGCTATGCAGCTGCTTCCCACTAGCTATCTATTTTACATTTGGTAGTGTATATTTGTCATTTCTACTCTCTGACTTCATCCCAGTTTCCCCATCTCCCTCCCCTGCACCCATGTCCACAAGTCCATTCTCTATGTCTACGTCTTTATTTCTGTCCGGCCCCTAGGTTCATCAGAATAATTTTTTTTTTTAGATTCCATATATATGTGTTACCATACGGTATTTGTTTTTCTCTTTCTGACTTACTTTACTCTGTATGACAGACTCTAGGTCCATTCACCTCACTACAAATAACTCAATTTTGTTTCTTTTTATGGCTGAGTAATAGTCCATTGTATATATGTGCCACATCTTCTTCATCCATTCATCTGTCGATGGATATTTAGGTTGATTCCATGTCCTGGCGATTGTAAATAGTGCTGCAATGAACATTGTGGTACATGACTCTTTTTGAATTATGGTTTTCTCAGGGTATATGCCCAGTAGTGGGATTGCTGAGTCACATGGTAGCTCTATTTTTAGTTTTTTAAGGAACCTCCATACTGTTCTCCATAGTGGCTGTATCAATTTACATTCCCACCAACAGTGCAAGAGAGTTCCCTTTTCTCCACACCCTCTCCAGCATTTACTGTTTGTAGATTTTTTTGATGATGGCCATTCTGACTGGTGTGAGGTGATACCACATTGTGGTTTTGATTTCCATTTCTCTAACGATTAGTGATGTTGAGCATCCTTTCATGTGTTTGTTGGCAATCTGTATATCTTCTTTGGAGAAATGTCTGTTTAGGTCTTCCTCCCATTTTGGGATTGGGCTGTTTGATTTTTTTGATATTGAGCTGCATGAGCTGCTTGTATATTTTGTAGATTAATCTTTGTGAGTTGTTTTATTAGCAAATATTTTCTCCCATTCTGAGGTTTGTCTTTTGGTCTTGTTTATGGTTTCCTTTGCTGTGCAAAAGCTTTTATGTTTCATTAGGTCAAATATTTTAATGGGATTTGTTGACTCACCTAATCATGGAGAAAAAGTGTGAGGCCAAGGCTAATTAGGAACCAGGACAATGAACAGTAAAGACTTTCTCTGTGTCTTATCTTTTCTGTTTTTCCCTGTGTGCTAGCTTGATTTTTTTTTCCTACTGAGACGCAGTATCTGATGGTGGTTGAGTTTCCAGACTTCGAATCTAGACTGTGTGAGTTAAAAGCCTGCTTCTCTATTTTCTAGTCTTGGGATTATGAGCAAGTTCCTCTCTATAACTCAGTCTCCTCCTCTATTAAAAAAAAAAAAAGGTAATAAAATCTACTGAATAGAGTTACTGAGATAATAGAGTTAAAATCATGAGTTAATAAAGTGTTTAGAACAGAGCCTTACACATAATACATGCTTAAGAACTGTTCCCTCTTCTTACTGTTGCAACAAGACAGTCTCTTTTTTATAGAGAGTCATGTTTGGCAGCAGTTTTGGACTTTGAATCAAATAGCTCCATGAAAATATGGAAGGGCATTTGGTTAGAAAAATCTCAAGGAAGGATTCAGATTCACCATGCTTGGTTCTAGTACCTTACCCTGGACCAGTTCTGCCCAGAGGATTGAGTATCATGATGATGAGTACTAGCAGCCTAGGTTACTGTTCATATCTCCAACTAGGACAGCAAAGTCTTTCTAGGTGCTAGTATGAGGGGAATGCTGGACAAACACACTTGGAGTAGAATCAGTTCTTACAGTGTTATGTCTTACCTAGTCCATCTGAGACATGAACCTTGCAAACTTCACTCTTTCTTATCTAAATCATGCTTCACATCTGACTGACCTTAACTGTTTATCTTTACTCAGTTCCGTGTTCTATCTCACCAGTATACTGCTAATCAAATGCACCTAGTAACCCCAATAATTCAATCAATATTACAAAGTGACACATTTCCATCAGTTACAATTCACTTCTCTCCTCTCTTTAATAAGCCTTAATTGTAAACATTAGAAAATCAGAAATGAATGTTTTGTTCTTCTCACTCTTCTCTCAGATCAAGGTCTTGAATTCCACTCTGTAAGTTTGAAATTTTCAAGTAGAGAAATACTACTTTTTCTAAATACTATGTGTCCTTGAAAAGATAATTAAATTGGTTTTGATGAAAACTCTTTCTCAAAAAATAGGTAGAAATGAAAATGCTATTAGGTTTAATCCAGGATTAGCAAGAGATATCCAGAAAAGCTGTTATTCTTACTAAGCCTGAAGGCTTAGAGCTGAGGGATAACCCTGCCACAATACGTACATCTAAATAAAAGAACAGTTATACTTACAAAGAGTGCTGCCACCAGTCAGAAACAGTCTTTCAGATAAAATTGTCGGGACTTTTCCCAAGGTATGCCTTGCACGAAAAGCATTTTATTTGAACATGGGTTGCCGATCTTACTTTTCAACACACACGCAACTATTGTGAGGAAAAAAACAAGTGAAAAATATGTATACACAATTCTAGCAAACAAAAGTGAATACTATCAGTTTTCCCCCAATTTCATGAAGGATGTATATGTATACAGCATATTCTGGGGTCCTCCACATTCTCTGAGTTAAGGAGAAGATCCAACCCTTAGTATAGTGCCATAGGATTTCCAAAGTCAGAAGTGAAAAACAATTACAGTCCTGCATCTTCTGTGCAGTGGTCCATATGACTGTAGAGTTGTGTTTTATTTATTAGTATCTTCAGTTTTATTTTAAGTGGAAGTGGTTATTGAGATTTTTGTGAATAAACAAACTAGAAGTGCTACTAAATTTTGATTTTTCTTTTGAAGCATTTCCTGAAATGTTAAAAGCTAGACAAAAATAAAAGAACTAATTGAGTGGTCTCATTAAAAAAAAAGTTTGAAGTGTTACAAATCTGCAAAAACTTGGATATATGTCAGAAGAAATTACTATTTCGAGTAGATTTAATTTAAAACAAGCTACAGGAGAGACCATAATAAGAAAATGACACAAATCTTTAATTCAAATAATTAAAGTCTAATAGTGACTTAATTACAGATAAGATTAAATTTTGTCAATTTTACAAATAAAATTCAATTGAATGTTAATGCTTTATTGAAGGTTTGCTAGATTTAAAAGCCTACATTTTGGAATTGTGGAATTTTGATTACTAAAAAAGACCTCTTCCTTTATCTATATATGCTTTACATTAAAGCAGTTGCATAATCTCAGGACACTAAAGTTTTTAAGATGATAGAATGTTCAACCATTTCTTGTCACCCTCCGTAAGTGCTAACAACATAAAAAATCAACATATACTTTCACTTTTCTCAGAGGAATATCGACTTCAAGAACAAACCAAAATACTGAGGATTAAATCACACTTGGGGCTTATAGAGTCACATGCCCAAAGTGTTTGAAATGCTTTCAAGAGAAGGGAGTGCTTAAAAGGATTATAACTCTCAAGACTATTATAACTAAGTGCATTGTGCTACAAATAAATCCTGATGTGACTGTTACAGAAAATAGGTGCTGTAAAGACCATCCTTTAAAGGGAAAATACAAGCTGTCTATGCGAATAATAAAACCTTTCTCATTAAATGAGCTGAAGCTCTGATGTCTCCAGAGTTTTAGAATGCTATTCAGCAATTATGTCCCTACTGAGATTTAATTATCCCATTAGATATTTATTTACTACTACGTATTAAGTTACAGTACTCTATTAGAGTCAGTGGACTAATAAATACATAACTACTGCTAGATACAAACAGCTTAGCCAAATAATTATTTCCAATTATTTCACTAATATTTAACAATATCCCCAGAACAAACCTCTGCCCAGAATAGGCATTTTTTTAAAAAAAATAATTAATTTATTTATTTATTATTATTTTTTTTATGTCTGTGTTGGGTCTTCGTTTCTGTGCGAGGGCTTTCTCTAGTTGTGGCAAGTGGGGGCCACTCTTTATCGCGGTGCGCGGGCCTCTCACTATCGCGGCCTCTCGTGTTGCGGAGCACAGGCTCCAGACGCGCAGGCTCAGTAGTTGTGGCTCACGGGCCTAGTTGCTCCGAGGCATGTGGGATCTTCCCAGACCAGGGCTCGAACCCGTGTCCCCTGCATTGGCAGGCAGATTCTCAACCACTGCGCCACCAGGGAAGCCCCAGAATAGGCGTTTAATAAATAATTTTTGGAAATGAGAGGATGGAGGAGGGATGACCTGACTTGCATGTTATTTGGCTGCTATTATCTGATTTCCTTTGCAATAAACCTTATGGAGATCCCCTTAGAACTTTAAGTTGCGTCTCAAACTACAGTAAGCAGGCTTGGGAAAGGAAAGTAACATAGAGAAATGGAAGAATGTATAGGGTCACTTACAAGTAAGTAACTTTTTAAACACATGCTGCTAGGGTTATTTTCTCTGCCAAAAGCTACCATAGGTTGGCAAGAGAATGTTTACTGTGCTAGGAACTGAGACACAAAGGACTAGAGATAAATAGAGATCTCTTCTGCAAAAGAAGAGAGAAAAAAAAAAAAAAGATCTACTGATCTCAAAGTAAGCTTAGTGTTTCTCCAGTAAATGAATGTTTATATTACACCTCTTATTCAAAGAGTTTGGAAAAGTTATCAAGCCTTCAAAATAATCTCTATCATGATGACATTTCTCCAGCAATGAAGCGTTAAGAAGTTATTCTAAGACTTAAGTCAATGTTTCCCAAACTACTCTGAAAAACTTCTGTTCTTTGAGATATTATGTGTGTGTGAGGGTGGGGGGAGGAGGATTTTCTGTGAGTCAAGTAAATTAAGGGAGACCAAATTAAACAAATTTAAACACATTTTTTAACCACAAGATTTGCAAAAGCTGTAATATACTAACTGTTGTTGTGAGTCTCCCCAAAGACAACATAAACTGAATATTTATTAAGAGGATAATATTCCGGATTATGATGGGATATAAAAGAAGGAAATTAAAATAGAAAGAACATTAGAGATCCATTACTAAGTCCATGATCCGTTGATTTGTAAACCTAGTTCTTGATCAACAGGATCTCAATCATGCTCTATTTTGAAGATATTGGAGAGGAGTGACAGAATAGACTCACTCTTTGGTGAATAAGCAATTGTATGTTACTTACCCAGTCATCCTTGTCCCTCTTAGAGAGGTGGGATAGCTATTTGTGGGGGGATAAACAAAGTCTGCCTTGAAGGTATTACTGGAGCACAGCCATGCCCATTCATTTAGTTTCATCTATTGTTGCTGCTTTTGATTTACAAGGGTAGAGTTGAATAATTACATAGAGACCTTATGGCTGGCAAGCCTAAAATATTGAGTATCCGGCCCTTTTTAAAAAAAGATTGTCCTGTCCTGCCACTAGGTTCATCAGAACCATTTTTTTTTTTTTTTTTTAGATTCCATATATATGTGTTAGCATACGGTATTTGTTTTTCTCTTTCTGAGGGGTGGGATAAGGAGGGTGGGAGGGAGGCTCAAGAGGGAGGGGATATGGGGATATATGTATACATAGAGCTGATCCACTTTGTTATACAGCAGAAACTAACACAACATTGCAAAGCAATTATACTCCAAAAAAGATGTAAAAAAAAAAAAAGATCTAAGAAGGTCTTTAAGAAGGACCACTTCTTGGACTTTGTAGTGTTGAAAAAAAAATAAAAAAAGGTTGTCAACCTCGGCATTACTAGTTATGGGTACACACTCTGGAACCATAAATCAGGCTTCAAATCTTGGATTATTCCTGACTTAGGCGAGTTACACAGTCCTTCACTATCTCAGTTACCTCATCTGCAAAACATGAGTAATAATTTTACCTCCCTCATAGGGTTGTTATAGGAACTAAATAAGTTAATCTAGGAAAAGCACTTAGAACTTGTGATACACGTGTATGCCTGACACACATAAAGTGTACATAAGTACTAAACTGTTATTACTATTACTAATAAAACCCTGATATTATTTACCATTGCAGTTTGCTCAGCTACAAATCAATATTACCCATCCTTTCTTGTAGCTGGAAGTGAACAATGAGATATAGCTGAAAATTATTGATATTGCTTCAAAGAAGACTCCTTAAAGGGAGTTGCCTCAGCTGGGCAGTGTGTCCTTCATCCTTCCTCCTCTTCCTCCTTATCCCTGTTGGAATATAACTGTGATGGTTGGAATGCTAGCAGCCATCTTGGACCATTAAGCAACCTTGAAAAAGAAAGCTATATGCTAAAGATGGCAGAGCCAAGAGATTGTAGGAGCATAAGTCCCTGGTGACTGTGCAGCTTCTGTATGACCCTGAATTGTCCACCTTCAGACATCTTTCACCTGAGCAAAAATAAATCACAAACTTATTTTAGTCATTGTTACTTAGACTTTTCTAGCACATGTAGCTAAACATAATTCCTAACTGACAGAGCAGTGAATCAATTAAAATTACTATTTTCTTGTTTTGATGGGGGTGGGAAAAGGTAATAATGCCCCTTCTTTTAAGCATAAGGAAAGAGTGGCAGAGCTTTACCCTTCAACATTAAACTACAGCTTTGCATCAAGGTCTCACTTTAGACTGCTTAAAACAGGATGATTCCATTTAATTCTAATCTCTTCATGGATTATATATTATTGTGGAAAAATCTCAGCTATCATTTAGCTCCAGCACAGCATGATTTCTCATTACTAACCTACAGTTATCAGAAGAGTTTCCTCTCAATGTTGCAATCATTATGAAAATGACAATGAAATATTTAGTCGAAAGATAGTGAAGTATGCTTCAATTAAAACCTGATAGCAACACAAATCTTTCTTTCCTTTCTTGACTCATGCATAAAAGCTGTCTATATCAACACTTAACTACTCAAAAAAGAGCACTAGATAAGGTATAGCAAGGGCCATAATGGCAAACACACCATGAGACGGCTATTTAACAAATGCTGCAGTATCTTATTGGGGAAGGGGGAATGATGGCCAGGTATGTGATTTAACTTTCCTCTTGATAAGGCCATGCCATTTTACCCAGTGATGTCAGTAAGATACAACTCTCTGTCCAAGTAACACAGCACACATGACCAGCATAATATAATCAAGCTGATAAGCAATTGGTTGGTAAAACACTTAATAAGTGTTGCTTAGATGGACATTTCTGAATATTTCTTCATTTTCCATCTTTTGCACATATACAGATACCTCCATTATTTGAAATTAAGAGGAACAAACAGGAAGAGTATAATTAGATGTAGTGGCAAGTGAAGAAATTAGTTTCAACAAGTGGTTACAAGGAAAAATAGTGAAGATTGTTAGAGCTAAACACATAAGTATTTAAAAATGACTCAAGGTTTGATTTGATAGGTTCTCAAATAGATCACTGCCAATTGGCACCCAGGCTAATGCTTTCCTTTTCTGCAAATGGTCATACTTCCAAATTAAATGAAGACAATCACAGATGTCTTTTTATAAGTATTTTCATGTGCAAATGATACAAACTTATAAATAACTACATAAGAAAAATCCCCAAAGCTAGTATTGCAAAAAACAATAAAAAAATGTCTGATAGCCTGTCTCATCTCACTCAGTGTCAAGAAAGTGAGTCCTTACTAAGACCTACAAGATCAGGCACCCAGTTCCCTCTGAATTCATCTCCTATACTCTTCCCTTCATTCTCTCCCCTCAGCCACACTGTTCTCAGGGCCAGTCCTCAAAGATAGGTGTGCTCTTGCAAAAAGTCCTTGCAATTGCTATTCCCTCTGCTGCAGGGCTCCCTCCCAAGAAAATCTCCAGGGTTACTGCCCACAGTTCCTCAGTGAGGCTTGTGCTGGCCAACCTATCGAAAAATTCAACAATCTCCCCCTCCCACTCTTTCTTTGTTTAATTTTTCTCGTGATATGCTATAATTTTTACTTATTTATCTGGTATATTATCACTAACCATGAGAGTAGTGATTTATGTCTGTGTTATTCATTAGTGTATTCCCAGTTCCTGGAATCAGATGTGGCACATAGTGGCACTAAATAAGTATTTGTTAAATAAATGAGTCAATGAATGGATAGGCAATAATGAAAAATTTTAAAATAGCGTATTATAAAATTTGCCACTGATATCAGTTTGGTACGTATTCCTTCTAAAAACTTTCTAGGGATATGCCAGTGTGTATTTGTGCCTGGGTATACATTCACACACGTATATGTATGTTGATATGCATATATAGGCACGCTTTATATAATTATATATTTTACGCTGACACTTTTATATATTCACATTTAATATGTTACTTATGTTACTTGTGAGAAATTATTTTTAGCAAAATGGCTTTTTTTTTTTTTTACATTTTGAGTATTTCAATGGCAACAGAGGGAATAGCACTTATTCTTTATAATAATTTTTCATTACTGAATTTATTTTTTTCTTTTATTTCTAATTTTTTTTGTTCAATCACCTTGTCTAAACTTTCAAAATTCTGATATATATTGTTCTTTCATAACTTCTATCATTTTATTATATCTTTTACTTTATTTTAAAATTTTATTTTATAATTTTTATCTTTTTTGAGGACATCTGGTCTGCTTTCATGTGTGTAGGAAGTTCTGCTCCATATTCTCTTCTTACTTCCAAAAACTTTCTATGGGTTTCAAACCAATCACTTTCCGTAGCTCAGTTCCATCTGAATTTAGTTTTCTGAACTTTTAGAAAGGAGAGGTCGATCAGAATATTTTTTTAGCATATTTCTAGGAATCCTTCTTGTTTTCATAAAGTGTTAAAAAAATATGGTTTTATATTTTCTGAACCCTCCTGATCTGGTACCCTTCTTCTGTTTTTATTCAGACCGTCTCTTTTCTTATATTTTATATCGTCCCTGTCTTGCTCAAGTTGCAATCTGTTCCCAAAAATTTCTTCTCATTGTGGGACTTTGTCCTAGATGGAAGCTTTGGCTGGCTAGTTTTGAGTGTTCACAGAGACTATACTGTGCCATCCTGTCAGACCCTACCATGGAACTCATGCACCCAAGAATTGGAATGTGCAAAAACTCTCCCACTTTCAGCTCCTGTGCTTTCTGGTAAAAATCTGTTGGAATTCTGGAGTTCTCCTCCTTTCAGATCATTCAGATTTCCATCTGCTTCATTTTTATCCCTCCAATGAATGCTATGAATTGCAGTTTTATAATTATTGGTGGTCTACCCCCATCTGCTTGTATTTTGGAGTCCATGGAGATACTTTGCCATTTTTATTGTAGTTGCTAGCTGTGAGGTTTTGGTTTTTGCTACGCAGTTTCTGCATCTCTTTTTATGGTGGGACTTTGGAAAATCCAACATTATACCACTACAACAATCATTTCAGAATATTCTAGAAAAGAGGGTATGTGGCTTTTTAATTTTTATGGGTAGGGGGAAATTTCCCTCAACAAAGTCTTAGTCATTGTGCTCTCACGTACAGTTTATGAGAGTTTCTTTCCCCACCCCACGGCTAACATTAGATATTATTACTTTTCATCTTCAGCAGTCTATCAGCTGAACAGTTGTAGATCACTTTTTTATGTTGACTTTCATGGAAGAAGCTTAAGAAGAAAGGGTGATTTGAGCTGTTTTCATGGATATACTGGGCAATCATGTATGTTTTCCTAGGAACTAATGTTTTGTATCCTTTGAACATATTTCTAACAGGTTGGTGGTCTTGTTAGTACTGATTTATTATTTTAATATATTAATAAATTCATTAAATTATTTAGAGAATTTTAATGTAGTGATTCATAGTGTCCTAAGTATTCCATGTCATTTGTCTTTCGTAAAACAGCCTGGCGTTTAAACATTGTTGCCCAAATATTCTGTTTTCTTCAATTATTTGAAATCCCACGTTTATCACTCTTAAATTACAAAACTGTACTTGGATTGATTAATGGGCATTTAATTCTGATTCACTTGAACTGTCTGCCTACTCTCTTCTATTACAATCCATTTAAAATTATTATCTTTACAGTATATTTTAATATCTATAAGGACTATGTTCCTCTCAACACATTTTTCTTAATGTTTTCTTTCTATCAGATGAAATTTAATTATAATTTTTACTTTTTAAGGAAGTAAGTGGCTTGCCTGAAGGCACACAACTAGTGGTGTGCAGAGGCAGCATTTGAAATAAAATCTGCCTGGTTCCAAAATTTATGCTCTATGTACCTGCTTCTTTTTTATAAACTTCAGTTCATTCATCAAGAAAAACAAATCTGTGGTGTGTACTGGGTGCCAGATTCTGTGTTAACTGCTAAGGCTACAAAGATAAATTACTTTGTTTTTGAACTTGAGAGCTTATTGCCTAATATCCTATTGTAATCCTTTTTTATTGCCAATTTCCCTCAAGAAAAATCATATATGAATCTTTACAGAGCCTTTTAAAACCCCAGAAGTAGCCATTTTAAATATCATAAATATGTCATTTGTGCACAGAGACGGTTTCTAAAATAATTTTTCTTCGGATTCATTTTTATAGGAGAATACTACTTTAAAAAAAGCAAGCTTTATATTTTAAAAATAACAGAGTAAGTATAATCTCTTCTACAAAGCAGTTGCTTTACAGTTTATACATAAAGATCCTAATTCATGTTCCCTAATTCCCCTTTAAAGATTGTTTGAGCTATTGGAAAACATGGCTCAGGTTTCAAATCATTCCTCCTTATATTAGTTATTTGTAGCTGCATAAAATATTACCCTGACACTACCTTAAAACAACAATATTTATTATCTCACAGTTTCAGTAGGTCAGGAATCCGAGTGATGCCAGGCTGGGTGTTCTGTTTCAAGTTACAATCAATCAAGATGTCAACCAGGAGAGCAGTCCTCATCAGGTTCAACTGACTAAGGGTCCACTTCCAAGCTCACTCACCAAACTGTTGGCAAGATTTAGGGCCTCAGTTTTCACTGGCTGTTAGTCAGAGGCTGCCTTCAGTTCCTTGCCAGTCGGACCTCTCTATAGCACAACATGGCCTCACAACATGGCACCTTGCTTCATCAGAGCCAGCAAGCAAGAAGACAAGAGAAAGCTGTGCTAGCAAATGGCAGTCAGATCTGAATCTAGTGTTGGTAACACCATCCCATCACCTTTGCTGGGTTCAATTCATTAGAAGTAGGTCACTAGGTTCATCCCACATACAAGTGAAAGGGATCATAAAATGACATGAATAACAGGGGGCAGGAGTCATTACAGGTCATCTTAGAGGTCTGCCTACAACCCTCCTTTCTGTACTGACTCTGTTACCTTGGCTTGTCTGTGTAATAGAGAGTCGGAGAAGAAAAGAAACATATTTACAAATTATTATCAATAAAATTAAATCTAGATATTCATGGAATAAAATTTTGTCAATATTTTCTTTATTTTTACTCTTACTGATAATAGTTAACATCCATTAACCACTTACTGTACAGCCAGCACCGAACTAAATTTTGTACAAGTTTTATCTCCTCTAATATTCACATAAGATTACTAACACAATCTTAAGTTAGGTGATCACTGTGTACCCTTGTTGTATTTGACAAAACCTGGGCACAGAGAATCTAAGTCCCAAGTCATACAACTAGTAAAAACCTGCCAGCTTATCTCCAAATTCATGACTGCCACCACTACATTGTAAACAAAAGTTGTGTTTATTTTTAAAGTCTCTCTAAATACTGTAAACTGGAAACTCTCTACTGCGTTGCTAGTAACTAACGCTGAGACCAAAATCATCTTCTAGGTAGGACTTTGGGTGTTTGAAAAAAAAAAAAAAGTCAGCTATGAGTTAAAGTTCACATAAATATCATACAGTAAGGCTTTGCTGCACAGAAATTTTATAAGTCTGCAGCAGTTATTACCCTGAACTGTGAAAAAACCTGAACAGACACAAACCTTTTGCAGATAATTGTGCTGACATTCCTACTTCATTACTTTTAATAGAATTGAATTTGTGGTGCTCATGCCCAGGTACATGAGTGCTACCTTCAGGAGGAAGATGTGTCAAGTGTCTTTATTCCCAGGTGAATTGAATGCTTTTGGCAGGAAGTCACTGTGCAGCACAAAGGACACATTCACTTAACCAGCTTTATTAAAACAAAATAATTTTTAAAATGATTTCAGATGACCCCGTGCATCTAGCCTAGCTATAAGTAAAAGAGATGTGATTATAGAAAGCAATTATACAGTAGAGCTCTCTGGGCAAATTTGGTATCCATTCCAATATGTATCAAGAATTAACTAGATAACCCACTCTTTTAAACTCTGAGGGGGAGTCAAACAAATATACATTGTCAAGGGTTACTTTTGTATTCAGTGAGTGATGAGATTGAGAAAACTTTAAAACATTTACTATGAAACAAATTTAATCAATAAACTTAAACAGTTAAACATAATACTCAGGTTCCTTTGCCTATCCAAATGAACTTCTTTCTAGTCCCGAAACCACTCCATTTTGTCATTCAAGTCACTTTATTAAATGAATATTCATTGAAAATAGGTTGTATATCACTGGTATTCCTGCACTCATTCAACTAGTGATTTTATATGCCTTCCTTACTAAGAGACTTTTCCTGACTAATGCTACTCCACACATTATTGGATTTTTTCCAACACATTTTAAGATTATAAAACATATATATAAAATGGTGATACTCTCCAAATTGATCTAAAGATTAATTCAAATCCTGTCAAAATCCCAGGGACCTGTTTTGCAGAATTTAGCAAGCTGCTTCTAATAGTCATATGGAAATGCAAGGGACCCCAAATGACCAAAGCAGACTAAAAAAAAAAAAAAGAAGAATTAAAACTTCCTGATTTTAAAACTTACTACAAAGCTGCTTATGAAGACAGTAGGATACTTGCATAAGGATTGACATACATATCAATGGAAGAAGTTAAGTTCCAGAAATAAACCTTTACATTTATGGTCAATTGATTTTGACAAGGGTGCCAAATCAATTTAGTTGGGGGGTGGTGGTGAGGATTGAAGCCTTTCTATAAAAAATGCTTGGGCAACAAGACATCCAGATTAAAAGGAAAGAATTTGGTCCTCTACATCATATCCTATGTAAAAACTAACTCAAAATGAGTCAAAGTCCTAAATTTAAGAGCTAAATATATGAAACTCTTAGAAGAAAACATAGTAGCCAATTTTCATGACCTTGGATTAGTAAATAGTTTCTTAGTTATGATGATCAAAGCAAAAACAACGAAAGAGAAATAGATAAATTAAACTTCTTCAAAAATAAAAATGTGCTTTAATGTGTACCATCAAGGAAGTGAAAAGACAACCACAGAATGGGAGAAAATATTTGCAAATCATAAGGGATTTGTATCCAGAATATATGCAAAATTTACAACTCAACCAGGAAAAGTTAAATAACCTAATTAAATAATGGGTAAAAAAAAACCAAATAGACATTTCTCCATAGAAGGTACACAAATGGCAAATAAGCACATGAAAAGAGATGCTCAGTATCACTAGCCATTAGGGAAAGGCGAATCAAAACAATAGTGAGATGCCCCTTCACACTCACTTGAATGGCTGAAACAAAAAAAACACAGAATAACAAATTTTGGCAATTGTGGAGAAAGTGAAACCATTAAACACTGCTTGTAAAATGGTAAAAGGTTCAGGCACTAAGGATGAGAGTTCAGCAGTTCCTCAAAAGAGTAAATAAGCATAGAGCTATTATATGTGGCAGCAATTCTTCTCCTAGGGATATCCCCGAGAGAACTGAAAACATATGTCCACACAAAAACTTGCATACAAATGTTCACAGCCGCATATTCATAATAGTCAAAAAATGGAAACAAATCAAATTCCACAAACATAAATGTATAAACAAAATGTGGTATATTCATACAGTGGAATATTATTCATCTATAAAAAGAAATGAAGACTGGTACATGCTACAACCTGGATGAACCTCAAAAATAGCATGCTATGTAAAAGAAGCCACTCATAAAAGACCAGATATTCAATCGTTCATTTATACGAAATGTCCGGAATAGGCAAATCCAGAGAAAGAGAGATTAGGTTAATGGTTGCCAAGGACTGGGGGAAGGACAAAATTGGGAGTGACTGCTAATGTGTATGGAGTTTCTTTGGGGGGGTGATAAAAATATTTTGGAATTAGATAGTGGTTGTATTTGCACAATTCTATGAACATTAAAGACAACTCTATATTTCAGATAGGTGCGTTTTATGTTATATGAATTATATTCCAATAGAAGTGTATAAGAAAATTGTACTTGCCTCATTATGTATTTGTCTATTTTTTCCTATTACATTTTAAGTTTTTGTTTTTACCTGAATATAAAAATTCATTAAAATTAGAAGGGTTCCACTTCCCTGTGAAATTGTACTTATTCTCTTTAATAACTATCTTTAACTGTACTTTTTGACGTAAAGTCTATTTGTCTATTGTTTTCAAAGCTACAACAGCTTTCTTTGATAAGGATATGGTGTGTTATAACTTTTTAAGAATTCTTTTAATTTCAACTCTCTATTTTTCAATTCTAAATGTTTCTCTCACAAGTAGCAAAGTCCTTGGAAAGGCCTTAAGTAATGTATTCATTGGCCATATGTTTTGGTTAAATTTGCAGTAAAAGATATTTTGACTGTAATTGATTGATTGCTCATTTTTTCCACTCAGTTTTTCCTCAGTCATACTTCCCTACCTGGTTGATGGCAATAGGGTGGCCATGGAACTTTTGGGGATTCAGCTAAGGGGATAAGTTCTTTAGGTGTAGAGAAATGTGTTAATGTGGTTTACAGGGTTAACTTTCCTGGATTTTTTTTTTTAAAGAGCTCCTGACTTATTTATTTATTTATTTATTTATGGCTGTGTTGGGTCTTCGTTTCTATGCGAGGGCTTTCTCTAGTTGTGGCAAGCGGGGGCCACTCTTCATCGCAGTGCGTGGGCCTCTCACTATCGCGGCCTCTCTTGTTGCGGAGCACAGGCTCCAGACGCGCAGGCTCAGTAGTTGTGGCTCACGGGCCTAGTTGCTCCGCGGCATGTGGGATCTTCCCAGACCAGGGCTCGAACCCATGTTCCCTGCATTGGCAGGCAGATTCTCAACCACTGCGCCACCAGGGAAGCCCCTTTCCTGGATTTTTAATTCTCGTTTGCCGTGTTGGGGTAGGAAAGCCTTCCAGGAGTTCTCCAACCGTGCATCATGCAGTCTCACCTGGCATCACAGCACAGAACTTATGGCCCTGAAACTGAGCTGCCAAATGAACTTGTCCTACAGTTCCTGGCAACAGAAATATATGTGAAGTGAAGGAGAAATAAGTTTTGAAAAGCATGAATGCAGGAACTTACTTGTGGAAAATTCTTCCAAAGAGGTTTAAAATGGTAAGCAGAGGGTGTGGTTATTCTCAATGCTTATTCAGATCAGAAGCTCTGTCCTGTCCGATACACACCCAATAATTCACAGGTACAGTTATAAATACACACCTTTTAAAAAGTAACTTATACAGTAGAATCTATTAGACCTCCAGTGTTTTGTAGGGCACAAACATGTAGACATGCTGCAAATAAGTACACCAGCGTGTTCAAGCTTGTTTTATACATCTCAACATATGGGAACACATCTTAGTATATTAAATGCATTTGTCTTTTAAGTTCCAGATGTATGGCTCATGCTAAAAAAAAAAAGATTTCTTGCTGATGTGACCCAAAATACTAACATTGATGAATATACCATAAAATATACCACACAATAAGGCTATCAATAATTTGGTTAATGAATACGTAATTCTTTAATATATTTCCCTACACAAGAAAATTTTAAATGCCCTGAAATCTCCTAGCTCATATATGAAACAAACTTACAGAGGTTTTCCTAATTTTGACAAAAATCTTTTAAAAAATCTAAATGATATTACTAATAATAAGTCATAAAGCTGAAACTTTTCTACACTACCAATATTAGAAACAAACTTCAATCAATCATGTTAAAAATTGGAATTATCTTTCTATTCCCTTCACTAAAAATTTTCCCAAATTGTTATTATCAATATATGAAGAGCAGTAAAGAAATATGCAGCCGTGGGGAATTCCCTGGTGGTCTAGTCGTTAGGACTCTGTCCTCTCACTGCCAAGGGCCCAGGTTCAATCTCTGGTCAGGGAACCAGGATCCCACATGCCTTGTGGCCCAGCGAAAAAAGAAAACAAACAAACAAACAAACAAAAAGGGTAGGGGGGAATATGCAGCCAAAAAGTTCAGGGACAAACCATTATAAGATATATCTAAAAGGAAATTTTTTAACTTTTTTTTGTTTATTTGTTTTGGCTTATGGTGTTTGTGGTATTTATCAGCTTTTAAAATTTGTAATTTGCTGTGATTTCTCTTGTTAAATAAATATTAAAGTTTATACTTAATTTATTATTAGTTATTCTTTATTTCTTTTTTCTTAGAGAGAGCACCCCAAATTAAACCCCTGGATTCTTACAAAATCTGGATTTGTGTCTATCATTTATTTTAATTTTTGTCATTAAGTGCATATAAAATGGTATTTCACTGTGGTTTTTTTTGTTTGCTTTTTGTTTTCTTGGTTTATTGGTTTTTTTGCATTTCCCTGTCCACTACTAATGTTTTTATTGGCCATGTGAATTTCTTTTTCTTTGAAAAGTCTCCATCCCTTTTGACCATTTCTTTTATTATTTAAAAATTTTTCATATTATTATTTTTACTACATCTTTACTGTTATATATATTGCAAATATTTTCTCCTACTTTGTAACATTTTTACTTTAATACATCTTTTGATTAATAACAGCTTCCAGTTTTGATATAGTTAAATTTATGTCTTTATTTATGGTCAACTCTTTTTTCTAAATGTATTTTAAAGAAACTTTCATGTCCCTAATTCTAAAAACTTTTAAAATAGGTTTTTCTACCAGACACTTAAGACATTTCATTTTTGACATTTAAGTCTTTAAATCTTTGCACTTTATGTTTATATATGAGATGAAGTGGCTTCCTTTTTTTTTTTTTTTTCTTTTTTTAATCTTTTTTCCATATGGATAGTCATTTTTTCCCCAAACATCTTTCCTTTCCCAACTGATCTGAAATGTCACCTCTGTCATGTATGAACAAGTGTGGGTATGTGTCTTAGTTCTCTATTTAGCTTGTCATTTTGTTTATTCTTGTACCAGTTTAACTTCCCACTTATTATAGGTTTATAATAATTCCTGGTCACTCTTTGGGCAATTCCTTTCCCCTTGATCTCTGGCTACTATTGGCCCTTTACTCTTCCACATAACATTCTAGAATCAGATTATATTTCATGAATAACATTGGTATGCATTGGAATTGTATTGGGTATAATCATTATCAGAAGATATACTATTTCCAAATATCAGTCTTTCTAGCCAGAGACATGGTACATTACTCGATATACTTAGATGTCTTTTAATATCTGATAATAAAGTTTTTAAAAAATGTCATCTTAGCAGTCTTGAACATTTTTAAAGATTCTTGATCTTCTGTGATAATATTGTAGATTATGATATCTATTTAATTGTATTTTCAGAATGCTTATTACTGGCAATTAGAAATGCAACTGATGTAAATTTTGTATTACTATTTAAATATTAATTATATATAGCCAATTTACTAAGTTATTTTTAGTAATTTATAAACTCTTTGGTTTTCTATGTAAATTATATCTTTCCTACTTCACATCTTTATATCTCATTTTTTTCTTATTACACTTGCTAAGACTTCTAAAGCAGTGTTGCATAAAAGGACTGGTATTTTGCATCCTTGTCTTCGTCCTGATTATAAAGAAAACTCTTCTAAAGTTTCCCCTTTCAGGATGGTATTAACCTTAGGTCTATCCTCTTTACAAGATTAAGGATGTTCTACTCTACATTCCTTGTTTACTAATAACATTTATTATGATGGGTATTGGATTTTATTAAATGTTTTTTTTTCAACCTAAGTAGTTGATCACTTTTTTCCCCTTTAATCTGTAAATGTGCTGAATTAAATGTATGAATGTGAAAATATTGACCTAATGTCACATAACTGAGATACCATTTTGGCCAAATATATTATTTGAAAAAGACACTTGGATTCTATTTGCTAATATTCTGTTTAGGATATTGCATCTGTGTTCATGAATGAAATGTTTCTGTAATTTTCCTTTCTTGTATTTTTCTGGGTTTAATATCAGGCATGTCCATGAATAGTAGAATGAGTTTGGAGGATTTTCTCTTTTTCTATTGTCTATAATATTTGGCATGATCTGTTCTTTGAAAATTTGATAGAACTCTCCTATCTTCTGGATTCCATTTTTGTTATTAAAACGTTAACTGTCTAGGGTACATTCCTTTGAAAATAACCTGTCTTTTTCTCGATCTCATTTTAATATTTTGTCTTTTTATTTGCTGTCTATAATTTCATCAAAATGTTGCCATGTATGGATTTCTTTAATCTATTCTATAAATGACACATCAGACTTCTTGAGTCTTTTGTTTGGCATTTTCCATTAGTTATAGAATATTCTCAACCTCACTCTTTTTACTAATTAATTTATTTCTCTCTAGCTGGATCAGTAATTGAACTATGTTAGATTTTCTCAGTTATTTTCACCATCTCTTAACCTTTTTCATAGTTTCTAAGTTTTACATTCTGTTCTGTATTCTGTGTCCTTTCCTCTTACCTAGTTTCCATTGTACTAACTCTTTCCCTCTTTTGTGTCTAATCTGATGTTATAACCATTTATTGAGCTTCTATTTTCAGTTTTCATATTTTAAATTTCTATAAGTTCTCTTTGGGTTTTTTTTTTCCCCAAAGTTGCTTGCTTTCTTTATTGTTTCCAGTTTCCTGAAGATAGAGTCAAACTAATATTTTGTTTCTTTAATTCTAGCCAGCATAATTGCTTTTTATTTTCATAATGTGAATATTTGATGCATTCATGGTTTACCTCTGTGGTCTGATTTATTTTTGCTGGTTCTTACATATAGTGGCTTATTTCCTTGAATACTTTTTGATTTATTTTTCTTATAACTGTTTATGTTTTGGGGAAATTATCCATGAGAGTTCTTTGAGTCCTAAGATGAAGGTTTGCTCCTCTAGAAAAGATTTTTATTTGCTTCTTCCAGATCCCTGGAAGTACTAGCAATCTCCATCAACTTTACTGTAAATTTACGACAAGTTTTCATGTATTAACAGTACAATGTGAATTTTTGGCAGCAAATTCACCTTGGGACCAGTCTGAGTTACTACTTCACAAAGTCAGTTCTATGTTATACGTTTGCTCCGGGAATTTAATTATTGGTGATTTATTCAAACAATTTTATTGGTTGTGTTAAGATTAACAGCCATACTTTGAGTTTGCATTGCAGTTAGTCTAAACACTTGAGAAACAGGAAATTTGATATTTCCTTCAGATCCCAGTTTATGATAGCTTTATAACACCTGTGTTACTGAAATGATCTGATTGCTATAAATGTGTGGATTCAGTTTAAGATTAAGGTTAGATGGGTTTAATAGCTATTCAATTATAGAATTCATCATTGCATGTTTACAGGAAATTGATTTGGCCAGAGACCAAAATGTGGAGATGTTTTTATGGCATTGCTTATTTGTAAACATTTTGCTTAGGCTAAGCTTTTAAGCAGTTAAATATGAATAGATACTGTGAATAATAATGTAAGCACCAGAGTAGTTTAAAATACCTTTATCTAAAGGAAAGTACCATTCTGGTGCCTTTATTAGCAATCAACATATGTATTTAATGTAAGATTTTTCATCATCATTATTAACTACTGAGCTTCTGAAAGGAGAAATGCACACATTTTTAAAAAGCAGTTTGCCTAGATTATAAAGATATAATATTCACTCATACATCACTTAATAGATTTTCCTATCACTGTACATCTTTAAGTTTAATTATTGCTTTCTTTATGTACTTAGAACCAAATTCTAAAACAACAGATGTACTGAAATAATATATTTGATGCAAAAATTCATTACAACAATATGCATGTGTGTAATATATATTATTATATACATAATTGTGCCTGCTTAGCACAGATTCCTAGCACTTCACATAAATGAGGCGGCTGTGATCATGATTCCCAAGTTCATGTTCTTTTAGATGTATTATGATAAAGTACATTACACTTCAGAGTATAATGTTAACACTCAGGTTGTATGAAATGGAAACCCACTCAGCTTGAGCAAAAAGCTAATTTATTAGGGCAGCAATATATCTGGGCCTCAGGAATAGAATTAGACTGGGAACACACTAATGAATACATTAAGTTAGTCTCTTGGTTCCTCTTATGTCTATTTTTCTCTGAATACCATGCTTTGTTTTTCTTCTTCATTGAAAGACAGTTTTTCTCTTTCCCCGTCCCCTGGGTAGAAAATGACCACCAACACTTGCTCTGGAATTTAAGTAAAGTCATGAGGTAATTGAGAGATACCAAATTGACTCTCCCTGGGTCTCAGCTCTCACTATTTGACAAGGAACTGATTGGTTGAGTTCAGGACTCACTCCTGGGGTGTGAATCAGATAGAATCTTGAGGGCTTCCACTGTATCAGTGTTGATGGAGAGAAAAGGGAATATTCCAAGAAAAGAGATGCTGGACAACAGTTTAGTAGTATCTCTTGTATTTGGCTAGAGGCTGCATTCCCTAACTGCTTGCCACTCAAAGTGTGGTCAATGGAATAATAATGCTGGTATTATCAGGGAGCTTGATTGAAATTTAGAATCTCAGCTGCACCCTATCTCTTATGAATTTGGATTTGCAATTAACAAGATCCTCAGGTGATTTGAATGCAGGTTAAAAATTAAAACACGGTTCTCGTCTGTTAAAAAGTCAGGACCAGGTGCATAAAAATTGATGCTATTTCAAGGTACCTTTTACTCCTAATCAGACATAACCCTTTAGCTTCCCAAGTTAACCTTTTACATCCTGGCAGAATCCCTATCAACTGATATATATACATTTAATATATAGACACAAGTATAGATTTAATTATAATATAAAGGTAATCTTGAGAGTGTGTAGATCACTGCAAATTCATTTCCATTAATGGAAAAATAAAACAATTTAAGATTTAGATCCTAATAATTTGGGTCAATAGTCCCAATTTTACATATGAAGGATAGCATAATATATCTATAGACAATGTATTCCTAATATTTAAAAATTTTACTAATATGACATATTTATATTAATTACCAGAAAAATAATAACTGATTGGACAATTCAGATGGAAACAAGAAATCCAGGTAACCTTTATGAAGATGCTTAAGATCATGGAAATCATCAGGTCTTAGGTTATCATATGCTTTAATTTTTATGTAAGCATATCTTACGGAGTAAAATATTATTAGCTGAGTGTTATTAATGTTTATTGCATGCCAAAAAACCTTCCTAAATAATTTACATAGATTTTCTGGTTTATATTTGGTGGTGTTCAGATTGTGATCCACCATTAATTGAACTTTTACAAATATAATTGTTTTTAAATTATTTATTTGTTTATTTATTTATTTATGGCTGTGTTGGGTCTTCGTTTCTGTGCCAGGGCTTTCTCTAGTTGCGGCAAGTGGGGGCCACTCTTCATCGCGGTGCACAGGCCTCTCACTATCGCGGCCTCTCTTGTTGCGGAGCACAGGCTCCAGACGCGCAGGCTCAGTAATTGTGGCTCACTGGCCCAGCTGCTCCGCGGCATGTGGGATCTTCCCAGACCAGGGCTCGAACCCGTGTCCCCTGCATTGGCAGGCAGATTCTCAACCACTGCGCCACCAGGGAAGCCCTATAATTGTTTTTAAAAGCTAGGTTTTCTTTTCTGTCTTTACCACGGTAGTATACATTTTAACTTGAGCTTGGGATATGGTGTTGGACTGATACTTGGATTTGAATTCGGGATCAACTTCTTGCTGGTTGTATGTGCTTGGGCTATTTACATCACTTCCCTAAGCCTCGGTTCCTTATCTATAAAGCAGAAATAATCATTGCAATTTTTTTATAGAGTTGTGAGACTTGAAAGAGAAAGTGTATATGTCCTGGCAGATAGTTAGCATCATGTATGGTCAGGCCACTCAAGATGGCTGTGCTCTTGCTCTCTGTACATTCCCTGCTTGACCAGTCCCTGCTTCCCCTACACCCTACTCACATGAGCATGCTTGCCCCCAGCCTCAGCTAGTGATTGCCCTAATCCTTAGGCCAGAACGGGTCCACCTGCTAGTTCATTAAAGGGAAAGCCCTTGTGATGGTGTTAACCTGAGGGGCTGTGAGGGACACGCCCCAGCTTCTGGTTTCCCTGGTAACTGATGAGCCAGCCTGACGCCAATTTCCCCTATAAATGGTAGCCTCCTTCTCCCCTGAGTAGTAAAGATGGCTGTCTGTCCTGTCTGCTACTCGCTATCCATAGTGGGATGTCGCTTCAGGACTTTTTGCTTCAGACAGGTAAGATTCCCTGTCTGGTAAGCCATCAATGTCTCTGTCTCCGTCTCAGAGCTCTTTCTTTGGTCTCGAGGCTGGGCTACTACAAGGCTTGCAAGCCTGCGGGGTGCAGCCCAATACTCCAGTAGGGATTAGTTATTATTATTATTATTTACTTATGCAGTCACCCTTACTTAATTTCATTTGGTTCCTGACAGGAAGTTTTTTCATGTTGCTTTTGGAAACATTTTTACTCTATCTAACCACTAAGAAAAGGAAACTTTCTTCTTTGGTCAGATTATTTTCACTAAGCCAAATGTGGCTAATTTGGGTTAGAGATTTATTGCCAATAGCTCTCCTTCTTGAATGGGAACTTGAAAATAGCATGTGTTGCCTGTATTTGGTCATAAATTATGTGTTGCCTGTATTTGGTTATAAACGCCATTGGAGTTTTCAACTGGATCCTATTTAGGTTGACTTCATGTAATCTTATACCATTGTATATATACTGTGTCAGAAACAGGTAAGCAGAGAAAAGTCAACATGAAAGACATTGTTTGATGATGTTTATATATATTTTAAACATAAATAGATCTCTAGCTTCCTTACCTCCTGATTCAATATTAGATTTGCCACAGACAATTCATACAACATTTTAGAGGTTGGAACCTCCAGGTTAGAAGTTTTGTGGTAAATTTATACTTTCCTATAATCATAAAGGCAATCCTTGATCTCATAATAATTTATTTTAAAGAACTTTGCAAATATCCTTTTACTATTTCTGTATGACACAGGGTTAGGTGGAATATTATTCTGATTCAATATTGTTATTTCTCATATATTTCATGAGATGAAAAATTCAGGTAGAATGTATCTCACATAAAAACACATTGAATTTTCATTTCTCAAGGTTTATTCTTTTTTCAGGTTTGGAAGCAACTGAGAGATAGACTTGAAGACCAGACAAAGAACAAAATGTCACATTCATTTCTCTCATGAGTAATTGGAAAAGGTAAATTTAGATGTAAAGCTAAATTGGCTTACTAATAATCCATCTCTGTATCAGACTAACTCACCCCATTAATGGGAGAACTGTATAATCCCAGAGTGGATATACCAGACTTTTTTCCCCTTACAAATAAGACAGTAAATAGACCAGAATAGATGCCTCCTGCAGACAAAATAGAAACACAGAAGTTGCCAAGAGACTTATGCTTAATTCTTTCTTCTAGCACCATCATCATCATGAAAATCATTCCTCCTTCTACGATCAAGGTAATTTGAACTTTATTTTTTTTTCAAGGTAATACAGTGAAATAACACAAAACTTTAATATTACTATGGAACTGAAGACATCTTAAGCACTGGTAAATAATAGCATTCTAACATTCTGGGTAGTTTTCAAAACCTAAGGATAGATTGTTCACCTTAAATGTATTATCATTTTAAATTTGTATAAGATTAAATAGAGATCTGTGACACCCTCAGAAAAGTAAAATCTAGCCCAATCTTTGGAACTATGAATTTAAGCTGTAAAAATGCTGTAGATTTCCTCTTACCATTGACTATTAAAGGGTGCACCTTCTTTACTAAACCTCTTCTAACTTCATGTATTTCCTTCTGCCCAACTTTTTTTCTAGTATACCAACAGTTTCAGGGTGGGAGGAAGCTCATTGGGTAGGATCCAAGGCAAACCATTAATTATGATGAAATTGCAATGATAAAAATCTCAAACATCAAATTTAAAATTTACTTTTACTTTTTTCTTCATTGGATCAACTCAGTTTACTTTGATTCCTCCAGCTCCAACCTTACTCATTACATCATCATAAGAAACTAATCTCTTCCCATGACATTGTATATATGGAATGCATAAGAAAGCCACAGAGACAAGATTTATTTGTCAAATCTCTAGCTCTAAGGTTTCATGAGTGGACAAAGAAGTTGAAGTTCTGCTTCTCTTTTCCTTTTTTGTATTTTAATTGTAGTTTTCAAGACTATTGTTTTTGTTTTTGTTTTTTAAAAACCTGCAACTTTTATCATTTAATTTAATTGAGCATTGTCTGAAACAGATTTTGGGACATCATTTTTTTCAATATAAACACCCATTTCAAAATACATATGTTGGGTATTAGTTACATTCTTAAAGATGATTAAACTATTCTCTCTGGACAATTTAACAGCACTCTTACTGTATTCACTTCAACCATCTGGTTTACCTAAAGAAAATTTAAAGGATGATGTCATCAGAGTACCTCATTTACATTGAGAGCACTACACAGCATACACAAGTGTGTTATTAGAAACATATGTTTGGTTTAAAGACACCTTCCATTTCATTCACTGTGAGCCCGATTCTATCAGTGACAAAAATTTCTCAGGAAGTTGGCTAGCACTTGAATTTATTAAATTACTGCTAAAAGGCACAACATCTTAAAACTAGTTTCAAATATCTGTTGCACCAATCAATACTTGATTTACTCTAAAGAGAACATTCTCCTCTTTAAAAACAACCGAAAAACAAAAAACACAACAGCTGTATTATAGTTGAGAAAGCATAGCAAAGATTTAGAGAGTCTATATACCACCACTTATATTGTTTCATGTTTAAAGAAAAGAAGGTCAACATTTAGTCTCACAGTGAAATTATTGACCTATTTCCACAGAGGGTTAAAAAAATTTAAATTGTCTGGCTTCGGAGAGGAAATGCAAAAGACATAGGGGAACATTTAAAAGAAATAATCAGAACAAAGTATTCTTTTGGGTCTAACCTAGTGTTTTCAGTGACTTAATTTTTAAAAGAAAGAGCTGTTTATAATATTATTTTAGAGCTTCCTCCTCCAAACCAATTGCCTCATAATTTCTTTTTAATATGTTTTTCCTGAGAGACAAGAAACTTTAGACTAGCAAAATTCATCTTACTTACTTTAAAAAATAGTCTAGAACCAGCCTGGAAAACGGGTGGTAAATATCAAACAAAATCATATTTCTGAGAACAAGGATAAAGATGGAATGGTTTTTAGATAGGCAATCAACCACATGTGCTTCTAAGGGCTTATATGAAATCAATTTTTTTTTTTTAATTAATTATTTATTTATTTATTTATTTATGGCTGTGTTGGGTCTTCGTTTCTGTGCGAGGGCTTTCTCTAGTTGTGGCAAGCGGGGGCCACTCTTCATTGCGGTGCGCGGGCCTCTCACTATCGCGGCCTCTCTTGTTGCGGAGCACAGGCTCCAGACGCGCAGGCTCAGTAATTGTGGCTCACGGGCCCGGTTGCTCTGCGGCATGTGGGATCTTCCCAGACCAGGGCTCAAACCCGTGTCCCCTGCATTGGCAGGCAGATTCTCAACCACTGCGCCACCAGGGAAGCCCCTGAAATCAATTTTGATGTAGTCAAATTATTCAATGTACTTGAAGTATGTTATTGCATTATACATTAATGTATTAATTGCTCTATTTCTTGTGAAAGCTAAAGCTCTCAAAATAAAAAAAAAACCCTTATATTTTCCAGTGTAAATGACAGAATAAAAATATACCTTAAAGTCAATGAAACTGTTACTATGGGTACAAGATATAAATAACCTAGGAATAATGTGGTCCCTGAAAAGCCTTGTTTGTTGATAAACCAGATTACATATGTAGAATGGTCTTTGACTTAACAAATGTCATAAATTTAATGTCATATTAAAATGTGGTTTATTCTGTAAGCTTGTGAGTATCCATAAAGTTCAACAACTTCCAAATTGGGATACATTTTAGGAGATAATGTAGTAAAGTGAATGGGGCATGGGTTTTGGAAAAACAAACAAATGTCCCCCAAACAACAGCCTGAGTTTTAATACCAATGTCTTTATATACTAACAGTGTGGGTCGGAGTGAGTCATATAATCTGAGCCTGTTTTCACTTCTGTAAAATGGGATAATTTTAAGGTGCTGTGTATATGACATATACTTATTCCAGTTTCTAAGGCTTCATAACAAATCACCCAAAAGTTAATGGTATACAACTGTCCAAGTGTTCTGTGGGTCCAGAATTCAGCCAGGGCACAATGGGAATGGTTTTTTATCTGCTCTACAATGTCCTTCACCTTAGCAGGTACCTCTTCCCGTGAGCCTCTCTGTGTGAGGGCTAGTTTAGGCTTCCTCACAGCATGGTATCTGGGTTGCAAGGATGAGTGTCCTGAGAGAGCACAAAGGGAAGCTGCATCCATTATGCAACCTAACCTTAGCAGTCAATAAAATTATTCTGCCATACTCCGTTGGGTAGAGCACTTACAAACCCCTGCCCAGACACAATGGAACCCTACCTCTTGATGGGAAGATTTTCAGTCACATTGTAAGAACATGTGGGATGGGGTACATACATTCTGTGATCATTTTTAGAAAATAAAATTTCCTACAGTACTCAACATATAGAAGCTATTATTATTATTACTTTTATGCGATATAGTATAGAACTGTGGAAAAGGCAAGGATTTGGGATCAGGATACTTTGCTACTTAAAAGTTCTTGTTAAGTTATTTAGTGTCTCTGACATTCTTCACCTATTAAATTAGTATGATACACTTATTTTGAAGGGTTATTGTGAGGATTTAAGAGATAATATGCAAAATTATTTGACAGACACTACGTGCTCAGTAAATGCTCCCCCAAATTTTGCCTCAACAGGTAATGACACTAAAAATGCCTCAGTCTGCTACAAAATCAGAGTCCCCAACAAGCCAAAGTGGTTGTGAATAAGCCAAAGGGATGGATTTCTGTTTAGAATAAAACTTTGAGCAGGGTGTTCAGGACAAGCAAAACATAACTTTATATGGAAAAATCCAGTGTCACCAACAAGTCTGAGGAACAAATTGAATCACAGACTCATGGAATCTTAGAGAAGGAAGGTGGCTGACAGATAAAACTCCACATTTTATAGATAAGAGAATCAAGAGAGGTTAAATTGCTTGCTCAAGGTTATACTCTAAGGAGCAAATCTGCAGCTGAAAGTCACGTCTGCTAACTTGTAAGTTGAAATCTTTAATAGTCAACTATGCACAAGTTTAAATCTTCAATAGCCAACTATGCACATTATGAATTTTCTTTATACCTTTTCCCCTCTGGAATGGACTCCTGAATTAATTACAATTGAGCATATTATTTGTGTGAATACAATAATAATGTGATTACAATAGCTAATGAATTAAAGTCTTATGAGAGTTTTTCAAAATTTTAGTACAATAGAAGGAATTATTATTCCATTATGGGAAACAATCAGGAAATTGAGGCTTAAAAATAGCTGAAAAAAATTTCCAGTTTCCCAAAATGTACATTTCCAGTTTTGAATTTTTGACATTGGTTAACCAAAAATGCAAATATGGTTGGATTGGTCATAGATACATACTGGGCAAGTCAGTCAGCTTTCCCATGGAATACAGTGTAGCAGGTAAGGATAAGGGGTTTGGAACCAGACTACCTAGATTGGATCCACACTACCTGGATTGGATAAATAAACTGTGCTTCCAATAATAGTTGGTACATTGAGTAGTTGTGAAAACTAAGTGGTGTATTAGTTTCCTGCTGTTGCTGTGAAAAATTGCCACAACATAGTGGCATAAAACAACACAAATGTATTTTCTTACAGTTCTAGACTAGAAGTCCTAAACAAGTCTCATAGTTTCATTTGGTTAAAGTCAAGGTGTTGGCAGTCTCCTCTGGAGGCTCTGAGGGGAGAATCTTTTTTTTTTTTTTTTTTTCTTTTTTCAACTTCTAGTGGCCACCTGCATTCCTTGTGATTACATTTAGGGCCACATAGATAATCCAGAATCATCTTTCCATCTCAAGATACTTAAGTAACTCGCATTTGTAAAGTCCCTTTGGTCATACTAGAAAACATTCACAGGTCCTAGATGTAGGTAAACATAGGAGTCTTTATTAAGCCTACCACAAGTGGGATGATACTTACATAGTACTTTACCTCTTGCCTGGCTCTAAGCAAAGGCTCAATAAATGCTAACAATTATTATGAAATACAGCTAATTTATAGTTATACACATAGACATCATTTGTATCCCTCGAAGCCACACTATTGTGTATTATTCAAAGAATGTAAGTGACAAAAACAATTTAGTTAAAGATGATCTTTGTCTCTGAGCATTACCTAGTGGAATCACTAGAAACCAAGCACACTCCAAAGCCCTTCCTTCCCCTCGCATGATCCTAAGAAGTCACCTCTGTATTCCATGCACTTTTAAATCTTCTTCTTTCCACCTCTTTCCTGATTCTCACTCTTGATCTGCACAGATGTCCACCTTTGCATTCCCTGCGTCAGTGACATTTTGGCACTGCTGCTGATGAATCCTAGCTCCGTCCCTGCCAACCAGGGTTGCTCCACTCGCCATGAATCCTCAGTCATGGGTGAGATGCCCCACCCTCTTCTCTCTTTATCACTCTGATGATTCAAGGCCATTTTGGGGCTCTTCTCTTCCCCTAGGTTTCTTTTTTTCTTTCTTTTACCAACTTGAATATTGTATACTCCTTTATTAATTGATGTCTGTAGGTCTCTCATAGCCCTCTTGTGCAAGGCACTTCAAGCAGCTTTCCCTAGGCTAAAATGGAGGACATTAACATCAGCTGTCTCATTGACAGAAGATGTTCAGGATGAAGGTATTCTTTTTGCCAAACACAGAATGAGTTTTCTGTCGATCTAGGATGTGAATAATGATTAAAAATTTAGTGCACATCAGGCCTGTGTTGATGAACAGGAAAGCCACAATCTCTGCCTAAGAAGTTTGTTAAGTATAGGAAAAAAAACATGAAACAGGTAATTATAATCCAGAGTGATATGCTAGAGAATATTATACATTTAGGGTGCTACAGGAGCACATAGGAGAGGCAACTAATCCTAATCTGGAGAGTTAGAGGATGGTTCCTGGAGAAAATGTTCAGTAGGATGAGACTTAAAGGATCAACACTCCTTAGAAAAATGAAGTGCAAGAGAGGATAGGACTGATGGCTGCATGGAGAATACAGTTTTCGAAGGAAAAAGAAAAGCCTAAAGCAGATACTTAGAGATTAAGAGAGGCTGGTGTGTGTAAAGTTCTGAGTGATTTCAGAATGGCTGAAGCATTTGGTATGACAGGAGAATGGGAAGAGAGAAGACTGGAGAGGTTAGCCAGATCCTGAGGACTTTAAGAGTGATTTTAAGAAGTTTAGATTTTATATAAAGGATGAAGAGGAATTCTTGAAGTGGAGTGGTATTTTAGGAGTGGTGTTTAGGAAGATCATTCTTTGACTCATATTGCAATGGAAAAAAGGTAAATAGCGAGACTGGAGATTGATTGGGTAGGGCAGTGTGGAACCTATTACAGTAATACAGTTGAGCTTCATTTTAACTGGTGATCGTGACAGAATAAAGTAGACAGGTTTAACAACTACTTAGGAGGTAAACCTCACAGTATTTTACGTTTGTTTGAATATGAATGTTGGAGTGGAATGAGAGAGAGGAGTTCCTGGTGCCTGTCATGTATAGATTCTTGGTTCTGAGGTTAACTGTCAGACTTTAGGGTCCTCTCACAGTTTTTCTAAGGAAACACTTCATTTTTGCATGAAAAGAACTGACAAGCTGGAATTCATGGCGCACTCACAGATTTTGCCCTTCAACTAGGCCTCTTGTTGCACATATACTTTTTATTATAATCATTATTGTTTAACCATTGCATGGGATTCATTTCTGCGACCCTCCCATAGAATTAGATGGAACTGATTTTCACAAGCCCCATAAATCTAGAAAAAGTTAGGAAACATATGGCTACAGATTAGTCAGAAAGTCTTGTTGTTTAGGAGACGAAGACATTTTGATGAAGCCCCTGGGAATCTTTCAGCTGAAATATCTTGACAGTTTCCTTCTACTCTTTAGGAGGTATCAGAGGCAATGGTCTTATTAGAGACAGTGAGGCAAAATTTTCCTACTCAGCTCCTGTCTATTTTTAGGGTCATTTCCTAGTGTGATTCCAGAATGTTGTAAGGTGCTCAATTATTAGTAAATCCAAACAATAAGGCAGAGTAAAAGCTTTTATAACTAGGAGATGAGAGAAAAACTTTATCCAATGGATTGTTTCTTCTCCTTTCTGAGGAATGACCTTAGACTGTCAAATCATATCCAACATGACCACAATACACACTATGCAGCCATTAGGAATTCATCTCCTGTTATGACGGGAATTGGTAAGATCTTTGGTTGCAAAGCTCTATACAGTTGGCTAGCCTTTGCAAACAATGTGGGAGAAGCACAATTCGTGGGTTTCTAGAGTTTGACAGAATCCTTTAATTTTTTATTAAAGGATGTGAACAGTTTACACAGTTGTCTGCATTTTCTAAGAGAAAACCAGACAGGTCAAATTTCAGAAAGATATGCAGTACTCTTTTGGCATGCCAATGTGTTTTTCTTTGTATGCTCTACAGAGGACCATGAACAAAAATAGTAAAATTACTGTTCAAAAATAATACAAAACAAAACAAAATGAAAAAACAAAACAAAAAGCAATACAAGAATAAATATGTAGATAATTTTGGATTGTATTACAGGGAGGACTTTTAAAAGCACAAAACAAATGAAAGAAATGACAAAAGATGGACAGTTTATGTCCCTTAGAAAAATATCTATATGCAAATATTAATCGAATCAAATGTAATGACAAACTGGACGGATATGATTAAGAAATAGGACAGAAAAATAGTTTAGAACCTTAACCTCTTGCTTTTTAAAAAAACAAATTCACCAGGAAATTTTAATTACTTTAGGACAAAGTTTGGAAATAGCTCACAGAGAAATACCAATAGCCTATACGTGTATTGTGATGACCATTTGTTTTTCCTTGAGCTCTCCAGCAGTTATTCTCTTCTGACATCACTCCATGAAATTCATTTGGGGACTCCACCTCTGACCCCAGTGGTGAACCATGTAATCTAGGCTCAAGACAATCAGTAGTTCAGAGCTGGGCATGTGTCCTAAGAGGATCCATTTAGATCTTAGGCTCTTTCTGGCTACTTGTAAAGAGGCTTTCCCACTGAACTTGAACCCAAGAATATATGACTTTGGAGTTACTGCAGCCATTCTGCCACTCTGTGGTGCCTGAGAATATAGTTTACATGTAGAAGAAAGAAGAATATAGCAAATAAACAAATAAGGAGACTAGGAAATGATGACATTGTTTAGAGCCTAGAAATTCATCTGTACTTGGAAAGTAGTTACAACCTTTTTGCAGAAAAATATGTTAATAATATTAGCTCATATGACCCAGAATATATAAGTTAATACACTAAAATGTTAACATACTCATATTGCATATATTTGGTTGATATAATTACTAATGATTTTAATTTCCTTTTTTCATGTTCTAGTTCCTAAATTCTTCTAAAATGACATTTATTACTTTTGTTTTTTTAATTTTTATCTGTTTGTATTACCTTTATAAATAAGAAAAATATACATTATTAATGTATGTTAATTAATTTGATCAACTGTATGAGCAGCATGACTTAATTCACATATTGTGAATTTAGTTAGACTTAAACATTTACTCTCACAGCTATAATAAGATGTTACTGGTTTGCCAGATTGTGAAGTTTGAGGATACATACCTCTAGACTGCCAAGTGTGCCCAAGACTTCTGACATCAACTGCAAGTTTGGGGGGTTACCATAACCACTCTAAATTTGAACAATTAGCTAGAAGAACTCACAGAACTCATTGAAAGCCAGTATACTCATGGTTACAGATGATTACAGGAAAAGACAATATATGAAAATATCAGTTGAGGGACAAGATGCATAAGGCAAGTCTGGGAGGGTTCCAGATGTGAAGCTTCTGTTGACTTCTGGGTGATTTACTCTCCTGGCATTGGTGGTGACAATACACCTGAAGTATTGCCAACCAGAGAAATTCACCTGAGTTTCAGTGTCCAGAGTTTTTACTGAGGCTTTGTTACATAGGCATAATTGATTGATTGGTTGCCCATGTGGTTTAACTCAATCACCAGGTAGATTACTCTGCTTGGACTGCCATAACAAAATACCACAGACTGGATGACTTAAACAACAAAAATTTATTTCTTATAGTTCTGGAGGCTGGGATGTCCAAGATCAATGTCTTGGTAAGGTAGATTTCATTCTAAGGCCTCTTCTCCTGGCTTGTCAATGGCCACCATCTTTCTGTGGGCTCACAGAGAAAGAGCTATCTGGTGTCTCTTATAAGAGCACCAATCTCATTAGACCAGGGCCCCACCTTCATGAACTCATCTAACCAAAATTACCTCCCCAAAGCCCCTTCTCCAAATACTGTCACATTGTGGTTTAGGGCTTCAATATATGAATTTTGGAAGGACACAAACACTCAACCCATAAAACCAGGTCAATTGATACCATGGGATTCAAAGCCCCCACTCTAATCCACATGGTTGGTCTTTCTAGCAGTACCAGCTCCACACTGAGGTCCAGTGTGGCAAGAGCCCTCACCTTTAAACAATGGCATAGAATACCTGGCAGAAGCTGAGGGCAAAGGCCAACCTCTTTTGGGGCAAGGTCAAATTCTTCACCACACAGGTGCCATATATATGTATATATATGGCTAGTTTTTTTTTTTTTTAAGAAAAACAGGTTAACTTAGTAAAGTGCAATAAGGGAACAGCTTTATTCTTTATTCTTTCCCTTTTTCTGTGTTTTGATATAGGCTTTTCTTTACCTACCTGATGACAATATCTCTGGCAGATTCTGTGGCTGTACACAGTCACTGTCAACTATAAAAATAGTCTTATTTAATCTTAAATAAAATTTAAGTCTTTTCTTCTCCCTTTCCTCACACTGAATCTGTGGCCGGTACCTGCAGTAGGGATGAGACATAGTCTCTTTTTCTCTTTCCCTCCACCTCCTTCCCAATTCTTCTGATACTGCCAGGGTCGGGTTTAGATTCAACAGAGAAATTATTCAACAGAGAAATAGAGCAAATATTTTCATTGGTTGGATACTGGTGTAACCTGGCTCTCAATACACTCTGCCATGTCAGGCATGCATGGGTTTATTTAGGCTCATACACAACAGGTAATACTTTTGGGCTGGTCTCTTTCTACCCTTTTATTAATTCTTTCCCATCCAAGTGGTTCTGTCCCCTAGTCCACAGCTCCAGGTCAAGCCACTTACCCACAGTGGCATCCTTGTGGCCCAAGGGAACTCATGCCTCCTGGCTCCACAAAATGCCAAATTTAGCTAAAATTTTAGGTTGATAGGAAATGCCCCATTCAACATCCCATCAAATGTCCCATAACACATGGCATATGTTACTATGTTCACTTGCTGCCCAGAAGAACTAAGGCATATGGCTGCCTGCTTGCTGTACTGTCCTCTCCCTTCACCTTGTCAGTAAATGTTACCAAGGCTGGCATCATTGCCTCCTCTGAAGTTCCCAAGATAAGTGTGTACAGTCTTTCTCTTCACATTACCCCCAAATCTGGAAGACTCACATCAGTTTTTCTTAAGAATTCTCTCATGCTTTATGTCATTAGATCTGTAGCTTCACAAGCATAAGATCCAAATAGTGAGAGAGATGCTAATATACCCTCTTACAGAAAACTCTTATTTGTATTAATAATTTTGGGGGGCACCTCTCTTCACTTGGCGGCAGTGGGACAATGGAAACACTCTTTCCTTTCCATGGACAAAGGAAAGAGTGACGCACAGTTTTCTCTACTCTTATGAATTTCCTTTAGGTAATTTCCTCATGAATCTTCCAGTCATTTTTAACAAAGACTGGAAGTGGGTGATGGTCATTGATAGTCAAAGAACCAATTTAATCACATGTTATTAAGCTCTGTGGGAATGTTTGTAGCTCTCTTTGGGTGAGGGAGTTATATATCACCTACTGTCTGCAGCTTTGGGGATTTCACCAAATTTTTCAAGTCAATAGGAAACGCCCCATTCAACATCCTAAAACATATGACATATATTACTATGCTCATTTGCTGCCCCCCAAAACTAAACAGTATTGAACTAATATAGACTTAGGGAAAACTATTATTTCTGATTGATCTTATTCTAATCTAGCACTTCCTAATGCTGCTTTAGAGAAAGACTTCTAATGGAGGGATCCTCGGGCTCCCAGCATAATAAAGATTCTGAGAAATCACAACAATGATCTGTACCAAACCACCCCAAAATTCAGTGGATTGAAATAACACATTTATTCTTGTGTATCTGTTCGTCTTGTGGGGCTTGGGTGATCTCAGTTGAACTTGACTAGGTGGCCCTCTGCAGACAGATCCTGATTCTAATTAAAGGTTGAAGTAAGAGTGGGCATATTCAGTATCTCTTATTTTCCTTGTGTCAGAGAGGTAGCCAGAGATGTCCCTTCCTCTCATAGCACTGGCACACAGGTGCAAGATAATAAGCACAAACATGCGTCCTTCTAAGGTCCGGACTTGGCACTGGCACATTGTTACATCTACCCACAGACCTTTAATCAAAGTCAGGCATTTGACTAAGCCAAAGTCAAGGGGTGGTGAAATATACCCATGATGAGGCCATGGCAAGGTGTGGATGCATTGTAGGGGAGAATAATCAGGGCAATAATTCAATTCAATCTGAAATAACATTGTTTGATGAAAATTTTGCAAGCTTTATATCTATATATACACATATGTATGTATGTATATATATATATATATATATATATATATATATATATATATATATATAACCATGAGGTTCTTTTTATTAAAATGCAATACCTAATAAAATCCTAGGTGCTTTGGGAAATGTTATTCTAGACCATTCTCAAAAAGTGGACAATAAACTGTCTATTGGGTCAGAGATAAGTTCTAATGGTTTACCTCAACAACAAGCAAACTTACTTCAAACAAGTAACGATGAAGTCATTAACCAGGCTTCAAACTCAGAGTCAGAGCCTATCTGTGGCACCCTTTATCTGAGTGACCATGGGTGAGACACTCCACTTCTCTAAAGTTTAGCTTCCTCATATGCAAATCTAAGATAAAGAATAATAAATTCCACTTCACTGAAAAGTGGTGAGGAGTAAAAGAGATAATATGAATGATTAAATAATAATCTATTTTCTATATTGTCTTGTTTATTTTTTACCAGTATCATCTGTGTATTAAATTTCACAACTGCCATGCCTTTTAAAATCGATTCAACTGCCTTCCGTTTTAGGCAGTAGTTGTAAACTTTTCAGTGTTTTATAACCTGTATCCTCCAAATACTTTTCTTCCTCACCACCTCCTGCTCCATCCTGGTTGCAACCATCACAGACTTAGACAGTCTCAATAGTTTCCTAACCTGGATCCTCACTATCTCCTGTTGCCTTACTATCCACCAACCCATTCTCCACAGTGTACTCCACAGTGTACTAATGTGGTACTGTAAATAGAAATCTACTCTTGTTCATACATACGTACAGATACACACATGTGCATGCACACACACGTCTCATTGTTTTTATTTTTTGTTTGAATTTATTTTTTATTTATTTATTTTTCAATTATTTCATTGTTTTTAAAAAGGTAAAAATCTTTAACATGAGATACAAGATACAAAGTCTTGCATTGTATTTTATCCCTATTTTCCTCCATGTCTTGCAATGTTCTTCCCCTTGATCTTTTTACAAGAGCCATATCAATCTCATATTTCCTTAAAAGTGTCAAACTATCTTCTGTTCTTGCCTTTCCAGGGAAGGGAAGGCTGTTTCTTCTACCAGGAGTCCTCTCTTGCTTTCACTAAACTCTCTCTCTCCTTCATGTCTCGGTCAATCACCACTTCCTTGGTCAAGACTTCCAGGACTTTCCACCTTGGTCATTTCCTCCATTACAAGGTCTCATAATCACTGTGTTCCTTCCTGAAACATTTGTAGGGTAAGAAAAGTTTCTTTTCCTCTACGTATTTTAGGTTTTCTAGCTGGGGCTCTGTAAATTAGACTGGCCAAAGACAGATTAACAAGAGAAAAACAACAGAAATTTATAGACATGTGCATCACACATATACACAGAAAAACACCCAGTGATAACTAACCCAAAGGGGTGTTTAGAACTTAAATTAACATAATATCTTAAGCTAAACCAATGAAAAAGAAGTTTTAGGCTTCCAGGCAGGGGACAGTAACCTGGAAAAGCATAGTAAACAAAGGTTTAATAAGGTTTGTTATGCAGCTTTAAGTCAGTAGGTGCCTTCTCCATTGATAAGAGGTATTAAAAGTCCTCTTCTTCGTAGTATGGTAGAGGGAGACACCTTTTACAGATAGAAATTTCCTTTATAAATGTAAATTTATAAATGTAAATTTCCTTCACAAGTGGAAAACTTGTGCCCTGTTTTTAGCACTTTTTCTGCATCTGCTGGTTCTCTATGGCCTTTAGTTCAAAATAATCCATACGCCACAGAGGCATATTTTGGGGTGACATATTCTTGTATCCTTCACATTACTTATTACAATGGCAATATTATATTTCTTTGTGTGATCATTTAATTAATGTCTCTCTTACTAACTTGAATATAGGCTCCAAGAGGACAGGAGACATGCTGGATTCAGTCACTGATATCACTAATGTCATGCAAACCACCTCCCCAAATTCAGGAAATACATTTATTGGATTATTTTGACTATTATTTCTTATAGTGTAGGATAAGAATAGTTTATAATATCTGGGATTACATTATTGTAGCACAAGGGAAAAAAGGAAATATATAGGTATTCATTTATTGTCATAGAATGATTCCAAGTTTTTTCCTTAGAGTCTGATTTCTTTTTTAAACAAGTTTTCTTTTAAATTATGCCTCAATAAAGAGGTTCTGCCTTTGTTTATAACTTCCCTTTCTACCTTCTTTCACATCCTTCTGTTCTTTTGTCTTTAAAACATACCTTTTAATACTGAACCTTAAACTAACCTGATTCTATACCCCAAAAGCCTGAGTTTTGGTAAATCCCAAGGGGTTCCCCATCAAGCTAAAGAAAAACACTGATTTACGTGAGTGGATGAAGTCTCTACCATCTCAAATTCCTGTTATAATTAGTTTCAGAAGAACATATTCATGTTATGTCTATTTCTATTCCTTTCCTCCTCTGTAGCAGGGGAATGAGTCATTAGAATTTTAACGTCAGCATTACATGCCAGCAGAAGTCTGTTGTTATGCTTTAACTACTTAAATATTCTGAATTCTGACTGGCTTATCCGTTCTACCTTTTATTGTAAGAAAACAGGAATGGACTCCTAATCAAACAAGAGAACATGGAAAGCATGGAAAAGGTCAAATGAGTGCAAAATCGTCTGTCGATCATTAAATGGTGACAGAATTAGAAGGCTTGCTTTTGTGACTAAGATTGAAACTGAAACACAGAATGTCACCACATGAATCCTCTAGATTCACAATGAAGTGGTTGGAGTAGGAATGGAGAAGAATTAACTATTTTAAAACAATTGTGTTGCATTGAAAATTCTAAAAGGACACATTCTTTAGCCACAGGAAATGGTTCCAGTGATAATGGGGTGCTGATAGTGTGCTGTTCTGAACTCATCCGAGTGCAAAATTTTTTGGATAAACATTTAAAAAGAAGCCAAGTCCTATTCTTGAAGCATTTCATAAATTTCACTACTAAGATAGTATATCTTTTCAAATTGACCTTCATTGTAGAAAAAGGAGAGGAGATAAAACTGTAAGAGTGAGGTTCAGTCCAATGACTAAATGAAGTTTGTAGTGTTATTTGTATGGTTCAGTCTCCTCTACCCCCTTTATCTTCCTAAGTCTTTGGAAATTAAATTTATTTGTTCCTTTGCCAGGTGTTGAGACTGTTACCAAACTCAGGTTTGGCTGTTTTGCCACTCAAAAGACAATACTCAAGAGGCAAGTGTTGGTAAAAAGGAAATGTTGCTTTAATCAGAAGACCAATAATCTGGGGAGAAGGTGGATTTATGTCTCCAAAACCAACTCTGAAATTCTGCTTGTCCATGACAGTTTTTAAAGGGAAAAGGGTGAAAGAATCTCAGTGAATCATCGAGGCAGGAGGTTAGATTCTGCATTATTCTCCATTGTGTGAAGACTGGCTGACTCCTCATTATCTTTCTTTAGATTTTATCTAGACCACGTGATCTGCCTGCAGGATTGCTAAGGGAGCTCCTGGGGGTTATAGAGCTAGTCATTCCTTAACTACTTAATTCTTCATTCTTATTTATTTTAATCTAGGAAAAGAATCAACAGGTTAGGCAAGGCATGTTGTGCATTCAGTAGAGCATAAGTCAGGAGTTAGGTTAAACTGCCTCATGATCTCCTTTCTGTAGTTAGGTTCTTCTAAGGTTAAAGGGGAACAGGAATGGGCAAACAGGAAAGAAGCAAAAGAGCTGCTTTCAAGACCTGTACAAGGTCATCTGAAAGGATCTTTTTATATATGTAAAACAACTCCAAAACACTTAACCATTTATCATAAATTGGATTCTTTGGCTTAGCAACTGCTTTGTTAGCCAGCAGGCTCAGAGAAAAGTTTTTTGATCACTGGTGTTGTCTATAGACATGCAGTCTGTAAGAGCAATAGAAATCTTGGAAGTTGAGAAGCAGCTGTGGACAGAAGTACAAGATAAATTATTGTCACTCTCATAACAAAAGTAAAGAGCTAAATTAGCTGATCCAGAAGTAAATCAGAACATCGTGCTTAAGGATATAATTTTGTATTTCATGGAAGTTGAGAGGTAGACAACAAAACTCAATGTGAACACTAATAGAAAAATAGAGAAGGCCCAGAAAATAGAAGTCACTATTAAAACATGTGATTTATAGGTCTGCCAGAGGGGACTCTAAGAGTCTTGATTTCAGTGAAATTATTTGAAAAATCTATTCAGAGAGGTGCAATGAAGAGGGCAAGGGAAGAGTGGAATAAAATTGATAGAATCCTTCATCTTCACATGCTCAGCACATGACTTCAAGGCTCAGTAAAAGTGCAATTGGCAGTATTTTGAGTCCATGATATATAAAGGAAGCTGTGTTATTGTCATGAGTCTTCATTAAAACTGACTAAAATTCACAGTCAGATTAGGCAAGTTCAGTTTGTTCAATATGTATGCATATTGATTATAGCACTCTTTTTGTCATTGCAGAGGGGAAAAACAATCAAACTTAGAGAATGCCCTGGACCTAGGACTTCATGTTTATAAATCCAATTTTCTTTTCATTATGCCCCCTCTACATTGTTTTAGTCTTGAATCAGAAGATGAATGGGTCAAATAAAGGAATGCTTTGTGGGTATGTGGATTACCAAAAATATGTAAGAGGATGAAAAGCATAATCTGATATGGGCACGGGCAATATATGTCATGTGGTACTAAAGTGTGGCTCAAATGTGACAACACATTCCAAGACCTCTGATAATTGCAAATACCTAATTTGGTGTGCTATTTCAGGCTTGCTGTGTCTGAAACATGCATAAGAGCATCTTATAAGGCTGACCACGGTTGGAGGAGTCTAAGTCACTTTGTCAGTTGCAGCTCTTTAATGATATTAAATTCATTAGTTCACTAAGACTGAGGTGAGAATAAGAAGTACTCACAAAAATATACTATTTCTATGGTCTTTGAGTTTTTAAAGGGCTCTTAGGGGTAGTTGAAGCAATCTGTCA
This sequence comes from Balaenoptera musculus, assembly GCF_009873245.2. Taxonomy (NCBI): domain Eukaryota; kingdom Metazoa; phylum Chordata; class Mammalia; order Artiodactyla; family Balaenopteridae; genus Balaenoptera; species Balaenoptera musculus. Next base: position 58,848,052 of record NC_045789.1, on the reverse strand, counting down.
AAAGAACTGAGTACCTCTTATGCTAGAGGCAGTGTGCCAGGTAAGGAAGTGGGCTACAAATAAACCATAAGACCCAGTTAAGACTCTGAAACAACAAACTACCTTGCTTGAGAAATAAAATCTGAAACAACAACCAAGAACAATTGAAATCTCTGAGATCCAGCCTATCAGTGTCTAGACTGTATTGACCATGATTAAATGTTGAATAGAATTCATTCATTCGTTCATTCATTCATTTGAGGAGGGGAGACACCACCAGAGTGGGCACAATAGTACATACCTCCTTTCTTCAGTATTTTTTGACACCACCATATCCTCCTAAATATTGGAACATGGGAAGTGAGAATGGGAGGTGGGGGAGGTTGCATAGGGGTTGGCAAGGATGACCTTTTGATAATCTCTGTTTAACTCAATTGCACTTGGATATATTAATGTAGAAAAATGAAGAATATAGAGGAGGAAAGATAATTTTTCCTCTATCTGTCTGAGTTCTTGTCTGAGATCCCTGTAATAAAAGACAGATTAGCAAAAGAATACCAAGCAAATTTATTAACATGTACAACTCACGTATACTTGGAAGATACCCAGGAAAACGTGAATAACTCTCTGGGGTGGCTTAGAACTCAAGCTTGAATGTCATTTTAACCTAAAGATAAAAGAAAGAAATGTGCGTGTTTGGCAGAGGCCAGTTATGAAGAGGTTACTAGGAAAAGCTTAGTAAATAACTGTAAGATTTGTTATGAAGACTTAAGCACGTGCCTTCTCTATTGATAAGATTCTCTTGTGACTTAGAGTCATCCTTCTCTTCCTGGTACAGAGAAGGAGACACCCTTACAAATGAAGATTTCATTTATAAATGTAAATTTCTCTTTCAAAAGGGTACCTTCTACTTTTTTCAGAGCTTTTCCTGTTGTGCTGTTTCTCAAAATAATCAGCTCAAAATAATGCTTATGCCAAAGAGGCATATTTTGGGGTGGCATATTCTGCTGTCCTTTATAGAAGAACATTGTTTACATAATTATGTAGGTCAATATGACCTAGAAGAAATTTTAAATTGCACTTATATGTGTTAGCTTCATTAATTATATATATATTTTGGAATATACAGGAAAGGTGTACAAAGGTGTCAGGCAGTTAACTAATACAAATATTTTTTCCCCTCAATTTTATGTTTGTGCTACAATCAAAAGATGTTAGTTTTTTAAAAGATGTTAGTTTGTTTACTTTTCTTCAGTAGAGTCCTCCAAATTGTATGAGTTTTAGGCCTCATAAAACTTTTATCCATCCCTTATAAATATTTAGCAATAATAATTTAAAAAATACATTTGGTTAAAAACATGAACTCTTAGTCACTTAACCAGATGTAAGTTATATTTTTGACATAGTTTTCTATCAAGCTTGTGATAATGAGCCTATAAGTATTAACTGACTCATAAATGACAGAAGGGGCCACTGCAGCTAGCAGGGAAGTTAGTTGTTAGGGTCATTAGATAAATAGGAAAAAAGCTATAAAAGTGGAAGTGTTATAAATATCACTGTATGATGTATACAAAACTTGCCACACATTGCATGAAAAATCTTAGTACAGGAAAAATACTTTGATATCTATAAAAATATAATTATTTGAAGTCTTAGGCATCATCTTATTTGAAAAAATTGACTTTCATATTTTTTCTTCATCAGGGTTCATCAACACTCATAGGTGTTTGAAATAGCTCAGGAGATTTGTTAACAGAAATTCTCTTATAATAGTTTTCCAACAGAAAACAAAAAATTCTAGGAGACTTGGTCAATAATCATTTTTTCCTAGATAAAGCATGGAGTGTTGTATACATTTTTTAATAGTGGTAAACATGTCAGACTCTAAAATGAGACTAACATATTATCAAGGTATTTATCTTATTAATTTGTGTTTCCAAATTCTGCAATTTTTGATTAATGCAATGTTTGGAAAAATAAATCTGCATCTACAGATGTGATTCTCTCACCCAACAATATCTTCCTACAATTGTTCTTCTATTCTTCAAATTCCACTTCTTCAAAGAAGACTTCGTGACTGACCCTCTTTAACCCTCTCTCCTCTGAAATCTTATATTACTATTGTTTTACAAATACTCTTTATAAATTATTCCTCACTGCGATCTTAATTCTTCATTGTTCAAGTCTAATCTCCCCAATTAGCTTTTAATCTCTATCAAGACAAGATCTGTATCTTTTGACTTCTTGGTACTGCTCACAGTAAAATGTAAGTAATTAAGATTTAACATGATTGAATTTAATTTAATTCGTTGTAGATTCCAATGGATTTTTTTCCAATTAGATGGTTTGGGACTTTTATCCATTAAAAAATATGCTATTATTACTAATTTTAGCCCTTCACACTTATCCAAAGGATGAGCTAAGACTTGTTATATTTTGCAATCTTGAGATACATTTCATAGGCTCTTCATCTAATCACTTTTCTATTCATCTTCTACAAATTCTTTCCATAAAATATAACATGCAGTTGCCTCAGCTCAGATTTACTATAAATCCTTGTTCTACAAGAAACCGTATATTTATAAATTTATGAAAAACATTAGATATAGGAGAAAGGACATATTGAAAACATTTAAAATATATTATTCAAGAAAGAGATGATAATGTATCAGATCAGATTTAAGTACTGAATAAAGAAGATAACTTCTGGATGGGGGGATCTGATTACTGTGTCTTGCCCCTATCACCCACAATTTGACTACTCTCTTCAAACATTTAAAAATATATATATTTAAAACCATTCAAGGTTTAAATAATCAGTTTGTTGAGCTGTCTAAATTCAATTGCTTTAAAAAAAATGAAGCAGCTTTATTTTTCTTCAGTCACTGCCTTTAGCTATGCTGTAACTTATCTCCATTTCTGGTCCCTTAAACAATATTTGAGAGAGATTCCCTATTCCCAGTCAATCTCACTTATTATAACCAGCCCAGTTAAAACATTGAAACTTAAACTCTTTATAAATCTCATCTCCTCACCTCTACTTAGCACAGACCAGATTCCTGTCTCCAACACATGAAGGGAGCGCTGAGAAGCATGGCTTTGGGATACATCCACCACTTCTGTCTTCCAGGTCCAAAATTTGTTCCATTACGAATTGAAGGTTCAGCTTAGGGGACAAGATTACTCTCATCATTTCAAAGGGAAGAGATAGAATCCCCTCTTTTTGGCTACAAAGCTTCTCAGGACAGATGGCAATTGGGTGAATAGTCACCTAAAAAGATATGTCCAAGTCCTAGCCCCTGGTATCTGTGAATGTGACCATATTTGGAAAGAGGATGTTTGCAGATGTAATTAATGATCTCGAGATGAGATCATCCTGCTTTTATAGGATGGTCCCCAAATCCAACAATGAACATCCTTATAAAAGAAAGAAAAGGAGAAAACACAGAGACATACAGAGAGGAAAGTCATGTGAAGATGGAGACAGAGATTGGAGTTTTACATCTACAAGCCAAGGAACATCAAACATTGCTGGCAGCCATCAGAAGCTAGGAAAGAGAGACATGGAATGAATTCTTCCTCAAGCCTTCAAAAGGAACCCACATTTCAGACACCTTGATTTTGGACTTCTGGACTCCAGAGCTGTGTGGTAGTAAGTTTTTATTGGTTTAAGCCACCCAGTTTGTGGTAATTTGTTATGACAGCTGTAGGAAACTAATACAGACTCGTTCTTGATACCTGTGTGTGGCAGATATCTAAATGTTTGCCCTGTCGGGTTGTATACTCGAATTCTTAAGAGAATCTTAGGCAGTCTCCCACTGTCATTTCCCTGATCTGAAAAGTCAGCCTTGAGCTCAAATTTCCCTCCTCATCTTAACCCCTGTAGTAAGCAGTATATCCAAAAGTTTGTGCTGTTGTTACCATCTTGCCTTGAGGTCAATTCTCATTTATGGCTCACTGGCAAGATAGCTCAGATATTCTGTTGTATTTCCCTGATCTCTGAGAAACCCACACATTTTCAACACGACAAATACTGAAAACAGGTCACTCTAGTCCTTTTACTTCTGTACCTCTCCCTAATTTTCTTGTCCTGCTCTGAGGAGTCTAATGCCTAACAGTCAACTAACTTAGGGAATGGTATGCCAGCTCTTTCTCCTGAAGGACGTCCATTTCTAAGTGTACAGCATGGTTTCAGATTTCTTGAGAAGCAGTACCCCCTTCCCTGTGGGGAGGGGGATTAATAATATTTTCTCTAAGAATTTATAGTTTCTACAAGAAAAATAACCTAATGTCTTTCTCTCTCTTACTCCACATGGACCCAACCTCTTTCTTAGATTGGGAAAGAAGATGGAATAGCAGCTGGTGGTAGAGTTGAGGCTGGTTCTCCAAACCCATAATTAACTCAGGAGTCAGGGTGGAGTTAGACAGTGTTTGTCCTTAGCTGTTGACCAGCTCTCCTTAAAATGTTGGGTAGTTAGTGACTCTTTGTCTTCAACTTTGGATGCTGGACACTGATTTGGGGTGCACTGGGAGCCATTTCACTCAATAACATTACATATACTTTACGTGAAATCCCTCCACTAGTTATCTTTAAGTTTGTGGATTAAAATCTTTAATGTGAAAAAGCAGTTAGCAAAATTTAATTTTACTATTTATTTGATGTCCAACTGAACTCTTCAATTTAATTCTTTGTAAAGTAAGAGAATTGGACAAAAATCAAGTATTTCTTACGTAACTGGTGTTTAGGAGATAGAAAGGAAAATAAATGTGCAAAGTAGTCACTGTGAATGGGGGCTGTGATCAACTTAAAAGTGTCAATACTTACCTGAGATGTTGGCATTGTTAGCCAAGCCAATCATAGCAGGTCTTCTGGAAGCCAGTTCCTAACCTCTGCTAGATGGCCTTTAATGTCCATTCCACATTTAATTGTCCATGCATCTGTTCTCTATGCCACTTAGACAGTGTGAGACCATATTTTTCTTGTCATAATGATCGGAAGTAGGTGCTACTAGTCTTTTTAGTTATAAGGGACCAGAAATATTACATATGCAATTCTCCTTTGTTCCACATGATTTTCAAATGGCACATAGGACATTCATGCAGCGAAAAAAGTCTGTTCTTATTTATTTGAATAGAAACTCAATTCTGTTTTTTATAGAGAGAGATATAGATAAAGACTCCTTGCATAATTTTACAGAGATATTTTTCCTGAAATACACATTACTGTGTATATTGAGGGATTATTGCACTTTATTTTGTTTAAAGTCTTACCCAGCATTATTTAGTATCAGCCACTCTTTCACAAAATCATTTCAGCAACAACAAGTTATTCATAGAATTTGAATCCCCAATCCTTCACACCTGAATCAGGTAGCATTTGTAGTTTTGCATTTATGTAATTATATGGATAGAGGCCAGCATCTGACTATGTCATGAAATCTTCTTGTGTAGCTATGCCTAAGAGTGTACATACTGAACTTCAGATTTTTTCCCTAATAAACTGCTTTCTTATTATTTATACTTAAATAGCAGATAGGGCATTATATAGATATTAAAAAAATATGTGTAGGTAGATCTTCATATCTGTGGTCTTCATTTTTGGGTGGTAAACCATGTATAAAAAATTATTTGCTATAAAAAGGGAAAGATGGTTTGATAACACTGATCTATACCTACTTCCAGAGATCTATAAAATTCCAAAGTTCATCAAAATTCCAGAGTACCCATATATGTACACATATGGACCTTCACCTATTTCCTGGTATATACCTCTGCAATGTCGTTTACCATGGCATTGTCCTCACACTATGATATTCTTTTCAGAGTCACGAGGGGTTTAAAATAGTTTGGTCTTGTTGTAACATAGTAAAAATTTCAAGCCGACACCAGTTTCCAGAGAAATTATTCATTTGATGATTTCCTGAATAAAGGCAGTTTTCAATTCTAGATTTAATATGAGAGAAGTGAGGCTCCCTAAATATTGTCTATGGTTATTTTTAGATTTTTACAGAATTCTTTTTTTTACCATGATTAAAATATTTATGAAACTGAGGAATTTTAAAATTCAAACTAATAAATTGGAAACAGGTTAAATGGCAAAGCATTTTCAACATTATAATGATGGATCATTTTATTTTCAGATCCTTTTTCTTGCTAATTGAATCTAATTAGTGAGCACATGCTAAAAAAGGTGAAAATATTAATGAGATATTCATAGATGTTTCATAGAATGAGGTCAAACATTATCACCTATATATATATATTTGTATATATGTTACAGAGAAAATTCTCATTATGCAAGATAATTGTCACTTGTCACAAAAATTTTCCATAGAAATTACAGGTGGCATAAAATTGCAAGAAGCCATTTATCTGATCTTTCCCCTTTCAGTTATTTTACTACCTTTTGTCATAAATGAATCTTCCTATTTTCTCACATCTTTAATTACCACTAACAAATAAGAGAGTGAGAAAGCAATTTCTACTACAATTTTAAACTGAAAGTTTGCTCATTCTGCAAACGTGGTGAGCGCCTGATACAGTTAAAATATAGCGTAGATGTTGTCAGGGACAGAAAGTGTGGGAGACGATTTATATCTCTTATTTCTCTCCATTCTGCAATTATAGAAAAAGATAGTTTACATTTAAAAAAATTTACATAGTCTTTAATTAGTTACATTTATTAAATTGGGCAACAAAAATAAAGTGATTTTTAGGATAGCCATTTCTGTATCTTCTTTTTCCCTAGTTTGTATTTTCATTATTTTATATTATTTTCATTTCCTTCATAAAGTTTTATATATCTGTGATATAATGTCTAAATTTGGAGATTGAAATAAAACCCAGGTTGACAGTATATATGAACAGTATTATAATCCAGAAGGAATACCTTTATATTGTTCATAATTGTTTCTAATTTGAACTATAATTATTAAGGGAATCTGCTAACAGAAGATTGTTTGGCAGAGGATATAACTACAGTGTTGTGTAACATACAAATTGCTCCTCAAGGTAGCAACCAGCTTGAAGGAACCTATAACTGTCTTGTCCCTGAGGGGTGCTTAATCCAGAGTTCATGGCTGAAATTGTATGCAATATTTTAAGCATTTTTCTGTGTGTGTGTGTCTGTGTGTGTTTGTGATTTTTGCGGGGTGGGGGAGGGTATGGCCCATTTATTATCATCAGATTCTAAAACCTTAAGATTCTAAACTCCCTAAACCTTAAGATCGCCTGAAACCTCAGCTTTCTACAGGAAAAGATTTGATTTCTCCCCTATTTTAAATATTTCATGGAATAAATAAATTATCCTGCTATTCAACTGATAAAGGCAATACATGGTTTTTGCCATTAAAATCCACTAACACGGGCTTCCCTGGTGACCAGTGGTTAAGAATCTGCCTGCCAATGCAGGAGACGCGGGTTCGAGCCCTGGTCTGGGAAGATCCCACATGCTGCAGAGCAACTAAACCCGTGCGCCTCAACTACTGAGCCTGCGCGCCTAGAAGCCTGTGCTCCGCAACAAGAGAAGCCACCGCAATGAGGAGCGCATGCACCGCAACGAAGAGCAGCCCCCACTCGCTGCAACTAGAGAAAGCCCGCGCACAGCAACAAAGCCCCAACACAGCACCACCCCCCCCCCCCAAAAATCCACTAACACTATTGGCTTTGACAGGCTCTGCTCAAATAAAGACTAGTTCCACTTCATTTTTAAGCCATTCAGCTTTATCCAAGTGACATTCCTGAAAGTTGTACATTTCATTTGTGCATTCTAATCATTTAATTTAGTAAGCTTAATAAGCTTATCTCTAGTCAAAGATAACATGACATTTATATGACTCTAGGGTGTGTGTTAGGACTGGATTCTTCCTGTTTCAGTTTCAACCTAGACTCTATTTTGATAATATCAGATACCAAAGTGAGTGTGAAACAAATCTACCCAGGAAGATTTTAAAAGAAACTGATGAAGAACCTACTCTTTTATTTCTTGAAAACTCTCACTTACTTAGAGACTATACAAGAGGATCATGGTGTAAAGAGAGGATCTTATGAAAAGGATTAGTAAAGATGTTTCTTTGGAGCTGTTGCCTTGCTTGGCTGTTCCATCCTCTTTTGAGGAAGAGGCATTAAGAGGGGAGTTACTTTCCAACCCCAAGCTTGAAGAGGGTGGGCTTCTAGGCTCACAATTGGTGACTTTTGAAATAGTCAGGAAACTTTATTGTGCCTGACCAAAATAAGCAAAAGTAAAGCAGAATGAATTCTGAGGTTTTTCCTGCCCAGGAAACCCAAAGGAAGAGAGAAGTTCTGACCAAAAGCTGTTGCTTTGGTGGCTGCACTGGGGTAGGCCCACCCTCTCAAATCTTGTCAAGGAAAAAGAGGTGTAATTGTTTCTGGTGAACCAGACGTGGATGTGCTTTGAAGATTTTTGGGGGGCGGGGGATTTGTCCATTAGGGGTCTCAGGAGGAAGCGATGAGGGCTGGAAGTATGCTCTGAATGCTCTGGGACTAGGGCAGAGTCACAAGAGGCCACATGTTGTAGAGACAGATCAACCCAGGACAAGGGTATTTCAGGCAAGAGGAGGAGCATAGAACCATTCTGAAGCTCATAAAGTCAAGATCATGAGAGAAAGGGTCAGCTTTGACTATCTGCTAGGTGCACTGAAGGCACCCAGAGGTTCACCCATCTCCTCTGCCCAGATAGCACAAAGCCAGCCAGTCAAGTAAATCTGGTAAGGAACCAAACAGCAGCTTGCAAGTAGAGAGAGAAGCTGGTAGACAGCAGAAGCCCTGGGCACCACCCTCGTCCACCTTCCTTGAGCTTCCACTTGGGGAAGAAAGAGATTTCAAACAACATCGACTGGAGTGTTTTGAGCATCTGATAGTGGATAGTCTAATTACTAAAATGAAATAGTATCTGCAAACTGAAATGACCATATTGTGATCTATTCCTCAAGAATGTGCAAAAAAGCCTTGGGACCCACTGAGCTTCCATCCAGGGCTACAGGGATATGGTCTTTATTGTAGAAAGTTTAAAGGGATGGTGTTAGAGCAAAAGAAAGTTGTGTTTTATTCATGTCTCAAGTTCTATTTGTTCATTGTACTAGTTATACTGCTTAAATGGAATCCAGGCAATTAGTACTCATATTGATAACTGATTCTTTTTTTTTTTAATGCAACATACTATTTTTTTTTTTTACAGTACTGTAGATGAATAGATGGTAGAGTCTAATAGTACTTAGCTTTCAACTGATATGTTTTAGTCTCCATCATTTTCACTATTAAAAATATAAGTCATAAATGTTTAATCCTTGATGTGTTTTCCATACTATTTCAGGTTATGATATAGTTCATTTCCAAACTTAGTGATTTTCAGAAGAATCTGGGTGTCACTTATGTTAGTGAGAGTGTGTCTGTCATGCAGGGTCAATACTCATGACTCCATACAACCTTGTTTCCCACCTCACTCACTGGAGATGAGAAAACTCTGACTTTTAGAGACAGACTGTCTGGAAGTCATAATGTGAAATTGCCTTCTAAACGAATTCAGCTAAATCACATTTAATATCAGATTTTAGTGACTTTCTCATGACTGTTTATCAGCTCTCTAAGCTCCCAAATGACTCTTTAATTAATTGTTTCTCCTTTAGTGGCTCATTTTTTGTCAGGTCCTAGGGCACTGTTTCACCACCCATATGGCAGAAAGGCTGTCTGAGATTCCACTATTGTTAAATGTAGCCCAGTATCATTTAAGTATGTTACCTTGATGACGGTGATGTCACTCAGGTATTTGGCCTACAAGGAGCTAGCACAATTTCACTTATTTCATTTTAATGGGTCCCCTTGGCTTTGAGGCTATAAACTAAAATACCATTGCAGTCTCCTCTAGCAATCTCAAACTTAATTATTCCACTCCAGGAAGCTGTCTGATGGCCCTGCAGAGACCTGCTTTTTCTCTCAAATGCAATCCCTTATTGTGTGGCAAAATTACCTTTGTTTCACGTTCTTTTTTTTTTTTTTTTAATTTATTTACAAACAGCATGGAAAACACTTCTCAGCACAACTTAATAGGTGATTATCACACATTTGATTTCAAGAAGTTAGATTGGATATTTGTCAGGGTTTACTTTTTATTCTTTCCTATGTAATCATGAAGACTTCTTAAATACTATTCCAAGTACTGGGCATTGTGGTAATGAGGTGTAAATTGTCAGGATAGCTGACTCAAATCTTTTCCCCTACTAAGTTTTGATATTATTTATTAAGTTTCATAGTTCAGATGACACATCTTATATGCCCATCTCTACCAATATCTTTTTTGCTGCTTTGAGCAAATTTAGTTTTCTAAACTAAAATTTCTAAGTGATTTTGAAGGAAGCAGAGAGAGTGACAGAGATACATTGTAAGAGAAAGAGCCAGAGATATCAGAGATTTACAGATGTCATTTGCAATACACAGTTATTTATGAAAATGGAAATGGTCACTAACACATTTGATGAGTGATTGAAATTTTCTTTTAAAATTTTACATTTATAATATGGAATAATACTAATATGAATATTTTCACAATTTGAATAATAACCAAGAAAAATTCAGTTCATAGTCAAAAAGGAGATTGCACTGAAAGCCAGAAACTCTGTAATATTATACAAAGGAATATTTCAGCTCTATTCAACACTTTGGTCTATGAAGACTAATAGGAATCTTATTTCTTACTTCTGTCTCACATTCTTTAAAGACAAAGGGGTAGCCCATGCATGTGCTATGTTTCCTATTAATAACATTTTCTTTCCATTGTTAGTCTTAGGCTTTGGGAAAAAAAATGGCGAGGTGAGAGAGAAAAAAGTGAGAGAGCCTGGTTTTATTATACTTTATGTGTGCAAGTAGTTTTTCATTTTGTTCTTTTCAGCCTAATGCTCTCGTCTGTGCAAGAAATTAAGTGCATGAGAATTAATATGCTCCAGTCAATAGATGAAGCAATAAAATATAACTGAAGAGAAAGGGTCCCCATCATACACAAACTTTACAGACATTTAATTCCCTGTGTGGATGGGATATTTACTTCCCTGGACTGAAGCTTCACACAAAACAAGAATTAGATTTTCTTCATTTTGAGCTTGTAATCCTACTTCATTTAACAACTGTGGAACCGAGAAAGAAAAACAGATGCACGGGCAGACAATATTTGGAAAAAGAACCAGAATGAAGTTGAATTCCACTTGTTTATTTTGGGTTTTGGAGAATGTGGAAAAAAAGAGATTGAATTTAAACACACGAAAACCACAAACACTTTTTTCTAAAACTCATTTTAGTTATCCTCGCTGAACAAACTGAACAATATTTAGTGAAGCTCTGTCTCAATCCCAGTGACCAGTTTTAAATTACTGGATGGTCAGGGGAGAATTGGCGAGCACATCAAAGATTGACAAGTCATTGCAGACAGAGCAGGCTGATGCAGGTTTCACATAATCTATTGCTTCACCATGAAAGGTTCCCCATAAAATGAGTTACTATACTTTGCAGACACATTGAAAAACATATAGGTATTCATAGATGTTATTTGCTTAGGCTTAGAGATAAACAGAAACTAATACTAAGTTTTTAATATTAAGAAATGCCAATTTCTTAATATTAAAGAAGACTTTATGATTAAAGGCTAATATACCAAAACATAAAGTCTATATATTGTTACCACATAAGTGAAGCATATAATTTCCTATTCAAAGGGAACTAATAGGTTAAAATGACACAACAGTCCTGAAAGAACTTTGAAAACATTTATATAAACCTATAGCTTTGACTTTCATTTTGACCGTAATAAATTTCATCTTCTTTCTACTCCTGCAAAGAGATTATTTTCCATATTCAACAAGGTAAAAATTATGTTTTTAAGCAAGTGTCTTTGTATTATGAGGGCTGATTTATTCAACAAATATTAATTAATGGTACTTAGCATTGTGTGACTAGGTTTGCTTCACTCCTGCCATCAAACAGAAAACTTTTAGGCAGGGCAGATACAGATTTTGTGGTGTCTGAAGTTTCCAAAATTTTTAAAGGAATGAAGTACAAAATTGCAAACACATAACTACAAGGGACCCCTCCTAGGGTCTTGGAAGGTGTGTGGTCTAGTGAGGGCCCCAAATTTTAAGCTATATTAGCTTCACAGTTAATCTTACCCTGGTCTCTTGTAATCTTATGGAAAGCATGATTCTCCTGTCCTTTGAATTGGAAACAAATGGTGTCAACCTGAAAAAAAAAAAGAATGCACTCTCCTTTGTTTTTCAATACAATGCTGAACAAGATTTTCTTCAACTTTCCAGCATCAAATGGTGATAAATATGTCTTTCCCTACCTCTTTAGTGGTATTATGATAAGGACACATTGTTTGGGTGGCAATTGATCTAAATGACAGGTAGCAGGAGATGAATCCCACAGCATCAGGAAGTGTATTATGGAGATATGGTACAATACAAGCAACTTAAGATCTCATAAATATTAAGAGATAGTGTGGAGCCCAAACCAGGAGTGAACCTAGAGGTGTCAGAGCAGGGATTCAGGCTAGGGAAACTGAGGTCATGACAACTATTCATATACTAACTGAGACTGGGTTTTGGTAACACATTTATGGAACACTCACCTTTTGGCCATGCATTATGCTAGGCCCTAAAGATATACATACAACAGAAACCAACCACCAGGGAATTAAAAATCTTGTGGGAGAGGTACCTTCTTCAACAGGTGGCATTGAAATAACTGATTTCTAAATTATAAAAACCTATATAAATCATGAAGTTCCTTGAGTGATTATAATTTGTTTACTTAATCAATTTGGAAATCACTCCAGTCCTCCACTCTACCTGCAACATATCCCCTTGATTCAGGAGGCATATCTTTGATTACCTTCACTGCCATTTAATCCAATCCCTATGCCATTTCAGTTTTTCACAGATGCTGGAACTTGGTAAGCTCTTGGAAGGTGCACCTGGGGCAGGACTTGCTTTGCATGGTAAAGTTAGTGGTCCCATGTTTGGATGTGAGAAGAATTAAAAAATGGACAGACAGGTAATTTTATTGATATGCTGCCTTCACTATAGAAGTGAAAGAATACCTTGCTTCATGATCTCAGGAAAGAGGAGGCTTCCTTCTTCATGTAAGACAACCCTTCCCTAGAAGTTGCCCTATAGTCTCTGGAGAGAAGATGCCCTCATAGAGTTTTGAGCTCCTGGCAGCTTTGGATAGCACCAGTGACTTCCATGCCGTCAGATGCTGACTTCATCTATCAGCAGTGTAGGGGAGGAAAAAGGGTTACTCAATCCTTTTGCAGTCCTTGGCTGCGTCTGAAAATTAAACTAACAAAAAGCAATTAGCAGGAGAAAAGTACACAAATGTATATAAGTTTTATGTGACACGGGAGATTTCATTAAGGAAATGAAGACCCAAAGAAATACACCTGAGTATTTTAATGCTAGGTTTGATGAAGAATGCACAGTCGTGTAGATATAGGATAGGTCAGAGAGCATGAGGTAAGTATAGCAAACTGGGGAAACTTAGCAAGGCCTGTTTGTTCAGATTCTTCTAGGTGTCCCTTTGTCTTTGGAGATAAGGATGTTTGTTTCCTCTGGGTATAGGGAGGGCACCTCTCACGTAGGGATTTCATGGTCTGTTTCAGGGAAGAAGGGCAAGCTTGGGGCTGGAGGTCAGAGTGAACTTCCTGCTTCTCAAACTCCTTCAGCTTAAAATATTCAATATGCCAAGGTGACATATTTGGGGGTAGCATGTCCTGAAACCCAGCAGCAGCAGTACTGGAAACATTTGATCACTCCTGTCTCCTTAAAACACTTTCTCCTGACTTCTGGGACACAATTCTCTCTTGGTTCTTTTCTACCTCATGAGTTGTTCCTCCTGAGTCTGCTCTGTCAGTTTCTTTCTTCCTAATGTCTCCAAGTTGGAGTGCTCAGGGCTCAGTCTTGAAGCTTTTGTCCTGTCAGCCTATCTACACACTTCCAGTGGTCTCATCAGATCACATATATGGCTTCAAATAACATTGATATTGTGATGACTCTAAATTTACGTCTCCAGCCTGAACCATTTCCATGAAATCCAGGCACGTATGTTAAACTGCCATAGACATCTCCACTTAGATTTCTCAAATTAATATATCAAAAATTGTGTTCCTGATTTCCCATCCTAAACTAACTTTTCTCACCTATAATCCCACCTCCTAGTCAAAGTCAATTCCATTCTTCTAGCTGTTCAGACAAAAACTTTGAAGTCATCATTGATTTCTCTCTATAGTTCCCACCCTATATCCAAACCAATAGTAAATTCTATCATCTCTGTTTGCAGTCCAATATAGAATTTAATTCTTACTACCTTCATTGCTACTGTCTACATACAAAACACCATTATTTCTTGCCTGGACTTTTGCAATAGCCTTATAACTGGTCTCCATTATCACCCTTCTCTCACTACAGATTAGTCTCTTCCCACAGTCAGGGTGATTCTTTCTAACATGTCAGATTATGTCATCCCCTACAAAGCCCTACAATGGTTACCCATCTCCACAGGGCTAAAATCTAAAGTTCTAATTACCTGGCTTCCATGACATTTTTATGCTTTCCACCCCTGGTCTCCTCCTTGCTCACTTAGGTCCAGATATGCTGGCCAATGTGCAGTTTCTTGAACATGTAGAACATGTTCCAACCTCAGAATCTTTGCACGTGCTGTTCTCATTATGCTCTTCACCAAGATATTTGCACAGCTTATTCTCAGTTGATTCTTAACTTTCACGAGACAGAGAGGAGACAACACCTACCACCGAAATTCTCTATTCATCTTACCTTGATTTATTTTCTTCATATAAGGTATCTTCATTTAACATATTATTGAATATATATGTTGTTTTCAGCTTTATTGAGGTATAATTGACATATAACTTTTTGTAAGTTTAAGGTGTATGACATATGATTTGACACACTCATTTTGCAAAACTAGCATAGTAACATTCCTTAACATCGCCATCAACTCACATAATTACCATTTCTTTTTTGTGGTGAGAACATTTAAGATCTACTCTCTCAGCAATTTTCAGGTATATAATACAGTATTTTAAACTATTCTCACCATGCTGTACATTAGATTTCCAGAACTTTTTCATCTTATAACTCGGAGTTTGTACCCTTGGACTGACATCTTGCCATTTCTTCCACCCTCAGCCCCAGGCAACTATCATTCTACTTTCTTTTTCTATGAGTGTGACTTTTTTCCCCTAGATTCCGCATAAGAGTGATATAATGCAGTATTTGTCTTTCTCTTTATGACTACTTCACTTAGCATAATGCTCTCAAGGTTCATCCATGTTGTAACAAATAGTAAGATTTCCTTCTTTCTCTTGGCTGAATAATGTTCCATTGTACATATGTACCTCATCTTCTTTATCAGTTCATCTATTGATGAACACTTAGGTTGTTTCATATCTTGGCTATTGTGAATAATGCTGCAATGAACATGAGAGTGCAGATATCTTTTTGGGATTCTGATTTTATTTCTTTTGGATTTATACCCAGAAGTGAGATTGCTGGATCATATGGTAGTTCTAAATTTAATTTTGTGAAGAACTCTGTACTGTTTTCCATAGTGGCTGAACCAATATACATTCCCACCAACAGTGCACAAGGGTTCCCTTTTCTTCTCAACCTTGCCAACATTTCTTATCTCTTGTCTTTTTGATAACAGCCATTCTAACAGGTGTGAGATGTTATCTTGTGGTTTTGATTTGCATTTCTCTGATGATGAATGATGTTGAGCATATTTTATTTACATGTTGGCCATTTGGATGTCTTTTTTGGTGAAATGTCTATACAGATCCTCTGCCCATTTTAAAATCAGATGGGTTATGTTTTTCCTATTGAGTTGTATGTGTTCCTTATATTTTTCAGATATTAACCCCTTATCAGATACATAATTTGCAAATATTTTCTTTCATTACATAAGTTTTATTTTGTTGATTGTTTCTTTTGCTGTGCAGAGGCTTTTTTGTTTGTAAAAAGCCTCACTTATAGTCTCACTTATTTATTTTTGTTGCTTGTGCCTTTGATGTCAGTTTCAAAAAAACTCATCTCTAAGACCAACGTCAAGGAGCTTTTCCCCAGGTTTTCTTCTGGGAGTTTTATGGTTTCTGGTCTTACATTTAAATTTTTAATTAATTTTGTGTTAATTTTTGTGCATGGTATAAGGTAGGGGTTTGATTTCATTTCATGTGATTACCCAGTTTTCTCAACACTATTTATTGAAGAGACTATCTTTTCCTCATTGATTACTCTTGGTTCCCTTGTCAAATTTTAGTTGACCATACACATGAAGGTCTATTTCTGGGCTCTTGAATCTGCTCCATTGTCTATGTATCTATTTTTATTTCAGTTCCATAGTGTTTTGATTACTATAGGTATCTAGTATAGTTTAAATCAGGAAGTGTGATGCTTCCAGCTTTTTTCTTTCTCAGGATTGCTTTGGCTATTTGGGGTCTTTTGTGGTTTCACATAAATTTTGGAATTGTTTTTTTCTATTACTGTGAAAAATGCCATTGGAATTTTGATAGGAATTGAATTGAATTTATAGATGCCTTTGAGTAGCATGGCCATTTAAACAATATTTGTTAACAATATATAGAATTAGTAATAATATTTGTTCAATGTCTTAAGGGATGCTTAAAAAGATTTGGAAAAAATAATTCCAATATCCTATTATATAAAATTTAGTGTTTTTTAAAAAAACTAAAAATAGATCTATCATACGACCCAGCAATCCCACTACTAGGCATATACCCTGAGAAAACCATAATTCAAAAAGAGTCATGTACCAAAATGTTCATTGCAGCTCTATTTACAATAGCCAGGACATGGAAGCAACCTAAGTGTCCATCATTGGATGAATGGATAAAGAAGATGTGGCACATATATACAATAGAATATTACTCAGCCATAAAAAGAAACGAGATGGAGTTATTTGTAGTGAGGTGTGTGGACCTAGAGTCTGTCATACAGAGTGAAGTAAGTCAGAAAGAGAAAAACAAATACAGTATGCTAACACATACATATGGAATCTAAGGGAAAAAAAAAAATGTCATGAAGAACCTAATGGTAAGACGGGAATAAAGACACAGACCTACTAGAGAATGGACTTGAGGATATGGGGAGGGGGAAGGGTAAGCTGTGACAAAGTGAGAGAGTGGCATGGACATATATACACTACCAAACGTAAAATAGATAGCTAGTGGGAAGCAAGCGCCTAGCACAGGGAGATCAGCTCGGTGCTTTATGACCACCTAGAGGGGTGGGATAGCGAGGGTGGGAGGAAGGGAGATGCAAGAGGGAAGAGATATGGGAACATATGTATATGTATAACTGATTCACTTTGTTATAAAGCAGAAACTAACACACCATTGTAAAGCAATTATACTCCAATAAAGATGTTAAAAAAGAAAACTATAAAAAGGAGAGAAAAAAAAGATTATTCACTGAAAGAAAAAAAAAAAATTTAGTGTTAATATATTTTCAGGAAAAGGTTTCTAAAAAAATCTACCTCAAATGAAAGGGGCTATTTTCCAGACAGTGTAAATAATGGAATTTAGAATAGCTTCTTGGCTATCTGGCTTTTCCATCTTCTACAGTGTGCATGAAGAAGACCCTTGTCAGTTTGGTTGGTCACTTTGTTACTGTTGGTGTATTTCCTTTTTAACTTTAACAGATTTCATTTGAATAGATGTCATGTGCACATATTTCTGTGATGGCCTGGTGTTGCTCACTTGGTTTACAAACACCCAGGGATGTTGGGTTTAGAAGCTGCCAAGACATTCAGCACCCATGAGACTCTTTTTGGTCTGTATCAGCTTTGCTTCTCAGGTGGGGTTAATGGCTGTTCTTTCTAGAACTTGACAATTGTATTTCTAGTATGCAAGAAGTGTTTCTAACTGCTTTTAGTATTAGGCTTAACCTAGGAGTAACAAAAATCTTATTTTTTTTTTTCCCCTGGGGCCCTTCAACACTTCAACATGTGGGACCAGAAACTGTCTTTTTTAAGAAGTGAGAGAAATTGCAAATATATATAAACAATTTTGGGGAATATAATCTGTGAAAACAGTTTCATTATTCAGTACATCTGAAATGTGAAAATGAAATAAAACAAAACCAAAAGCACCATGGGACGGAATAGTTTGTAAAATAGATGGAAGAATTAGCTAAAGCCTGCATATTTTTGGTGGCTTCAGATTCTTAACATGAAGGCAATATGGACGAGAGTGTAAGAAAATGGCTTCATGACAATATGCCAGGAAAATAACCCTATAAATACTGAGTTATCTGTATCTAACCAATGTGCAGTATTTGGCAAATTTCTTAAACTTACATTTGTAAGAAATATCTATAGAACAGTTGTTTGGCTTCCTTAAGTTTTAATTCTTTGATAGATATATTTTTGCACATTTTGATGGAGTTGAAATGCAATTCAATTATGCTCTATAATTACAAAGTATTTTTGCAGGAGAAAATGTCACACCCTAAAATTCAGAAAGTTTGAAAAAAGGTAAAAAATTGTGAAAGGTCTTTCTAAGGAAGTAAAAATTAGGATCAATTTATCAGTGAAATGATTTAGCCTAGAGCCTAATTTTAGTTAATTCTAAGTCGTTAACATATATTTTAATAGTTTTATTGAGTATGTATTAATCTTTTAAAATATTTTAAAACACCTTTTAAAAACTCTGGTTCTCTCTATTATAATTTATATTAAATATTAGATAGAAGTTAGACGTAAGATGATAAGCCTTTTAAGGAAGATATATTTACTTCACATAGGTTTTCTACTTTCCAAAATAATCCCAAATTTATATATATTTTCAATATCATCTGACAGTGCTTGGCATAACACTTGGCATATCATGGTTATATCAGTCTGGATTCTGGGTTGCAAGCCACACTAACAATAGCTGGCTAACTTATCAGAAAAGAAATTTCTTGGAAGTATATCAGGCCATCACTCACAGACTTAATGGGAAAACTTTAAGATTCTCTGAGCCTGAGAATCAGGCTCAGAGAATGAATAGGAAACAAGGAAGAATCAACATCAAGATTTCCAGCTCTTGTCACATTACAGAGTTGTCTGATCTGGTCTCCATGACAAAATGCTGCTGCTGCTGAAAGTTGCCCCCTGAGAATATATTAAAAATTATGCCTTTGTCTTCATGTCACAAGCTTTCATGTCCATCTCGAGATTCAGTGTCATAGGTAATAACATTCACTTGACTGATAATAGTTAAGTGCCTGACCCTTACTGCCAAGGTTATGGAGAGACAGTATCTGATACCCTTCAGCTTGACAATTTACACCCCAACCAAGGCTTAAACAATGGAAGAATCCCCTCCATTAAATAAGGAGAAACTTTGAATAATGGGGAACTAAAGACAAACAGATGTCCTCTAAACTTGGCATTCTATAATATATAGACAGTTGATTATTGTTATTCAGGTTTGTTATGTTCTATAAAGTCTCCTTCAACACTGAGTTAGCCAATGCTAAGCATTGCAATTAGGGAAAAATACAGAATTAGGTTCCCGTGAGCCACTGGCTACAACATTTTCATCAGCCAAAACAAATGTATAACTTTGTTTTATTTGTGTTTATGTTTAAAGACACCTTATTTAACATATATTGTTGATTCATTAACCTTGGACTTATGACCAACAGCACTACAACTGATGTCTGAATGAAGCTTGTCTAACACACATATTTTCTCCATAAGACACATCACAGCCATCTTGACTTTTGTAACACCAGGTAGCACATTGGCACTATGCTTGGGGGCCATTTTAAACACCAAAATCATCAACGAAAAGCACAAAAATGCAAAAAGTGTGGTGCTAAATAAACTGTGAAAAGGACACTTGTTTACAGTATGAGAGCTAAAACAAGAAGATAGAGTATTGCCTTGTTCAATTTCCAAAGGGAATGTGAGTGCTGGCAGCTGAAATTTTTTGCTGCTCTGTGCTTGAGTATGTCTGCAAATGACAGCAAAAATACCACAAGTATTGATTTTGGGGTTACAAATAAATTTCAGCAAGTAGTTGAATTAACAAATATGAAAGGTATATACATATATATATTTGGAATTAACAAATAGTGCTGTGCTTTTGCAAACTGTAAAGCATACACATGCATATAAAACTGAAAGCATAGTAGTGTAAGTTAATCATCTAACATACCTGAAAATTCTGTATTGGCATTGAAACCTTTCAACATTTAAAATTCCTAGTATATTTCTATTATTAGATAAATGTAATAATGTGAGAAGTTATATATCTGTTCTCTATTTGGTTGTCCAGGTTAA
This sequence comes from Balaenoptera musculus, assembly GCF_009873245.2. Taxonomy (NCBI): domain Eukaryota; kingdom Metazoa; phylum Chordata; class Mammalia; order Artiodactyla; family Balaenopteridae; genus Balaenoptera; species Balaenoptera musculus. Next base: position 58,827,703 of record NC_045789.1, on the reverse strand, counting down.
TTGCTAATACTTTGAAAACCTTTTTACATCTATGAATTTGAATTTGCTTATCACTTGTGGGTTTTAGTTTTGCTCAGTTATGTCAAAATCTCTTAGTCATTATTCAGGTATCCATTACAAAAAGCTAGTACCAAAGTTCTGTATACTGTTTTCAATCTCTAAACTACATTTAAAGGTAATCATCTAAATAGTTAATTGCTCTCCTTTGTTCAAGGATACTCAGATTGAAATAAACTTTTTTTACGTACACATCTGATGAGTTGGATAGACCTCATCAGCCAAATGGCTTCTCTGAGCATCTGGTAAATTAAAGATATCAAAACATAAATAAGCCTAATTCCTGTCAACATTCCCACCTTTGGTTTCTTTCTGGACATTAGCAGAAAGTCAGTATGGCTTAGTGCTCTCAGTACCTTAAAGTTTTCAATCTTTCTCAGCTTTTTCTTGGATCACTGACTTTTGACCTTTGGTTTATGTCAATGAAGATAATAATATGAAATATGTTTTATGAAGAAATGAGGAGAAATAACTATCAGATCCAAAAACCAAGTTCCAGATGGAAAACCTTGCCAGTCCTATAGTTAATGTTGGCATTGTTGATAACTCTGGCAAAGGTGGGTCAGAAGGATAGTGTTAGGACTTATTTGAAGCAAAGGTTTAGATCATGAATATAGTAAACTTTTACATCAACATGAGGTTGAACAAAAAATCACAATAGGTAGGAGTGGTGTGGCAGACACCTCAGTTCTAGACTGAAATATATCAGATAGAACATCTAAGAAATCAGAGAATGAATATGATTAATTCTAGAAATTGCAGGCTGCTTGGCATCTGCTCCATTTTATACTACCTCCTAGAGTGGGTAGGCTCAGGTCTTGAGATACCATTTTAAGCAAGAAAGGTCGGAAGCTTGCAGGATAAGGTCAGACATGTTAAAATAATATTTTGAAAATAATAATTCTATGATAAAATTAGGTACAAGTATATGAATTTCTGAGGGGAAGTGAATTTAGTTCTTGGAAAATAATAAAGAAAAATGGCAAAGCCTCTAAGACCTAATATTTCATATATTCATTTATCTGAAGTAAAAGCAATTTTCCATATCTAAAATAAAAATAAAATACCATAATTCATTGATTCTAAGATGCACTGTTTCACATTCTTAACATCTCTGGAACCTGGAAGCATCTTACAATTAATGGCATCCTACAATTAAAAGTGAAAAATTTTTTTTCTTCATGAAACTTAAAATAATGAGGCATGTTACAATTGAAGTTAACTTTGCTTTGATTAAATATTGTAATATGCCTTAAATTTAGAAAGATATTCATTAATAAAAGTAAGATTAATAAACTGTACAAAATAAATATTTTAAGATAAATTTAACATAATACTTCACAATTCAAACCTAGAGCTCAGTGGACCCCTTTCAAGGGTCAACTTTCTGTTATTTGGTACACAATTCTTTTTGTATATGTGTACATGTATTTTTCTCCATAAAGAGTCTGTAGTTCTCATCTAATTCTAAGTCAGTATTCAGAAACTGAAAAACACCTTAAATAATTAAGATGATTAATTTTAATATTCCAAATAATGATTATATAGTAGATATTTTCTAATGACTACATTAAACAATTTACATAGGTAGCATTTTTTTCATTTTTGATTCTTCATTACTCTCCTAATATCACACAGCTTAACAGACATGAATCCACCTAAATTTATAGTAGAGTCCATCACTTATACATAGGAAGAAAAAGTAGAAAGGGCCCTCTACTATTCGAGTTCTCAAATATACCCCTATATTACATTTTAATGTCTAGAAAAGTGTCAATTTTCATGTTGACATTTAAAAAATAAGTTTAAATCAAACTTTATAATGTAGAATAATTTCTTCTAATTTTAAAAACAATGTGGTATTTTTGGTAACATACATACAATGGGAAGAAAAAATATCACACAAAATTGAACTATATTCACACCCTAATTTTAGAGGGAAAAGAAGCATTGATCAGGGATAGATAAATTTTTTTAAGATGTAAAATCAGAATAATAGATCTTTTGGTTATGAAGTTCAAAGGCCAGGCTGCTCTGGAGAGGTGACAAAAAGTAGATATTCTTTCTTCAGAACAATAACAGGAAATTTGAGTTGTTCTTTGCCTGTTAAAGACTCAAGAGGGAGGTCATTGGTTTGTGTCAAAAGACTCCAGGCACAGGGAAAATGGGAAAGGGGGACCCTAAAAGGGGAACAGCAACGTGAGAAATTGGGGAACAAAGGAACGTAAGTAACAGATTCTTTGCTGCAGAGATGGCTAGGAATTTAGGAGCAATAATGGCTGCCATTCAATTTTTTTTTTTAATTTTTTATTTATTATTTATTTATTATGTTTATTTTTGGCTGTGTTGGGTCTTCGTTTCTGTGCGAGGGCTTTCTCCAGTTGCGGCGAGTGGGGGCCACTCTTCATCGCGGTGCACTGGCCTCTCACTATCGCGGCCTCTCTTGTTGCGGAGCACAGGCTCCAGACGCTCAGGCTCAGTAGTTGTGGCTCACGGGCCCAGTTGCTCCGCGGCATGTGGGATCCTCCCAGACCAGGGCTCGAACCCGTGTCCCCTGCATTGGCAGGCAGATTCTCAACCACTGCGCCACCAGGGAAGCCCCTGCCATTCAATTTTTAATCCTTACTTTTTTGTTCTGCAGTAATGATGCTCCAGTATACCATGGATTTTGTTGAAGTTTCACACAACAGCATTATGTTAGTTACCTCTTGGGGAATGAAATAGAGGCAGTGCAGACATATTTGAGAGTGCAGACTTTGCAGCCAGACTTGCCTAGGTTCAGATCCTGGCTCCACATATAGCTACCAGCCTCTTTGTGCTTCATTTACCTTAGCTCCAAAATGGGAGTAAAGTGTGCTTAATCCATAGAGTTGTTTTAGGATTAAATCTGTTAATGCAACAGTCCCCAACCTTTTTGGCACCAGGGATAATTTTTCCATCGGGAGGTGGGGGTTGTGGGAGGAGGTGGGGAATGGTTCAGGCAGTAATGCAAGTGATGGGAGTGATGGGGAGCGGCAGATGAAGCTTCACTAGCTCACCTCCTGCTGTGCGGCCTGGGGTCAGGGGGTGGGTTGGGGACCCCTGAATTAATGCATATGAAGTTCTTATACCACCGCTAGGCATAGTGTAAAAATTAAATACAAGTTTTGGTGTAAAATCACACACAGAGAACTGGAGCACCCTGAGGTAGCATTGAGATTTACTAAGTAATTTAAAATTGAACCAGGAACAGGGATTTAGAGTAAAGTGTCTGTGCAAGTCTAAGAGTCCCTTCTGCAAGTGTCCTTTCTAATTCTGTGTGGTACCTCAGGAAGACTCAGAAATAGTGGGCAGAGGAATGAACCTGCTCCAGTTTCATGGAATGGAGGCTTGGGTTGACTTTATAAGGCTATTAATAAAGGGTAACTCTGGAAGGCTGCATAACTTCAAAATGTTCTGGTTATATAT